>NW_026068047.1:447447-556719 GCF_014885135.2 Alexandromys fortis
CTCCTCCTCCTCCTCCTCCTCCTCCTCCTCCTCCTCCTGCTCCTCCTCCTCCTCCTGCTCCTCCTTCTCCTCCTCCTCCTTTTCCTCTTCCTCCTTCTTCTGGTAGAGAAATGTCTCTCACCTTTAGAACAAAGCACTGTTTTTATGTATTGATTTTATTTTTGAACTTATCTCTAGATTTTTGGTATTGCTCACATACCAACTTGCTGTAGGATAAATAAAAACTGAAGGACTTGATTTGAAATTGTACTTTTTCATCATTTGAAATTGATACTTGGACTTCTCTCCTTTGCCTTTCTTTTCTTCCTCTTGGAAGCAGCACTTTAGGCAAGTGTTCTTAGCTAATTCACATTGAAAATCCACTTTAACAAGCCTTGCTAGGGAGATACTTATCAAAGGGCACGATTTTGGCCCCTGAAGATGGATGAACCATGAAGCTCTACTGTAGAGTACTCTGCATGGTTAACAAGTCTGTATTGCTTACTTCAAAATCTGCTAAGAGGGCAGAGCTTGCATTAAATGTCCCGTGATCACGGTTGTGCAGATAACCTTGTGTGCTGAGGTCAGAGGACAATCTCAGCTGTCATTCATTCCTTAGATAGCAGTCCTTAGTCTATTTTATTGCTTTGTTTTTGAGGTGGGGTTTCTTATTGGTCTGGGATGGTCTGGGATGTGCTGGATAGTCTAGGATAATTAGTCATGGAGCCCTGGGGGGATATGCCTGTCTTTGCTTCCTCAGTGCTAGGATTACAAGCCTATCCCATCATGCCTAGCTTTTGTTCACTTAGTTCTGAGGCTTAGACTCGGGTGCCCATGCATGCAAGGCAAGCACTTAGTGATGGAGCCATCACCCCAGCCCTCTTGAGTTAGAAATCTCTTATCACACTAAAGCAAGGCAGGATTTTTAGGAGCTAGTGCTTATGCGCATGCTGCAGCTTGTGCGGATCACTTTTTTTTCAGGCATATTCCCACTTTCAAACTCAATAGGTTGCACACATTTAATATCTACAGGTTTTTAAAAAATATTGATCATAGCTCAGTTGCATGAATAATAAAAAGTCTCACTACAGGAAGCCTCAAGGTACTTGTCAGTTTCTCCCTTTAACCCTCTGCTTCTTCCTTTCACCCTCTGCTTCACTCCCTTTTCCTCTTTGTAACAACAAAGAAGTAGACCTTATAGCCACATTGCAGGCAAGGATTCCTGAGGAGGACATTTAACTACATGGGCCATATTCCCATTTAAGTCATGGCCTAGATCCCATAGTTGACACTTTATCTGAAAGTGTGTCAGCTCTTCATTCAGTCTCTAATTATTTAATTTTTCTGAGGGAGCCAGGGCTTGAAAGCTCAAGAACTGGAACAGTGTGTTCTCCTTTATCCCCCACCTCTCTTTTGCATAAATTTTAATTTTATCCATCTTAGCTATACTAAGTTATAAGAGAGGAAATGCTGATCAATTTGATTATTTAGCATTTTTAAGAGCTGTCGGAAGTCAGAGTCCTAAAGGTAGTCATGACTTAGTAGCTCCTCACCCCTATACTCATTTCTCTTTCATTCCAAGATAAATATGAGTGTTCTTTTTTTTAAATATTTATTTATTTATTACGTATACAATATTCTGTCTGTGTGTATGCTTGCAGGCCAGAAGAGGGCACCAGACCTCACTACAGATGGTTGTGAGCCACCATGTGGTTGCTGGGAATTGAACTCAGGACCTTTGGAAGAGCAGGCAATGCTCTTAACCTCTGAGCCATCTCTCCAGCCCATGAGTGTTCTTTTGCTGCAGACTACACTGGGAAACTTATGTCAGCTCTTAATGCCAACTATTGCCATGCTTGAAGTGGGAAAACTGCCCTCCTTTTTAGAGAGGGTTGTCATGGCTCCCTCACATATGAATCCAGCTTGGCCCACTTTATCGGCTGAAGCTAATTGTCATTGGTGCTACAAATTACCTGTTTTTTACTCTCTGGAATACCTTTTGGTATGTTAGACCAGGCAAGTTGGTTAATCATAGTGTGGTAAAAACATTGATACTTCTTTGAAAATTCCAAATGTGTTGTACAAAATACCTTTGCCTTGGAGGAATGGCCTTTAAGGACAAACATAAGGTAAGGATATCCTTAATCACTGATGCCTTCATCAAGGATGGGAGTGTGAGCATATCCATTGCAGCCTGAGCTTAGTATTTAAAGAAAGGAAAAACAAGTCAGAAAGGTGGCAAGTGTCTTGCCCGACTCTCAGCAATCCCGTCACACTCTTTCTCTTTTTTCTCTTTCCCTTTCCCTTCCTCTGTCTCTTCCTCTCTTTCTCTTTCCTTTCCTCTCTTTCTCTTTTTCTTTCCTTTCCTCTCTTTTCTTTCCTCTCTTTCTCTTTTTCTTTCCCTTCCTCCCTTTCTCTTTCTCTCCCTCTCTTTTCCTTCCTCTTTCTCTTTTTCTTTCCCCTTCTCCTCCTCTCTTTCTCTTTCTCTTTCTCTTTCTCTTTCTCTTTCTCTTTCTCTTTCTCTTTCTCTTCCTCTTCCTCTTCCTCTTCCTCTTTCTCTTTCTCTTTCTTTCTCTTTCTTACTGTTTCTACCTCCATCCTAGGGTGCATTTTCACCATTAGTCACCATCTTATTCCAGGCCAGCATCTGCGATAGTCCAATGCCCTTGACCTCTTTCTATTTTCTTTATACAAAAATCTCCTGTCTTTGACACAATGAGAAAATTTGTTCTCTGTCATTTCCTAAACAGTCTCATTCTTTTTGGGGAATCCTGTTGCTGGCTGCAGCCAAGGCTTCAAAGGCAAGAGTAAAGTTATTCTATAAAACAACAAGGAAGACTTTTGCTCAGCTGAGATTTGTGGGGGAAACAGAGCAAAGTGTCATGGGGTAATAGGAGCTGACCAATCCCAAAGAGACACACCCCTTGACTGCACACCTTAGCAGAATGTTAAACTCGTATAGCATCTTGCAAGGATGGATTATTTTGCTATGAACTAGAGTGGAGGCTGAGTGTCTGATGGGGTGAATCTGGAAACAGACAACTTTCTTATATCAAATAGAAAACTGGAACCGACCTGAAGGAAGTAAGCACTTGTTGACTTTTAGAACCCTCATGAGGCTTTTGATTGCTATTTGTCAATGTTTTAACTGTGATATTGACCAAGGCTTAGGTAAAGTATATACATTACCTTTGAGGGCCAGGGAAACCAGAAATGATGTCTCCCAGAATACACAGGATAGTTGCTGTGAAACATACAATGTTTTGGTAGTTTTTGAGGTAGTCATGCATGAAGACTTTTACTCCTACAGTAGACTTGAAACAACAGTGAGGGAGACTAAAGTTTTCAGCTATTTATTTCACAGAGCCTCAGCTAGGACATACTCACATATGGACATAGGATATGGCAGATATAGACATCTCTGACCACTGAGTCCTAGGGTAGGATGCAGGGAATAACATCGGGGGAACTAGAAGATACCAGAAGAGCTGGCTATGGCCTGCCGTGTGTTTGCGTGCCTATCTCATGAAGACAGTTCATCATGGAGAAATGAGGTGGCTGTGAAGTCAGGGTGTTTACTGGGCTAACATTTTCCCCAGGCAAAAGAGATGCCTGTCTTTCTCATCTGCCACTTTTCCATCCACCCATCACCAGCAAACTTGAAATTAGGTTTCAAAGACTTCTTTTTTGCCTGAAAGAAATAAGGCCTCAGAACGGCTTTCCGCAAAGCAGCTCAATCTCTGTTTAAAAATTACACTCTAGTTCACTGTCAGCATCTGGTCTTAGAGTGGAGAGCGGGGAGTAGAGAGAGCGGGGTGGGGGGGTGGCAGATAAGTTCAGCCTACAGCACGAGAACATTCGTGCATTTTAAGAACTGTAGCCACCCACAGGTAGACAGCATTATTGTTTTAATTTTATAAATGAAAAGAACAAACAAAACACAGAAAGACTGCAAAAACTCGCTCAAGGTTACATGGCTATTGGTAAACCAGGATTCAATTATTATCAGCCCTTACAGCTCCTAGTGAGTATCCAGCAGGGGTGAAGTGAAGAAAAGAACATTAAAGGAACACAGTGTACAGAACAGCAAACTCTTTCATGTCATGCTTGGCTTTGGGCTAGTGCTGATGGTCACTGCTAGTCAGGGGAGGTGGAGACGGGAAAGACAGACAGTAAGATAGCGGACCTGATCACAGAGAAGAGCCAAACCTGAGTGAGAAAAGAGGAAACAGCAGAGAAAGGACTTAGAAAAGGAAGAAAAGAATAAAGGATTCAAATCAGGGTAGCTTCTCTGTTTCCTCAAAGAACACAGGGAAGTAGAAAGAAATAAAAAAAATAACTTAGTTTGGAGCAAGATATATTAATAGCCATCTATGAATTTTCCCTTGTGCTCATCTGAAAAGATAAATTCGATAGGATGTCATAGTGAAGGATCAACCACAACTCTGGGTACAGTCTGGAGCTGGCTTTACAAAATAGAAGTAGACTAGTGGGGACTTGGTTGTTCTGCTTTTTAAAAAGCTGCAACCGAATGTGCTTCTGATCAGAGGGGAAATGGAAAGAGGGCACCGGGCCAAACACATGTAGGCAGGTGCTGTGAAACTTCTCCACACGGCTCTGCCAAAGCACTCATGGGTGACCTTGGCATTTAATGGGAAAATTATGCTTCTCCATGCCTGCCTCTGGGGAGGGTGAGACCTCCAGGCTTATCTGGATTTGATATTGAGGTGATATTTGAACACATCACTCTGAAGGTGTCAGAACAGGCAATTCCCTACGCATGCCTGGTTCTGTCCCATGCCTCCATCCGAACTCAGGCCTTTTTATCTCTGAGAATAATGAGGCTGCTGAATACCCATGGTAATATCATCTGCGATGTTGGCATATTTGGAAAAAGTAGCAGAAAATAAGTCTGTCTCCTGACCTATTCTTTTATCCTTGGAGTGAGCAGGGTTTTCTGCTTTGCCTGTTAACTCTCCGTGGTTAGCAAATACATGGGAAGTAGCATCATGAGACAGAGTGGACCTGGATTGTGGCTTTAGCTCAGTAAGCTTCCCATGGTGGCAATCACAAGGTAGTGTAAGACTGACGTCTTAAAGCTACAGACGTTTCTTATTTCAAACTTTTTGAGGCAGGAAACTAAAAAGCAAGGTGTCAGCTAGGCCACTGTTCCTTGGTTGGAACCCTTCCTTGCCTGTTCTGGCTGGCAGTGGCTGGGATGATCCCTCTGCTCCTATTTTCCCAGTGTGCCTTTTTCCCGTTTCACTCTCCCTGTGTGTATCTGTCTTCACATTGTTCTTTTTTCTTATAAGGACATTAGAATTTCATTTTAACTCAAGTACACCTATACCATACTTCCAAGTAGGGTCACATTCATAACTCGCAAGGATCAGTACATCAACATGTCGTTTTGGGTGGCATGATTCAACCCATAATAATAACCCAAGGGGCCTATTTATATTAAGTGATTGGAATAAGAGTTAGAAATTGACAGCCACAATCAGAGAGTCCGGTTTGATCACATGCTCGTTCAGTCCCAATGGGGCTGATTAAGAAGCCATTGATAAAGGCACTGGGACTTGTTTTTTCGGCATGTTCTGGCTTTTTGGGACCCTAGTCTGTGCACAGCTTCCTAAGCCTGGATGTAGTGGGGAGGGCCTTGGACCACCTTCTGAAGAGAAAATTCTATTTCTAATGCATATTCTTGTTAGCCTTGACTGAAATTATTTATCAATGTATGCTTACATTTACTGTTTTGGGCTCTCTATATGTTTGCTTTTTTTAAAAAATATATTTTTTATTGATTCCTTGGCAATTTCACATCATGTACCCAAATTCCACTCACTTCCAAGTCCCCCAAATCCTTCCCTCACCCATGCATCACCCCCAAAAGAAAATTAAAAAACCAAACCAAACCAAACCAAGCAAGCAAATAAACAAAACAAACAAAATCTAAAACAAAACCCAAAACAAAACAAAACACTCCCCCCCCCAAAAAAAAACCCCTTCACTTCTCTATCTTTCTCACCTCTCCAACACCTCTTCATTCACCCTAGTGGCACTGGGAGTGATGTGTCACATGGTATACACCCTTTTGTATAATCAGCTTTACTAGCAAATGTTCATTGTAATGAGTCACTGGTGTGGTTCAAGGCCTCTGGTTTCTGGTACACCATCTTCACTGGATCCTCACCAAAACTCCAAGTAATGGAGATTCTGTTTGAGGCATTCCACAGAACCAGTCTCTTCATGAGCTCCAGCAGGTTCTAGATGGGATAGAGGTTAGTGTAGAAGGAGATGCGGGCAGGCCTGCTTTTCGTCCTGCTCGGCTCCCGCATGGTTAGCTTTACACCCGAAATAACAACACACAAATTGTATTTTTTTAAACACTGCCTGACCCATTAGTTCTAGCCTCTTCTTGGCTAATTCTCATATCTTGATTAGCCCGTTTCTAATAATCTGTGTAGCACCACGAGGTGGTGGCTTACCGGAAAAGATTCAGCCTGTCTGACCTGGAGGCTGGCTCCGTAGCATCTGACCTCACTTCCCTTCTTCCCAGCATTCTGTTCTGTCTACTCCACCCACTTATGTTCTGACCTATCAGACCAAGCAGTTTCTTTATTAATTAACCAATGAAAGCAACAGATAGACAAATGACCTTCCCACATCATGTTAGGGTGGGCCAACCCAAGGCTCCACTGTGGGCCTGGGTAGTCACCGTGGTACTGGGTAGAAGTATGTGCCACTCTGATCTGTATGGCCTTGCTGTAGCATGGCCCTTGGGCATCAACAGTTGGCTGGCAGCTGCCTGGCTTCTGGCCCCAGGCATGTCCCTCTGTTATCTCCCTTGTTCTCTCTTCCTTCTCTCTTGATTAGATTTCTCTTCCTACTTATTCTCTCTGCTCACCAGCCCTGCCTATCCCTCTCCTGCCTAGCTGTTGGCTGTTTAGCTATTTATTAGATCAATCAGGTGCCTAAGGCAGACAACGTGAAACAAATACAGTACCTTTACATGATTAAACATACATCTGTACATTGTTAAACTAATGCAGCATAAACAAACATAACACATCTTTGTCTAGTTAAAATAATATTCCACAACAATATTCTAACAAACACTGTAAGGCATTGTGATACATTTCTCTAAACTATTTTTCTGGTGGCCATCTCTATGACCTTTTAAGTTTGAAGGCCCATGAGCTTATTTCAGATGTTCAATAGTACTTTCATTTTATCACTTATATCTTTCTTTTATATTTTTTAAATTTCTATTTAGTGTGTGTGTTTTCACACATGTACTATGGTGTATACATATACCATGATGTGTATGTTGGTCAGAGGACAACTTGTGGAAGTCAGTTTTTCTTACACCATATGGGTTTTGATAATAAAACTCAAGTACTCAGGCTTGGTGGCAGGAACCTTTACCTGTCCAGTCACCCTTTGAGTCTTGCTGTGTTTTCCTTTAAGCCACATGGCTTTCCAATTAGTTAGAAATTAGTCTAATTGAAAATATGTTACTGAGTGTTATTAGTCACTGTTCTATTGCTGTGAAGAGACACCATGACCAAGGCAGCTTGTAAAGGGAAGCATCTAGTTGTGAGCTAGTTTACAGTTTCAGAGGACTAGTCCGTGACCCCATCATGGTGGAAATTAGACAGGCATGGGGCTGGAGTAGTAGCTGAGAGTGTTACGTCCTGATCTTAAGGCAGCAGGAAGAGGAGTGTGTGTGTGTGTGTGTGTTGTGTGTAGGGGGAGGCCCAGCCTGGCATGGACTTCTGAAACCTCAAAGCCTACCCACACAAAACCACACCTGATGTGGGAGTGATTTCTTATTAATAAAGAAACTGCCTAGGCCCCTTGATAGGCCAACCCTTAGGTGGGTGGAGTAAACAGAACAAAATGCTGGGAGAAAGAAGCTGAGTCAGGGAGTCGCCATGATTCTCCCACTCCAGACAGACACAGGTTAAGATCTTTCCTGGTAAGCCAGCTTGTGGAGCTACACAGATTATTAGAAATGGGTTAGATCCATATGTAAGAGCTAGCCAATAAGAAACTGGAACTAGCCAGGCCAGGCAGTGTTTAAAAGAATACAGTTTCCGTTTAATTATTTCGGGGCATAAACTAGAGCTAGCTGGCGGCCGGGAGCTGGGGCAGCAGGGAAGCGGCCCACAGCTCCTCACAACACACACCTCATCTGCCAAGGCAACACCTCCTTTAGCAAGGCCACACCTCCTAATCCTTCTCAAAGAATTCCACTCCCTGGTAACTAAGCATTCAAATATATATGAGTCTATGGAGGCCAGTCTCATTCAAGCACTGAATCTGGGTGAAAGTTCTTCTGATTGATGATTTGAAGATGATTACTGTGCTTTTCTTGTCTGTTTCTGTGAAACATGGACTCTGTTCTAGTTGGTGTAAGGCATCCCTTTGCTTCTGGGGACACTTGGGTTTGTTGCCCATGAGTGTGAAGAGACAGGATGTTTAACTTCTGTGTCAGTCATAATCAGTTGGGGGAGCAGAGCTCCTGCCAGCATGGTGGGCGGGGGTAGTCTATTGTTGGAATTAGGCCTAAATCTTGTTTGGGAGCTGCTGAGGAGGGAAAGTATGCAAGCAGGGAAGGGAGGTCAGAAAGAACCACAGAGCGGTTGGCCCCAAGTAGGTATGGTGTAGGAAAGGAATTGGCCACAGGAGTCCTAAGAAGGCTGTGGAGGGAACTCATGGAAAGTTCTGTGAGAAGCAACCATCCCTAGAAGCTGCTGTCCAAGTGACTGATGAGCAGGACCAGCCCAAAGGCAGGAAGAGAAGCATGCTAATCTTCATTTGGTCTTCTACTGGACAAAGTTGTATTCTATTATTGTTTCTTTTTTATGAACCAGGGTATTTCTATATAGCACTGGTTAGCCTAGATCTTGGCATGCTAGCCATGCTGATCTTGAGCTTACAGAGAAGCCCTTGTCTATTGGGAACATGTTGGGATAGCCGACATGTATCACCACTCTTGGATCATAATTTTGTTTTAGTTAGGTAAGGATTAAACAGAGGCTAAAACAAAGGTCTCATGTGGATCAACTTCTAAGAAGAAACCATGTAAATCAGTGATTCTCAACCTGTGGGTTGTGATCCCTTTGACAAACTTCTACCTCTAAACATATTTACATTATAATTCATAACAGTGCAAAACTACAGTTATAAAAGTAATGACAAAAATAATTCTATATTTTTTTTGGGTTCCCCACAACTTAAGGAACTGTATTAAGGGGTTGCAGCATTAGGAAGGTTGGAACCACTGATGCAAGGGACCAGTGCGGTGAGGAAGGTAGGTGTGAGGTGGGGGGCAGTGTAGGTGACATGGGGACGACCTTGGAAGCACCTACTTTAGCCACTTTGACCTGTTCTACGGTTACATCTGAAAGAGTTCCAGTTCATATTGAGAGACATAAGAATTCACCAATACACAGAGTGAGAATTTCCCTACCCAAATCAATGTCGGATCTAAAGTGCAAACATCGGATCTAACCTTGTCTTATGTCATCCTCACCAAGCAAAACCAAGTATCAGGAAGGAAATGTCTTTGTGTTTTTCAGGTTTGAAAGGCTGGGTTTGTTGCGTGTCTTTTTGTGGTGAAAACATCTAAATCTTCTCTTAGCACTTTTGAAATGTGTGCTATTATTATCACCAGTGGTGACCCTACTGTTTTATAGATCTCTGAAAGTTTTCCCTCCCATATAACTGGAATTCATACCCTTTGACTACTATCTCCCCATTCCCCATCCTCCACCCACCCCCAGGCTCTGGGAACCACCACCTACTCTTTGCTTCTCAGGGCTCAACTTTTTAGATTCCTCATAAAAGTGAGATCATGTGGTGCTTGGGTTTCTGCGCCTGGCTTCTTTCACTTAGTTAATGTCCTCCAGGTTTGCCCACGTTGTTTTAAGTCATTCAGGTTTAAGGCTTCCCATGTCCCACCTCTCTCCACTGTCAACGGGGGCACTGGAGTTTGGGGACCAGGTCCGTTTGCTCACTGCTGTTTCACAGTTGAGAGACGGAAAGGTAGAATTCGAACACTTAGTGAATTTGGTTCCTTCAGTGCCCATTCTTTCACCACACACTGGCCCGCAGCTGTGAAAGGATGGATTCCGTGTGGAAACCGACTTGGCTCTCTGAGGTCCCAGAAGTGACAGTTGTAAATCTGTGGTCCAAGAGAGCACTAAGTCAGGCAAGCTAGGTTTAAACACCTTGGATCCCTGTGCTCTGACAAGGAGAGCAGGCAGTTAGGAAGCATTTGAAGCAGTCAGTGGAGATGTAAAGTCCAAGTTTTGTAAGGCTTTTGACACAAATCACTTTCCAGCTGCAGTGGGTGCTTGGAGAAACAACGTCCTGATGCTTCTAACAAAGACATTTGTAAAGTTTTCAAAGGCTGTGGTTGTGGTGGTGGCTTCTGGTGGGAAGATGGAACAGGGTGTGTGTGTGTGTGTGTGTGTGTGTGTGTGTGTGTGTGTGTGTGAGAGAGAGAGAGAGAGAGAGAGAGAGAGAGAGAGAGAGAGAGAGACACACACAGAGACACACAGACAGACACATGCACACACACATAGACATGCAGAGAGAAACAGGAGAGATACACAGACGCAGAGACACAAAAATATATGCAAATGTGAATGCTCACATGGAAGCCAGAGGAGGCCTCCTAAGACAGAGTCTCTCATTGAGCTTTCTGGCAGCCAGTAAGCCCCAAATGATTCACCTGCCTCCGCCTCTTTATAGTATTTGGGTTATAGGTGTGTATTTGACCACATTTACCTTGTTACATGTGTGCTGAGGATTTGAACTCAGGTCCTTGTGCTTGTACAGCAAGTGCTCTTAACCTGCTGAGCCATCCCTCCAGCCCCAATTAAGTGGTATCTTTGGGCAAAATATGTAGAGGCTAAAGTATGTTTGTTGCAGCTGTTTTGCTTTTTATATTGATTTATCTTATAAAGGTTTTTATTTTTAAGCCTGGCTTCTGAGATGTTGGTCCTGGGTTGATTAACAAATGATTATTTAAAAAGGTTGCCTTAAATGCCTTCACTCAGTAAGAATTCTTATCTCTGAACCTTT
Source organism: Alexandromys fortis (assembly GCF_014885135.2). Lineage (NCBI taxonomy): Eukaryota > Metazoa > Chordata > Mammalia > Rodentia > Cricetidae > Alexandromys > Alexandromys fortis. Next base: position 458,524 of record NW_026068047.1, read on the forward strand.
GTGGAGGTCCTGGTAGGGGAGTGCAGCTAGTGAATACCCCTTACCAGAAGATCCTCTTCTGTCTGGGAAGGTCTAGAGCAGTGAGTCTCAACTTTCCTAATGATGCAGCCCCTAAATACAGTTCCTCATGTTGTGGGGACTCTAATATAAAATTATTTTTCTTGCTACTTCATCACTGTAATTTTGCTACTGTTGTCAATCATAATGTAAATATCTGATATCAGGTAAGTGACTTCTGTGAATGGATTATTTGACCCCCAAAGGGGTCTCAGACCACAGGGTGGAGAAACACTGATCTAGAGGGACACACATGCAGTAGTAAGGGTCTGGGCTAGTCAGCCTGGTCAGCCAAATCAACCCTGGATATAATTGGGGTGACAGACACTACAGTCAGAGTGCCCTCACATTCAGTATTCTGATCTCTGGTGAGTGGGTGGTGTGTATGTGTTATATTAAAAAATTGCCAGTTTTTTTTTTGTGTTCCCCAGCTGGTAATATTGGAAGTTTAAAGAATTAAGATATTGATTCTGTGATTGTTAGGTCAGGTCTTGTTTTATGGGGCTGAACTTTGATCAGATTGGATAGATACCATGATGACTGGGGGCAGTAACATGATCTGGCCTAGGGGAAAGGGCTTTCAGATGAGTTCCAAAGCCTCCAAAGTGTCCCTGTCACACTGACTACTGTGGTGAAAGTGGAGCTAGGGAGGACAGGAGTGACTAGGGGGAGATCATAGAAGAAAATGAGGGTTGAAAATTACTAAAATTTGTTATATACATGGATGAAATGGTCAAAGAAAAAATAAAAAACCCAAATACTGTTGTAGTCCCTGGTTTTCTTATCAAGACTCATTAATTTTTCTTAGATACACTATCTTAGTTAATTGAACTATTGGCTAATTTTCAGTGTTTTAAAAACTCTAGTAATTAGAACCATGTTAATTTTTTAGAGTGTGTTCCTGGTCTTTATAGGGGAATGAACTTATGGGCCAGCTGCTATTCCAGAAGTCCTGTTGTTTGGGGAGACCGCTAGTTTGTTTCCTGACCACCCTGACTCGAAATAATCACACAGAAACTATGTTATTTGCATTACTGTTTGACCAATATCTTAAGCCTATTTCTAGCCAGCGCTTACACCTTAAATTAACCCACTTCTATTATTTTATATTTTATCACATGGTTCATGGCCTACCAGCAAGGTTCCAGCTGGCGCTCGTGTCTTTCTTCTCTGGTGACTACATGGCATCTCACTGACTCTGCCTTCTTTCTCCCAGCATTCAGTTTAGTTTTCCCACCTAGCTCTATTCTGCTAAGCCACTGGCTGAAACAGCTTTATTCATTAACCGATAAAAGCCAACACATATACAGAAGGACTTCCCACACCATCCCGCCTTCTGGAGTTTCATTTTGTTCTATATTTAGATTGTGTCTGTCTACATGGGCCGAATAAGTGTCATTTCTCAGCCTAACACATTCAGATCAGAAATCATGTGCAACACCAGCCAAAAAAGTTTTAATACAGATAGAACTATCTGCATGAAAATGATTTCAACTTTATAAGAGAAAAATTTTTCACATAATATATATGCATGGACTCAGACATTTTCTAGGTCTCAGGCATAGATGTGGTACAAGCAGTCCAGACATCCTGGATACTATTCTGCAATATCACTTTTGACAGAAAGCATTGAGGGCAAATATTGTTGGCAGAGAATCTGACATTTACTGGACATTTAGTTCATGCAATTTCATGAGAACATATTATCTTAGTTATCTCATACCTTATATCGAAACGATGACTTGTGCTTGATTTGCCTACCAGAGGTAAAGGGAGAATGTAAATGAGGCAGTAGGAACCTCACAGAGCCCTTTAATCCATCACCCCTTCCTCAGTATGGTTCTTGCTTGTTCCCATGTGTAGCTGACCGCATAGTATAATTATGCATGGCAAATAAGAAATGTTGAATGAAAATGTTAATATGTGCACATATAGTTTTGCTTCTGTAGATGTTAGAAAGTCATTTTTTAAAAGATTTATTTACTTTTACTTTATATGTGTATGTGTTTTGCCTGAATGTGTTTCTGTGCACTATGTATGTGTTTGTATGTGTCCTGTGGATTCCCCAGAATTAAAGTTGGAGGACGCTGTGAGCTGCTGTGGGAGGGCTGGGAACTGAACTCTGATTCTCTGCAAGAGCAGCTAGTACTCCTAATCGCTGAGCCATTGTGGTGGCTTGAATGAATTTTATCTCATATTCTCAGGCATGTAAATACTTGGTCCCCAGCTTGTGATATTCTCTGGGAGAGGGTTAGGAGGTATAGTCTTGCTGTAGGAAGTGTTTCACTGAGGGAGAACGTTGAGGTTTCAAAGCCACCTGCCATTCCAAGTTTCCTTCTCTCTCAGCTTGTCATTTGCATTGGAGACATGAGAGTCTATGGACTTCTGCCATAGTGCCTATCTGCTGCCTTGCTCTTCCACCACGCTGATGCTGGAGTCTTAGTCCTCTGGAACCATGAGCCCCAAATAAACAGTTTCCTCTATAAGTTGCCTTGGCCATAATGCTTTATAACAGCAATAGAAAAGCAATTAATACAGCCATCATTTTGGCCCCTGGAAATTTGTCCCCCTCCCCCCCGCGTCAGGTCTTATGCCATTTACATGCTTCTTTCATTTTCAAAGGCACTATGAGTATCCCTCGCATGCCCGTGTGACACGCATTCAGCAGCTGCTGCTTTGCTCGCAGACCACTCTGAAATCGAGTCTGAGCTAGGGCACGCATGGCTATTCCCTCAGCAAGTTTTTGTTTTAATTCGCAAAAAGTAAAATCCTATTGGTCTTTTTTTTTTCCAACTGAGTTTGCATTATAAACAGAGACAGTAGTGTGTAAAATACACAAAAAAGTCCAAGATGAAGTAAAAGATTTCTTTTCTGTGTATAATAACCAAGATTGTATGTAAAAACTGAAGCAATACTGTCACCCAGAAGAAGGGACAATCTCTCCCCCCTAACCCCAAGACAGGGTTTTTCTGTGTATGTCTGGCTATCCTGGAACTACCTCTGTAGACCCGGTTGTCCTTGAATTCAGAGAGATCCACCTGCCTCTGCCTCCTGGGCGCTGGCATTAAAGGCAAGCATAATCACGGCCTGGTCTGGCAATGCTTTATTTATTTATTTTTTGTACATAAAACATCACTAGCATTTACCTTCCTTAACCTTGGCTTAGCGCCCATCTCCCTTCACTCGGCCTTGTAGACAATGTCTCTGCCATTGGCCAGACAACTCAGGAAAGGAGACAAGTGGGAATTAGAGCTGGGGACACAGTCAGGGACAGAGGGGGAGTTTTTGGATTATTGACTTTCTCAGTTACTTTCCTAGTTTACTCTCTTATTTACTCTGGGTGGCAGTCTTCTGTCGCAATGCAAGGAAACCTTATAGGAAGTGTAGGAAGTGTAGGAAGACATCATTTTGCCATTTTTTTAAAATTTTTCTTTCTTTCTTTTTTTGTGTGTAATTTATACTTGAGCTCTGCATCCACACCACTCTTCTCCAATGCTGCTGCCTTTTCTGCCCTCCTACCATCTCAGTAACTTTAGGGCAGCAGTCAGGGGTTGTCCCTCTTGTGGTGCATGACGCCAGTCTGTGTTCTATGCCCCACTATACCATTCATGTACCGGACAAGGGGCTGGAGACTGAGACACACAAACACACAGAGACAGAGACACGGGTCATCCTTGAAGCCAGAATGTCCCAGGAATGTCCCTTTATTGTGGTCAGGGGCAGCTTATATAGGGATAGCCACACCCCAGCCAAATGCACCAGAAACAATTCCCCTGCCATCAGGAACTCCTGAGGGTCTCGTGCTCAGAGCAGCTGTAGGCACTCAGATCAGGGGAAAACAAGTTGTTTACAAGAAATTCAGGATCTGGGGGTTCACTGCTTCCAACACCTCTAAGCGTGGATATTTGGCTGGAAGGTTGCTGTGAGGAGAGCTGAAGATTGGGAGAAAATGGTCGTCTGTGTCTGAGGGTAAGCCTCATATTCTAACAGGCCTTGAAGTGTCTTTCGATTCCTGACCACGATCACTTCTGGACTGGGATTTGGAGAGCTCCTACTTCTGTCTTCCTCATCTTAGAACTCACACATCCGCTGAGCAATAGAACAGACACAGAATGGCTGCCGAGTCAGACTGAACTCTATGTGACCATCCACATGAAAAAGTTTAATTCGTTAGTCAAAGGATTTCAGTTTCCTTCAAAATCCCAGGGTGAGAGTTGCCTTTCACACCTATAAGCATGAATATAAGGTGAAATACAAAACTGCATTAGGCTTGTCTGAGCTGTTTGCAGGAGCAATAAACATTAGAATCCCAGCTATTTCCAAATTCGGATCTTCCATGCTTTATACTTGCTTGTTGCATGATTGATAGAGAGCTCTAAAGGAAAAGTTAATGTGCTTTCCGGGAAAAATCACAGCTTCAACTTCTACTTTTTATTTGTTTTTTTTTTTTTATTTTATTTTTTTAAAAATATTTATTTATTTATTTGTTATGTATACAATATTCTATCTGTGTGTATGCCTGCAGGCCAGAAGTGGGCACCAGACCTTATTACAGATGGTTGTGAGCCACCATTTGGTTGCTGGGAATTGAACTCAGGACCTTTGGAAGAGCAGGCAATGCTCTTAACCACTGAGCCATCTCTCCAGCCCTTGTTTTTATTTTTATATGTATGTATGTATGTATGTATGTATGTATGTATGTATCTATCTATCTATCTATCTATCTATCTGTCTATCTATTTTTCTTTTTTGAGACAGGGCTTCACTGTATAACAGTCCTGCCTGTCCTGAAACTCACTTTGTAGACCAGGCTGACCTTGAACTCACAGAGATCCATCTACTTCTGCCTCCTGAGTGCTGGAATTAAAGGCATACACCATCATCGCCCAGCAGTTTTTTTAAAAAAAATTTTAAAAAGATTCTTCTTGCTTTAATTCATGTGTTTGTGTGTATATATACATGCCATATATGTGCACCTGCTCTTGGAGGCCAGAAGAAGATGCTCAGAGCTCCCGGGGCTGGAGTCACAGGTTGTCGTAAGCCACCCGACTTGGATGCTGGGAACTACTCTCTGCTCCTCTGCCACAGCTCTGAGCTCCCCTGACTGCTGGGCCATCTCTCTAGCCCCATGACTAGACGTTTTATAATTTAGACTCCTGACCTGGGTTAAATCCTGCACTCTCTCTCAACTCGGGTCTTATCGAAAGGGTTATGTGTGTATGTGTGGTGTGTGCTTGATATGTGTGTGCAGTGTGTGTGTGGTGTGTGCAATGTGTTTATGGTGTGTGTGTTTTGGGAGTGTATGGTGTGTGTGATATATGAGTGTGGTGTGTAGGGTGTGTGTGTATGTGGTGGGATAAATACCTTCCAGTTTTGCTTTTGCTTTGAAATTTAATGAGCTGGAAATCTAAACTGGAGTAAAAACAAAGTTTGACTTGAGTGTTGCCGCTGTGTGCCCTCAGGTGGAGCTGAAGACTTAACGATGCCATCTGAAGCCTGTGGAAACGGAAGCTCAGAGCTCCCGTGTACAGCAGCTTTCTACATTATGTAGGAAACCGGAGAAATATGGAAATGACTATGAGCTGAAAACATAATGTTTTGTGCTGACAAAAATTGTGGCTTTGACTGTTTGTGACTTAATCTTGTGACCTCTGTTAACTCTTGTTAGTGGAGTACTCCTTTCTCTTGTGTCCCCCACACTTCTTCTAACCATCTGTGTAATATTATTCAGAACCACTTACCTGCTTGCTTCTGCTTCCCTCACTTCATTCTCAGCCTTCCAAAGCAGGGTCTGGGACTTCGCCAGCACAGAGCAGGGGCCGAGGGAGTCGCTGATGACTACCCAGTAAAGAGGGTTGAGTAACGAGCACACATTCTATCTCTTCTGGCTCCCTGTATCTCAGCCCTCCTGCTGCCTTCCTGCCTGGTGACCTACGATGCCGGTTGCTGTAATCGCCCCCATTAAAGGTTTGCAGACATTGACTTACACGCATTGTTGCCATTCCCATTGCAATAGCAAAATTACAGCAGGAGGGGACTTAAAAGTCTCCAGATTTTCTCACCTTGCTTAACCATCCGTTAGCATCTATGCCTACAGACTTCAATTAATTGTTAGAACTGTGCTCCAGATGGAGTTTATATCCAATCAGAACCAAACAAAATACACAAAGAAAGTGGATAGTACCTATTAAATTGTTTGTGAAGGGATGGGCGAATTTTAACATTAATTCCAAATTTCTTGGTACGCAGACAAAGCAAGTAGCTATCTTAGGCTGTGAAATCAATGCTGAGCAAGCACAAAAAGATGAGAAATCTTGCCCAAGCAGTGATTTAAATAATATGGTTTCTGTGCGATTATTTCAGCTCTGGGCAGCTGGGACGAACAGTTTCACTGCAACAGCAATGCCTGGGTTTGAGCAAAAGGAGGGATCATTTGGGGGATGCTTCCTATGACTGGAAAATCTGGATGCTTTATTTTACAGAAACCTGGAACCTTTGCTTCGGAATCCAACGCTCTGCACGGCCACCATATTTCACAACCTTCCCCCTTTTCATAAACATAAGGTCATTTAAAGTAATACTTTGTGAAATTATTAAACAGCCTCATGTTTAGGTTGATTACACTCCCATAGAGGGTCCCATATCTGTGAGTATATGGGCAACACAAATTGGCCTCAGTGGCCTACAAAAAAGGAAAAAGGAGAACCCTAAGTTGGCAGGGGATGGGGATTTAGGGGTTGGGATCTGGGAGAATGGGTGAAGGAGTGAATATGTGAAAATTACATTGTATGAAAGTATGAACTTCTCAAAAGATTAATAAAATATTACATACATAATAAGGTTAGAAAAAACACTACCATGTTACCTTATCTAATTTGGAATTGACTTACAAAGCACTGCTAGGAGGTGATAAGTTTCTTATTTCTTCTTAAAAATGGTTCATTTATTTTTATTTTGTGTATATGCATGTTTTGCCTGCATGTATGTGCATCACATGTGTGCCTGGATTCCCTGGAACTGGAGTTAGAGATGGTTGTGAGCTACTGGGAACTGAACCCTAGCCTTCTGCAAAAGCAGCAAGTGAGCCATCTCTCCAGCCTTTTAGTTACTCTTAAAAGAAGTAGTTGTAATTCTTATTTTGATATTCTAGTTGGATGAAATATTTTAGTAGCCAACTTTATGTTGAAATAATTCCTCTCACAAGGGTAAATTTATTCAGTTAACTATGTATGGACAGATCAATCACCCATTATAATAGAAACTGTTTTCTTTCTCTTTATTTTCTGTACATTTAAGGAAAAAAAAAAAGCTTTGGTGTTGACTTGGTAGACTTTTAACTACCAGAGCACTGGGAGCTCGCAGGGTTCCGTACATTCCAGCAAGGCCTTCAAGCAGTCTCGCAGGATTTCAAACACTCCTGGTTATGAAAACAAATTTTCATCTTTATTTTTCCAAGCTGTCTCCTTACATATAGCACTTAAGAAAAATCACCATTACTGGTTTTACTGCCTGATTGCTTAAGAGGTAATTGGTTCAGCACCTGGGCAGGAAGCTATTTTGGCAGGAACTCTATTTTCTTCAAGTTCTAGCTGTAAAATTCTGGATAGTGAATTGTAATCAGGGGCTCATTTAAAAAAAAACCTGTAGAGCACACAAGGACACTAATGTGTGAGGCAAAGAAACTGCAGTGCACTGTTAGGAATACAGAAACAGTTATGTATGTTTTTAAAACTGTAACTTGGTATTAAAAGTTCATATTTTGTACTGGGATTTAGGTCTAAGACCTGAAATACTCAAAACAGATTACCTAATCTGGGTTTTTCCTTCTTACTATGAATTTCCCCCAAATGAACTATTTTAAACCTTAAGATAAGAAAAATCATCCTCTGTCTTGAATGCTCCTAAATTGTTTGGCTGATGATAAGAATTTCAACTAGTGTATTTTTTTTTTTTTTTTGGATTTTTCAAGACAGTGTTTCCTAGAACTAGCTCTTGTAGACCAGGCTGGCCTCGAACTCACAGAGATCCACCTGCCTCTGCCTCCTGAGTGCTGGGATTAAAGGTGTGCGCGACCACCGCCCGGCTGACTAGTGTGTTTTTACATAAGGTCATCCATGCTTCTCAAAACCTCGGATGCCATTGTCCTATCTTTTATGCAATTGCTATATTAATTTACGATGGCAAATGCTCTATAAGATGCCAGTGTTCAGGTCAGTTTTCCTTCCACTTCTCCCTGGCAGAGAGGTCTGATGTTCAGCCCAGGAACTGGTGAAGGCAGAGCTGCGGGAAGGTGACCTGGAAATAAGGGATTTAATGTTATCCAGGACTTTGAACTATGATCCTCATTCTGGGCTTCTAGAAACGGCAGGGGATTCCCTTTAAATTCCTTTGGCTATTGAACTACACCCATCGAGTGCTTTACTGTTTCAAGACGGGGCACACACATGAGGTTAGGTTTCATGACCATTGGGTGCTTGTACAGATAGACGACAACTGCCTGAAATATTGTCTATGCAATGTTGTCCGTGGGCAGATGGTATTATAGACTGAGCAGAGGGCTGACTGTCAAAACACAGCATTTAAGTTTTCACATTAGAACTTCATGTGAATGAACCATGTGCATATTCTTCTGTGACTTGGTTTCCCTTTTTTCTATTTATTTTTGTAAATGTTCTATGTACTTAAGGTACATAGCATGATGCTTGTTATACATATAGTGAATGAAATAGTTGCAGTGAAGCCAATCCACATATCCATCTCCTCCCATAGTTATTCTTTTCTCTCCCCATCCTTCTCCTATTCCTCCCTGCTTTCCCTTCTCTTTATTCTTTTCCTCCCTCTATCCCTTCCTTCTTCTCTTCTCTATCTCAGTGAAAACACTGAAATCTGCTTGGGAGAAAGTTCTCGATACATCTAGGACATTGTCGGCTGTGACGGTTGCACTATGCATCTAACTTTTTGTCCTTTCCTTCATAACTGTGTTATTGTTTGCATTTTGGTCACATGATTCTTACTTGCTGCTACTTAGAGCTGAAATTCACTCAATTTTCCTTCCTTTTATTTCTTTTCCGAACAGACCTTAATTTATCTGTCATTTTTACTAACTGTGACTTTTTCTAAGAAAAGGTACATGAAAAATAAATATTCTGTGAAGGAACTATGAGAAGGGTGGCCAAAATCACACCTCACAGCTAAGAGTGTTTATCTTATTATAGAACTTGTTAATGTTGTCAACTTGACACAAACTCGAGTCACACGGGAAGAGGGAACTTCATTTGAAATCGCCTCCACCCGAATGGCCTGTGAGTGTATCTCTGAGATATTCTCTGTATTAATCATTGATGCCACAACCTATCGTGTGTGGCATCTCACGTGGGCAGGTGGTCCTAGGTTATATAAAAAGAAGGGGGTGTGGCAAGCTGAATAAACCGTGGGAAGCAACCCAGTAAGTAGCATCCCTCTCCTGTTTCTGCCACTAGGCTCCCATCAAGAGTCCTGCCTTGACCTTCCTCAGTGATAGAAGTAAGCCAAATAAACCCATCCCTTCTCCAAGTTGCTTCTGGTCATATTTATCACAGCAGCAGAAAGCAATGAAAACATTCGGGAACACTTCTTTTTTTTTTCTTTTAAATTTCCAAGGTTTTGTTGTAAGGCCTTTGTTCTGAGGTGACAGGATGGAGAATTTTGATGCTAGGTAAGTTCTTTGTCCATTGGAGGAGACCCGTGTCACTTGGAAGCTTCTAGGCCTCCTTTGGTCCCAGGATTGAGTTTTCATGGTGATGCATTTGTGTGGGTTTATTTTCATCCACTGTGGTGGGCAGTTGGCTTTCTAAATATGGGAACTTCTCTTTTGCTTCTGGAAAATTTTCTTCAAGGATTCCTTTCTCTCTGTTCTCCCCCTTCTGAAACTTATGATTGGATGGATGGCAGATTTTCTGGGATATTCCTCCAACTGCTTTTTTCCTTTATCTTTCATCTTTTGATATTTTTGATGTACTTTCTGATTTTTCTCAAAATATCCCTATCAAGTTTTGATTTTTCATTTGTGTTACTAGGCTGTTAATTTCCCAAAGATATTCTCTCATTGTCTGAATAGTTCTTTAAAAAATGGTGTCCTGTTCTTGTTTAATACCTTGAATATCTTTTCTCTTCTTTTCAATGATGTCATGCCAGTTTTACCCCCTCTTTTCTTTCTGCCAACTGCATTTTTTTTCTGTCAGTGCTGGACCCTTATTTTATTTTTAGCTTATGGTTTTTTGAGACTTTAGGTAATCTTGAATTCCTGATCTTCTTCTTGTACTCACTACCCAAGAGTTGGGAGTACAGGGGTTCATACTGAGCCAAGCTCAAGAAGTCCCTTCCTCCTCCCAACATCCCTCATAGTTAACTGATATGTGTCTAGTGAATGTGCCAGAAGGTTCTGGGAAGCACCCTGTGCTCCTTGGTGGGTCTTCCTGCTGCAGAGTGACGTCTGGGTTGTTGGAAAGCTCCATGCTGAGGTCTTTGGGTCTTTGTTCATTAGACGGCTAGATCACTCACGGAGGATCATTGAGTCTTCAGGATAGAAATCTGGGCCTGGCAGCTGGTGATCTGGGAGTCAAGGGAATATCTTTTCTCATCTTTTTATTAGGAATTCTGCATTGAGAATTTCAGATTGTGCTGAAACTCTCTATTCATGTCCCACATTATCTGCTCCTAACTGTATCGGGAATTTTCAAGTTCAGAATACAACAAAAATCCAATATAATGTTGACATGAAGGGAGAGAAGGGCTAACCACTTCCTAAACGGACACTTAGCCAAAACTTTCAGGTTTCGTACCCCATCCATAGTGCCATGTCCCAGAAACACCGGCTGTCCCCAGTTCCTGAGACTTTTGGGAGCTCTGCATTAGGCTGGATCAGTCAAGGATTTCCAGCTGTCATAGCCCTTTCCCAGACTAGACGCCTATGCATGCTAACCTCTGCTTCTTGTCGATCATGGGTGTTATCTTCCCTCTTCTCCATTTCCTGCTTCTTCCTCCTTCCTCCTCCTCTGCTTCAGTTCCATATCCAGTAACAAAAAGGACCATCAGAGGGTATTCAGGAGGAGGTGAGGGAACCTTGTCTTTTGTTTGGACTAAACTTAAGAACAAAGTCCCATATTGTGTTAGAGTTCCTGAATTTGGAGGGCTAAATGACATGGCTTTAAACATGGTCACTGGCAATCTTGTTGTTCATTTTTGACAGTGCTGAGGAGCAAAGGGAAGAAAAGTGGGGGTGGGTGGGGGGGGGATAAATAAACCTATAATTAACCCAAATCTTGGAAATAAACAGAGCTCAAAGTTATTGTTCTGTGCAGTGTTTCTGACATAGAGAGTCAAATAAATACAACAAAGAGCCCATTCTGGGCATAAGGAACGGCACTCACCGCTCAGTTTTCAGGTCTTAAAGGTGGACTCGCAGGAGAAGAACGTGTTCTGAGTGTCAAAGGCACAAAGCCTGCAGAATTTCAGCTGAGGGGTGAAGTGGAGGTGGAAGAAAGCAAACTCTGAGGTTGGACAAGCAGTTCTGGATAAAAGACTAAGAAAGTTCTCTGGGGACCAAGTCAGCTCTGAGCCAAATTCTAACTTCTGCTCTTTTCCAAGTGGAGTGTTGCTGCTGCGCATGTGCGCTGGGCGGGACGGTTGAAAGGCCTTTCTCTGGCTGCCAACTCACTGCCTGTCTGCTTTAAAGATCAAGCTGCAGAAGAGATCCAATTGTGGGCTTTTAAAGGAAAGACAGAAAACCAGCTAGGAAAAGAGGGAGCCAGCAAGGGGAGAGTTCGTTTGGCTTAACAGTTGGTGGGAAATAACTTCAATTCTGGTTTTGGGCGAGCTTACAGCTGGTTGAAGGAGTGAGGCTAGTGTTGAAACTGGGGAGCTGATGGGGTGGACCATGGTGAGCGTGCTGGCAAAGAACTTGCAGGCTTTCCTATAGCATGCCTTTCTTTGTTTCCTATTGGGGTGGAGATTGGTCCCCCACTTTCAGCTTTCTCGGGTGTCTATGCCACCCACGCAAGCCAGGTGGCTGTACTGCTCCGACATAGTCCAGGCTCGCCAGACACGACCCAAGACTAGGAAGGCGCCAGCATTCAGCATTTATCCCTCCAAGGTTTCTAATCTTTCTTTCTTTTTCTTTTTAATTTATTTAACTTTATTTTATGTGCTTTGGTCTGAAAGTGTCAGGTCCCCTGGAACTGAGTTACAGGCAGCTAGTTGTTAACTGCCCTGTGGATTCTGAGAATTGAACTCAGGACCTCTCGAAGAGCAGTCAGTGTTCTTAACTACTGAACTTAACTCCAGTCCCTGGTTCCTAATCCCTTAAACTGGGCTTTCTTTCACCTGCAACTCTGTGTCACTTTCTGTCTGTTTTGGCTTTGCATTCCTACGTACCTGGCTAGACGCTTGGGATAGCCATAATCACTGTTCATTCATGTAAAAGCATTTATAGAGAATCTGTAATAGTAATATTTTTTGGTAATTTTTATTTTATTTTATTTTTTTTTAAAAAAAGAAAACATACTATCTTTTTTCATTATACATACCGATACAAGTTCTCCCTCCCTCCCCTCCTTCCATTTTCTCCCCTTACCCCCCAATCCACCCCCACATCCACTCCACACATTGCTTTGGGGAAGGTCCAAGGCCCTCCCTACTATATTTAGGCTGAGCAAGGTATCCATCCTAAGAGAATAGGTTCCCTAAAAGCCAGTACAAGCAGTAGGGATAAATCCTGGTGCTACTGCCTGTGGTTCCCCAGTCTGCTCCAGCCATGCAATTGTCAACCACATTCAGAGGGACTAGTTTTGTCCTATGCTTGTTCCTTCCCAGTCTGGCTGGTGTTGGTGAGCTCACATTAGCTCAGGTAGACTGTTTCAGTGGGTGAACCCATCATGGTCTTGACCTCTTTGCTCAAATTCTCATTCCTTCCACTCTTCAACTGAACTTTGGGAGCTCAGTCCAGTGCTCCAATGCCGGTCTCTGCTTCTGTTTTCATCAGTTTCTGGATGAAGTATCTATGGTGATATTTAAGATTTCATAAGTCTGAACACAGGGCAATTCTAAATTGACTTGTCACTTATGTGACTGTTATTATTTATAATTACTTACGTCCTCAGAATTTCAGAAAATTCTAGGATTACTCTAAATGTTTGTATATGTATATATACACATACATACATACATACATACATAATACATACATACATAAACACATACAGACATACATAAAGCACTTGCCACACATGGGTAACACTAGTACATTGCCTGGCATGTGGCAAGAACTTACCTAGTAAATGTTACATATTTTTCTAGAGAAAACTGATAAACTTAAAAATGCACATCTTGATAATTATAAGAGTTATTGAGGAATATGGTGAGCTCTTTCATGATAAACTTTATACATAAGCTAGCACCAATGTGATATAGTTCAAGGTGCCCATGCAGGTGAGAGGGGCCATACAAGCTTTCATGGCTCTTTTGCTTTCCAATGACTGGCACCCCATTCACTGATTTTCTTTTCCTTTGTTCCTTTACTGTTTTATTGGTTACTTCTGATGGAGGAAAAAAAATGTTAGATTTTGAAAGAAGTATATAAGCTTTCGTTTGAACTTTTTCTCCAGAGACCAGCTAGCTCTAACAATTGTTCGGTGCTTGTAGACTTGCAGAAGACTGTGGAATGGTTTGATTTACATGGATAGAATCTACTTTATGAATAAGTTGCACTATAAAATATATATATATAAATCAATTGTGGAGCTTTTACTAATTTTTCTATAAATTTTATAAATGCAGCTTTTTCTGTCAGTCTGGTGGAGTTCCCTTTATAGACGTTCTCAGTGACTACACAATGCCTATTATACCACAGTGTGCTCTAGGGTGTAGAAACTGTGTGTCTGTGATACAGACCGAAGGGGAAGAAAGAAGTTTAACCTTATAGGGTACAAGACCGACTCCACTGGAATTTCTAAAACCTGCCCTTTAGAGGTGATGGTAATATCATCTTTTATGTACCCCTGAAAAGTCCCCAGCACTAGTATCCAAACTGTGCAACACTCCTGGATTTCAGAGTTAAGGTATTTGGCTCCTGTGAAACTTAGAGAATGCATGTATAACTTCCTAACCACAGACAAAGTATTTTAAAGAGAAATACTAATGTGTGTTATCAGACAAATACAGCAATGAACTCTAAGAATTAAATTTTCAGGAATCCTACACTGGGCACCCAGAAAGGCTTACGCCCTGGTTCCAGGCACAGGAGAAACTTGTCTCTCAGGAAGCCATTTCTTACAGTCTGACAAGTCAGATCACCTTCAGGAGAAACTTGGGACAGGCAATGTGCCAATGAAAGTTGAGACCACTCGCTGGCCAGGACTACTTAGCTGTACCCACCTCCAGCCCACCATTTCAACCTAAATTTCAAGACAGTACACTGAAGATGGAATTGGGGGTCCCTGGACCCATTTATTTGTTCCTCTTCCTAATGTGGCCGCATTGAGAAAATCTCCTATCTCCGCTCTTCTTTTTTTTTTTTTTTTTTTTTTTTTTTTTTTTTTTTTTTTTTTTTTTTATGTGCAGTACTGCAGATGGACGGCTGAGCCTAGCTTGTGACCGGCAGAGCCCAGGCTTTGACCCTAAAAACTCCAGGAATGCAGGGCTGTTTCGCAAATGTTGTAAATATTCTGTGATCTTAAATTGAGTAGGAAGAGAAGTGTGATTTGGTTCCTTTCTTCTCCTTTAAAAAACAAAAATGATGAAATCTCCTAATCTAGGCTTAGCGTAGAACCCAAACCACACCGTGTAATCAAGAACAGGAAATCCGTCCTTGAGGACGTCTTTCTGGGTCTTCTGTTTCAATATTAAAAACACCTGCTCTCAATGAGTCTATGGCGTATCTTTATTAGGACAGATATTTCTAGCTTTGCTGAAACATACCCCCATGGTACTGTGAAGCAGAAAAAAAAAATGAGTGCACAGGTCATAGTTAATAAGAGACTGAAAAAAGGGAGAATTAACTACCTGTTTTTGTATTGCTGGAGAACTGGCCATTTCCTGTTCCTTCTTTAGTCTGGCCATTTGTCTCTCACTGCTTCCCCTCAAGCTGCTTGACTGCGGGGGCCATTCTCTAATAGGCATGCATGAAATCCACTGCTTCTGTAGAGAAAGCCAGAAGAAAGTTGACAGAAACACTGTGTGGTCTTGGGCACCAATCCGCTGATCTTAGACTGGCTCCCAAACTGCCCATTTAATGATTTTAAACTCAGAGCACTTAGTTCATTAGTTTTCCTGGAACCAGAACTTAGGCATGACTTGTGAAGATCTGAACATCTAGTTTGTCTCCTTTTCTAAGTTTTTGTGTGGTGTATGCATGTGACCGTACAGACACACCTGCCCATGCCTGCCCAAACAGAGGACACACCAGGGCACTGGGTGACTTTTTCTATTACTCTCTGCCCTATGGCTTTGGGATAGTCTTTCCCTGAACCAGAAGTTTGCTGTTACAACCAGCTAGGGTGGTGGGCCAGAGAACTCCCAAGATCCACCTGTCTTCAGCCCCGTGCTGGGGTTACTAGTACGGACATGTATGGCTTTTTGAAAGATGTGAGTGCTCGTAGCTTAAAAGCAGGGCCTCCTGCTCTTACTGACCCAGCCAAATCTCCTGCCTCCAGGCATCTGTGCAGACACTTCATTTAAAAAATGAAAAGAACTTCTGTTGTGTTTGTTCTCTGATGATTTTATACAATTTTTAACGTACATTCTGATTATTATATATTATAGCCCCATTCCCATAACCAACTTACTCTTATTACAACACCTCCCCTTCTCACATCCATGACTTTTTTTTAAATTGTTAATATTCTCTCTCTCTCTCTCTCTCTCTCTCTCTCTCTCTCTCTCTCTCTCTCTCTCTCTCTCTCTCTCAGGGTCACTGAATTTAACTATGACCATCTGTGTGATCATGGCTATTGGATAGGGTCCATCCTCTGGAACCTGGTAAGTTCTCAGTGGGTAGACAACTAAAGACAGTAACCACCCCTCCCCCAGAATCTGCTGGTAGTCAGTAGTCCAGCAGAGAGGGATAGAGTCCTATCAGTTTCTACCTGTTTTGCGGTTGACTGTTGATAAGTCTGTTGCAGGCAGCAAACTGCAACGGCTACTCCATGCTCCACAGGTAGCATTTCCCACCCTTTCCCCCTATCCCTGGCCCCCACCCCTTCTCCCCATTTCTGGCTCTTACACTCCTTCTATCCCCTCATTCTGGCATGTTCCTGAGCCTTAGTGGGGATGGTGTGTCTTGTTAAAGTCCGAGTTCTCAGCTGCCACCCGTTTGTAGCACCTTTAGCAACTATGTAGACACTTTTGTTCTGAAGGCCTTTGTTCCTACTCTGTAAAGATAATTCACAAATGAGCAAGAAGAGAGCAAGGGAGGCAAGGAAAAAGGGAGAAAGAATAGTCTCAGTTTGGACTAAGCTGATTCCTCCATCAATGCCAAAGAGCTCACAAGGCCTCTGAGTTTTACAAATTTAATTTTCTCATTTTGTTCTTAGTGAAGGAACATGGGCTACTAATTTCTAGTTTTTGCCATCTGTCTTTGTGAAAATTTTTTTTTTTGGTCAGAAAATTAAATGTAAAAGCTTGTAAGGATAAGAGCCTTTTAAAGATAGTGTAGATGGCAGGGTGTGGTACATGCCTGTAGCCACAGCACCCTGGAAGCTGGGGCAGAAGAATCATGAATTGGAGGTCATTCTGAGTTACATAGCAAGTTCAAACCCAGCCTAGACCATAACAAAAGTCTTTCTTTTAGAAATGGAAAATTATGTATAGTAGTTAGCACACTGTTTTATTCACAGGTTGAATGCTAATCCCAGCAACACCACAAACTACAGTTGGGCATCCTGACTGTGGCTCAGGCCTGTGGACCAATAAGACTGGTAGAAAGAAGTTGCTGGTTGTCTCAAGAGCACTGATATTCTCATGAAACTCCTAGTACTTTATCTCAAATGAGTGCCGTGGGCTATTGTTGTTGTCATATTGGAATAGGAATATTCCTAGGAACAATTCTAGCAGTTTGAGTCTCCCTATTGTGAGACTCCCTGGGAGTCACATCTCTGGGCACACACATCTCTGTTTGCAGCAGTACACCCTGCAGTAAAAAGGTTGGAAGTGTCTAAGGGAGCTTTGAATGCTGCTCATAAATTCTTGATATGTCTAGTTTTAGTTCATGGACATCTATGCTACATTCATATGATTTTGTACTTTCTGTCCATGACTAGACAAGTTGGAATAAACAAAATATATCCTAAAAGAACAGTATCTCTAAGAACACCAATGCATTTTTCACTGTGTCTCATCCCCAGTCAATTTTGAAGTCTTAGAAGAATAAATTTTGTCCATTCTTCTAGGCTTCGACCTCACCTTCCTGTGGAGGCTTTGCCTCCTGTGTTCAGGTGCGTCAACCCCATCTCAGAAGATTAGCCCCATTTCTCCTAGGTTGCTTGTATCAGCTTCTGTGCATCTGAGAGTCTGGGACACTGCTGGTCCATCTCCACGTGGGTAGAGCTGAGGGCTGGGACGAGCACACTGCCAGCTCCTTTTTTGGCTTTCAGTGTAGTTCCATCATTTGTGCTGTGTGCCGAATGCATTTAACACCAACCTTTATATGTGAACTGACAGTAAAGTAGGATTTACACGGTGTGCGCTCAAGTTGCGTCTTTCTCTCCACTTGCATATCCTGCCTGAAGTGTGAGTCGCGGTCTCCAATTCCTTTCCCTGAGATTTGAATCAGGCTCTCAGGTTCCTTTTCTCTGTTAGATTTATGTGCTGCTTGCTTCCTTGTTCCCACCCAAAGGGCTGGAGGCCTATGACTGGATAGGAAATGCCTTTCAAAGCAGTGTCGCCCAGCTATCCTGCCTGCTTGATGCTCAAAACCAGCTTCATTTTTAAGCACAGAGGAAGGTTTATGGTGGGAGAGGGAAGGCATCTTATGGGAACTCAAAAGTTACAGGAACTCTGGGAAAGGGAGCTGATTTCTGACCCATTGGGGCTATGACAAGAGCAGAGATACAGGATTCGGAGAGGACAATGTTCCAACCCCAGAGCACTTCCTATCCCCCTGGTAGAAGATTCCCCTTTAAAAAAGATGTTTCCCCTAGTCACCCTCTCCAGTCTGCTCTCTGCCACAAGGCTATCTGTTTGGCTGTAGGGATGGGCTCTGCAGCCTTTTCGTCCCACAGGGCTAAGTAGGAAACCATCAGATCATAGGGAGAAAACAAGGGAACTGTCCTGTCTCATGCTGTTTCAGACAGGGTGATCTTGCTTAACATCAGACAATTTGTCCTCTTGTCTTCTGAAGATGGCCCCATATGACTGCTTCTAGATTCTGGGACCCTCTGCCCTCCTTTATTCCTTTTGGGTCAAGGGATGATGGCGGCCTTTCTGTTGTTACCCCTAGGAGGTTCTGGCTGTCCATTTGTGTGGTCTTATAATTGGTCCCACTGTGAAGAACTTCTCCTTGAGTTATCTTAAATTGAACATAGTTTTTATTTCTTTATAGGACTCTGGCTAATATAATCCCTCTTGAATCTGCCAGCTAACTGAGTTACTTGGTTTCCCTTGACAAAGTGAACTACGTCATAGAAAGGACACATCTGTGTTCACACCAAAATAAGAAAACTTCGCCATGTTTTAAGGTTCTGGGGCTTTTAATTCGGAGGTTTGAAGGAAGGAAAGGAAGTGAGGAAGGGTGAGTTTTGAAGCATGGTGAGAATGAGAGAGTTGGGGAAACTAAAAAAAAAAAAAAAACCTGTGTAATCCTTGAGCTATCTGCAGCATAATGAAGGGGAATGGAAGGTGCTTTATGTTTCTCCACCTACAATCTTTTCTCAGTAACCCATCCCACCTGAAACAGCTATTTTCAGAAGTGTCTGCTTCCTAGCCTTTTAGCAAGGGCCTTACCTGGTGTTCTCGGAGCACACAGTTAGCAAGCAACAAAGTGGGGCCTGAACTCAGGAAGTCTGACTCTTAACTACTCAGTGTGTGTCTTTAACTCTGAATAGACATCGGGGGTCTTTATGTGTACAGGCCACAAAGTTGATGGAGAAACCATTCCTTTGGCAGGAACCTTAGGACTTCAAACATTTAATCCTGGTTGGGCGCAGGAGTTCAGAAATCTACGAAAACTTACAAGAAAACAACAACAGTCAAAACTTAGAATCTGTGATCCACATTCAAATACTCCTTGGAGACTTTTTTTTTTTTGTCTCACAATTTTGTAATTGTGATACTTCTTTTAAAGGCCCTAGAGGGGGATGCTGAAGCCCCAGGCCAGAAAAGACCTGTGAAGAAGTAACAATGGCTTTAGTGCTCACCAGCAACCAAACTAGTTATGCAATCAGGCGCCCAGAGCAGAAACCTCTTCACCCTACTAGCAACCTCTAAGCCTCTCAAGCATCACATTTAAGTACTTTTCCACTGCTTCCTAGCCAGGTTGTACCGAAAAAGGCCGTTTCGAAGTAGAAGCATTGAGTGCTAATGAACGGGTGAAGCAGGACTTCTGAGCAGATCCCCAGCGTAAGCTTTGAGGTCACAACCTTGCAGACTGGTATTGCGATTTGAGTCATCAGCCAGGAAGACCCTGCACACGTCGCTAGGGAACACAGAGATCATCCTCACCATTTAAAGGCTGCCTGGCTTCCAAGTCTGGGTCTTCTGAATGCTCAAATCGTGGTGAGGGGCGCAGAGCACGGGTCTCTCCTGCATCCCCCACACTCCCCAGCACATCAGTGCTGCAAGGAACAGGAGTGAGAGATTAAGCCACAGCTGGGGTAGACTTCTCCAGGCAGGAGTTCAAAAGGTGATGGGCAAAGCATGTTTCGTTCAACAATGGCGAATCCGATACCTAATTCTAGCTGAAGCGTGATGATACATGAACTTGAAAATTTATTAGCTGTAGCAGAAAGCAAGTCTTCCGCGCCATTGAAATCCCTGACATGCTTTAAAGACAACAGCTGCTTTATTAATTTAGTTAATCTATGTGGATTTAATCTACAGTCCTCAGATGATCTTAAAACTAGGTGCACAAAATAAGGAAGGATTACAGTGATCATTGTTATTAATTTTTAAAACACATTTATTTATCATGGACCATATCTCCTCTTGAGGCTTCCATACAGAGTGATTAACCACTCCTGAGAAATGTCCCACCCCCTTCAGTATTACTACAACCATAGTCTGAAAGATTTACAAATGAGTAGATGAAAAGCTCATGGGACCTGGGGAGATGGCTCCGTTGTTAAGAGCGCTTGCCCTTTTCAGATGATCTGAGTTCATAGCTGCCTGTAACTCTGGCTCCAGGGGACCCAATGGCTCCTACTGGTCTCTGTGGGTACTGCACTCATGTGGCATATGTACACACACACCCAATACACATAAATAAAAACAAATACTTTTTTAAAGTTCACTTCCAGTTGAGAACACAAATTCTTCTTAGCATTGATTGGATAAGAAGAGTCAATGAACAACTTGATAAAATAGTTACCAGAAATAGATTTTGTAACAGCAATTTTCACAAGGTTAAGAATGCAGAAAAACAGTGAAGTTTGTCCTCACAGAAAACCTTTTACTTCATTGTTTGAAATTAATTCTTTAACCTCCTCCTAGGGATGCTTTCTTTACCTTGCACCTAGTACAGAATGACATCAATATATTACAAGGTTTCTTTATGGACTGTAGGCCATAATAGGGTCAAATATGACCTGGTCTTCTAATGAAGACTTTGCTCTGTAATCCTTATCATAATTCCCTGTCACTTCGGGTTCTCTTTGCTCTTTTGGGTTTTCTACCTAACTCTTAGAGAATTGGGGCTCTAACTCATATCCCCTTTTGATTCAGTTTCTTCTTTTTAAAAGTGGAGTGACATTAATTTTTACTCATAGGGTTTTACATGGCTTGAAATGTTCTCATAGTTGAGATTATAGTGTATCTATCATAAGTGCTTCAATGATATCTGAGTAAATGTGTATTATTGACATAAGCATGGTTATGAAAGGATCCCAATGCCCCAGACCCATGAGAATGGCGAGACCTTCCCCTGGTTCAAATAAGGATGTAGACCGTATGTGCAGAAAGTACCAACCATTGCTTCTTCATCCCCGGTTACGAGAGCCTGATACTGTTCTCCTGTAGAGACCTCCATCAAGATGAGCTAACCTACATCTTTGTTCATCTGTGTATAACAAGACTGTATCCACATTCCACTGTGTATAGTAGATGTGCTGAGTGTCCAGGTGCTGGTACATCTCCATCAGAGTGCATGGCCCACCTAATCCCAACTTTTCTGTATGTATGTGTGTGTGTGTGTGTGTGTGTGTGTGTTTTATGTGTGTGATTTCTTCATTACTCATAATCCCAGTCAGGCCAAGTCTGAAGGCCATGCAGACCATGGCATTTACTGTTAATGGTAATGTCTGTCTGTCTGTCTTGTAGTAAGTGAGCAGAACAACCTCTACTTACCATAATTACAATCTATTTGAAACAATATTAAAAATCCCAGTGGTTTTGACTTAGTAAAAGGTTGATAATCATTAAACAACTATACATATCAGTGTTAATTAATTTAAAACCGGCCAGTTCTATAGGAGTCTGTCAGAAGTACTTTCCCCTTTAAGGCTTATTTGGATGAAGAACTTCAGCATCTTCCTAATTTGAGCTATTATTCTCTCTCTCTCTCTCTCTCTCTCTCTCTCTCTCTCTCTCTTTCTCTCTCCCTCCCTCCCTCCCTCCCTCCCTCTCTTCTTCCCTCCATCCTCTAATTCACTATGTAACTGGAGCTAGTCTTAAATTTCTGACACTCAGTGGGCAATAACACTTGGTGTGAAAGCAAGATGATCAGAATTCAAATCCCAGCACCCATGTAAAAGATGGATAGGTGTGCCTATAACCCCAGCATTGGGGACCAGAGACAGGTAAGTGTGTGCCTATAGCCCCAGAACTTAGGACCAGAGACAGGCAAGTTTGTGCCTATAACCCCAGCACTGGGGACCAAAGACAGGCAAGTATGTGCCTATAACCCCAGAATTTAGGACCAGAGACAGGCAGGTTTGTGCCTATAACCCCAGCATTGGGGACCAGAGACAGGCAAATGTGTACCTATAACCCCAGCATTGGGGACCAGAGACAGGCAAATGTGTACCTATAACCCCAGCATTGGGGACCAGAGACAGGCAAATGTGTGCCTATAACTCAGGCACTGAGGACCAGAGACAGGCAAGTGTGTGTTTATAACTTCAGCACTGGGGAGGCTGGCAAGCTAGCCTAGACAAAATGGCAAGTTTGAGCTTCATTTGAGCAGCCTTTGCCCTGGTAGATATGAGTATACTTTTCCACACACATGTGTGTCACCCCCCCCCCCCCCACTGCCTGATCCCTCTGTCCCCACCTTCTGTATTTTGCTATTTCAGGTATATGCTACTATGCTTTTTTTGGAGCTTTTTTTTTTTTTTAAACTCAGAGAAATATAAGAGCATGTTGACTATGTATTCTGTGCTCCGGAATTGGTTCCTTAGTATAGGAAAACCGGGAAGGCTGGAGATTTAAAAACCTCCAGTGCAGTTATGAGTTAGTCTTCCACTCTAGCCTCTGGAGTCTTCAAAGAGGAGAGGAAGAAGACAGCACCACGGAATGAGCTAAACATAGTTTAGTGTGTGAAGGGTCTTGAGAATAAGTAAGCACAATCTTTCCCAAATCATAAGGCATTTTATAAGGCATTTAAAAAATCCGGATGGTTGGGAAGAGCACACACGTTATAAACCAGCTATTGCCACAGGCTAACTTCCAAAAGTGTCTCCCTAATCATTAAACCCTCAAAAATGTGCAGGAATTCCTCCCCCACTTGTCAGTGCCGCATTACGTCACTTTAATGGGCTTGTTCACACAAAGATCGTCTCTTTTCAGATTATGATCATCGTTTTTATATAAATCTCACCAACTTGTGAATTCAAAGTAAACATCGGAAGGAATAGAAAGAGATGGCGCCCATTGCCTCTGTTGTTTACACATGGGTGTGTGGACAGGGGCGTCTTCCTCAGGATAGCAGTGACAAACTTCTCAAGGACAGTTCCTAAAACTGTATCATCTCCAGAGCTTAGATATCAGGCTGGAGGTTCGTCATAAAGCTAGAAATATGATCCAGCTACACCGCTCCTGGCTATGTACCCAATGAAACGTATATCCTACCACAGAGATGCTGACATGTACGTGATTACTGCTGCTCTGTTCACAATAGCAAGGAAGTCGGGTCAACCTAGATGGCCATAGACAGATGAGTGGGTGAGAAAAATGTGGTACATATACACAATGGCATCTTGCTCAATTATTCAGAAAAATGAAATCATAAATGTTATAGGTAAATAGTAAATGAATGGAACTGAAAAAAATTACAGCGAGTGAAGTAACTCAGGTCCAGAATGACAAATGCCACATGTTCTCCCGCAGACACAGATCCGAGCTTCAATGTTTAAACTAAGTGTACTTAGCATGGAGCACAAGTAGAAGCCAGAAATGGAGAAAGGGGACTTTTGGGAAAGGGACAGTAAAAAGAAGGGGTCTGTAGATTGTAGCTAATATCAAAGGTGTGAAGTAGTCAATCTGGAGATGTGTAACTGCTCAAAGTACTGAGAATAGGAAATTGAATGTTCAGCCCTAAATTGGACATTTATATGGTGGGAGGTTTCATATAAATGTCCTATTTAGGGCTGAACATTCATTGAGGAAGGGGAGGTGGAAAAAAGTACAATGAAATGTTGATTTCTGGATGTGGTATGGCTTTCGTAATCATGATCTCTCAGCAGCCTTGGTTTCCTGAACAAGACCTCCATAAGATCAAACCAACCCAAGTCCTGGCGTAGGTAGAATGAACAGTCTTTGTCAATCAAACATTTTAAGAATGGACTGAAGCATGATTAATAAAACTCAGAGAGTGAAAGTGGGGTTCAACCTGAAGACCCGAAAAACAAAGCAGCAAACACTGACTCTTACCTTGACCTCAGCCCGAAATGGCGATCTTGTCTCCAGGAATCTCAGAATGAAAGTGTCTGAGAGCTGTTTCTTCCAGTTTTATAATCCTCTCTGGGGCTTGGATTAAAGACATACATGACTGGGATTAAAGGCATGCATCACCCAGTTTCTAAGGCCACTGGCCACTGGGATTAATGGTGTGTGTTACCACTGCCTGGTGTAAGGTTGACGAATGGGGCTGGCTGTTTTACTCTCTGATCTTCAGGCAAGTTTTATTTATTAAAATACAATTGAAATGCCACTACAATGGAGATTAGTTTTTTTTTTTTAGAAAAGTAAGTTCCATTTCAGAAGAAAATAAATTCAAGAAAAGAATATAAACATAGGCAAGCAAATATTTTATTTGAAGGGTAAATAAAGCTATTTAGTATGTGCCTTGAAGTTGGAGATTTTGTGAGATTAGAATATCAATCTAATAGCTATACCTTGATATTTATGTCTTTGACCCACAGAGCCCAGTTGAAGTCAAAGCAGCTTCTCCTGTTACATATTACTGACTTTTATTACAGGAAGAAATGCAGCTCAGCAACTTTCCAACCCCAGTTATTAGTCAGGGCAACGTAAATGCTGTGGTGAATGACTCCAAAGCTTTCATAGTGCCACAGTGCAGATTTCATCCCTGCGTGTGTCACGGTAAAGTGTGAGCTAAAGGGAGGGTGTGGTGGAGTGTAGTTAGTTCATGTGGTCACTGAGAGCGTGCTCAGTCACTGCTAGTCCCCATACACTCCAAGCTTTGGAGGCCTATTCTGCTCATTTGAGAAGAGAAAGGAGGTTCTCATGGGCCAGGCTTGGAGGCGGTTAGCATTACTCCACCAGATGCTTCAGTGGGTGGCCGCATCACTCCATCGCCTGTCTGCAAAGGAGGGCGAGAAATGTAGTCTTACCATCTGCCTGTGAAGGAAGTCAAACAGGATTGAATGAACTTATGTAGTCTCTGCCACACATTACTGCATCAAATGGATAAATGCAAATGCTGTATAAGAAAATTATTAGTAGCTATGAGAACCTTCAAAAAGTTCATTTATAGCTCCATTGGTTATTCAGCCTCTGTCATCCATGAATGAATGATTGAAAAAAAATGCATTGTTTCCATTTGATGATGTTGATATTATTTCATCTGTATGGAAAAAAGATGTAGACGACAGTCTATTATTTGTTTCATATGATCATTGTTTTTGTTTTGTGTCATTCTTTAATAAATTGTTCTAATATGCAGTTTAAAAGAGCAAGAGTCATTTATTCTCCCACAATGCAGTGCTTTGGAACTAGCTGGATGGCCCTAGGTCATTTTTACTGTGGTGCAGTCAGACGGTAGCTGGGTTTGTAACATCTGGATGGTAGAGCAGCTGTGGGTAGAGAGAGTCCGTACTGAGAGATGCTATTCCTGTACTCTTCACATCTCCCCATGTTTTCCTACGTGGTCTGGCTCCAAATAGAAACTCAGGGTGGTCAGATGCTACAATCTGTGCTGAGGTCTTTAGGAGGTGGTTTCTGCCCTTAGCGCTCTAATTTTTTTTTTTTAAATACCAGACACAGTTTCTATTTTATATCTATTATTTCTATTTTCTTTTTATATCAAGTAAGAATATTGTTAAGCTTTCCTCTCTTATATCAGAATGCTACCTTTGTTAAAGTCCAGTTTCCAATAACAAGTTTGCTCTCTCTCTCTCTCTCTGTCTCTCTCTCTCGCTCTCATTTTGGGGATTGACTTTAGGGAAACACACATGCTAGAGAGGCCCTCTACCTATGGGATTTTTCTTCCATATTTCAGGCTGTTTCCTTGCTCTGTTGAATGTTTTGTTTGTTGAGCACAAGCCATTTAGTATGACATAATATTGTATCAATTTTTTAAAAACCCTGAGTTATTGGAAACCTCTCAGGAAATTTTTGAGCATTACAAAATTTTGAAGTGTTTTCCTATGTTTTTATATTATTTTCAAAGTTATGAGTCTTACACTAAGGCCTTAGATCAATTTTGAGTTGATACTTGTGCAAGATGAGAAATGGAGACCTGGTTTTAATTTTAAACATGATGATATCCAATTTTCTTGTCACCTTTTTAATCTTTTATGTATTGTATGTGAAGAGGCTGCCTTTCTTATAAGTATATTCTCTTGCATACCTTTGTTCAGAGTTAGTCTATTTCTGGCTCCTCTATTCTATTCCATGGTCTTTCATGACAGTCTCATGCTGTTCATATTAATTTGGCTTTTGAGGCATATCTTAAAAAATTACTGTTATTGCATGTGTTCTCTCTCTCTCTCTCTCTCTCTCTCTCTCTCTCTCTCTCTCTCTCTCTCTCTCTCTCTCTCTGTGTCTATAAAATACCTCTGTCTGCTGAGTCAATTCTTCTGGGCTCTCTGAGATATTCTGTATCAGGTGATATGACATCTTCAAGCTACTTTTCGTCTTTTGAACTTTCATATAAATTTTAAGGTTGGTTTATTCCTCATTTAGAGAAGAACATGAGGGTATTTTGAGGGAGATGCATTGGATTTGTTGATTTGTTGGCAATACGAACATTTTAACAACATGAATGACCCCAATCAATAAACCAGGATTATCTTTCCACTTCCTAATGTCTTCAATTTTTTATTTAGTGTTCACTCATTCATTCCTTACTTTTTTCTATATTCTGGCAACATTCTTATCATATTTTTCTATTACAGTTTCATATCCACTGTTTCAAAAGTAGTAATGAGCAAGCTGCATTTTTGTCCCCTGGACCTGTTTTCTGCCCTTAGCTTCTTTTTAACAGCAAAAACAACACCTTCTTAAACTTGTATCATCTCTGGTGTCCAGTCTGTGTTGAATCAGATCTTTCCAAAGAGTAGATCCTCTAATCCTCATTTTTCTCAGTTCCCCTCCATTCTTCATCTGAGAGGCAAGGGCCAGAGCTTCTCATTGGTCTTCCCTGGTGTGAAGGACTTGTTTTTTTTTTTTTTATCATCTTAGAACAAAGGCATTTTACAGAAAGTTCGGAAGCAGGTGTGTTGAGGGGACAGAGAGTTGGAGGGAGGGAGTAGGGGTTGGATATGATCAAGAAATACATATGCTGGGTGTGGTGGTGATACCTCTTTAATACAAGTACTCAGAGGGCAGACTCAGACAAATCTTAATGAATTTGAGGCCAGCCTAGTCTACATAATGAGATCTTGCTTAAAAAATGAAAACAAAATAATTTACATTGTATACATGTATAAAAGTCCCAAAGAATAAAACATTATTAAAAGTGACTCAGTAAAATGCCCAATGTAGTATCACTGAAAAAGGAGGAGAAGAAGGAAGAGGAGGAAGGAAGGATGATGAGGAGGAGAAAGTCATTTTAAAGTCTAAGTAGTCGAAAGATTTGAGAAGTTGAAGATGTTGTCTCAGGCTGAATGGATGCTTTCTATGCCCTTTTTCTCCTTGGTGGAGTTTTGAGTTGATGGTAGAACAGAGACATGCATATTTGCATTTGAAAATATAACAATGGATTTGAACTTACACTCACATGTGGTAAAAAGATGAGAACAAAGAACTAAGTAAAAAAAAATCCACTAAGTTGTATATAGATTGCTATTATTGTGACCCACTGAAAAAAATCTGGGTTCAAGAAGCTTCCACAAATATTTCTTAAAATAAATCTCTTGGTACCTTACAACCTTTCCAGAAAGGAATAATTGCTCGAGGCAGCTTTTTCGGGGGGTGGGAATATAACACGTACACAGACCCCTTGTCAACGGAAATCATTTCTTCAACATGAAAGCAACCATGGTGCCTGGTGGCCATTTCCTCCTTGGCTGGATTTTCAGCTTGAATTTTAATATTTCTTTGCTTAGAACAGGTGTAGGAATCTGCCAGAGATAACAATACTTGTGAGTGATTTACAGCCAGAGCAGAGTAAATCCATTTCAAAGGGAGTGTGGAGAAGTCTTGGTGTTCGTCGCATTAGTTTCTGCCTCTGCTCAGAAATGCCCTTCTGGAGTTGTTTTCCCTAACTTCTCTGACACAGAGGAGGTGTTCCTATACCGAGTAAGGTGAGCTGCAAAAGCTCGTCCCAGTTTAAAAATATAATCAGCTTTGATCTCAGAGTCAGGTTATTGAGTGAGGAGTTCCACTTAATGGAGAGTTTCTTTCCTTCCTCCCTCCTTCTGCCTCCACCTCTCTTTTGTATAAAGGTGAGTGGAACAGTCCTCATCACCATTGGGACTGCTGGACCAGCCCCACAAAGTACTTCACAACCAGCTAGTCTACAGAACGGAAACAAGAAGAAAAGCTCTTAGCACGTGTAAGAACTGACTTGATACTGCCACCAGTACTGAAATATTAGAAAGTTTTTTTACGATATAAAATTTCATTTATGGAGGCATTGTTCAGGCTGTAAGGTTTGAAATCCCAAGGAATTTAGAATTTACTAATTCCAAATTAAACTCTAAAATAGACAGAAACTTTTTAAAAATGCATGGTCTCAGCAGGATATATTCACACACACATGCACACAATAAGAAGAGGTCATGAAGTCGAGAGAGTGGAGGCCATAGAAAGAGTTGGAGGGTAAGTGTGGGATGGAAATGATGTCAGTACAGTACTATGTATAAAAGTCTCACAAAGGAAATGCCAAAATGGTTTAATTAAGAAAACATTGCATGTGACCCAATCCCAACGTGACTGGATGGTGAGGTTCTTTCTTGCTATGCTGCTTGGCTGACCCTCCTGTTCTGCTTAGTAGACTTATACCTGAAAATAACCCTGTATTTTGGACCACAGAGTCCATTCTACACTTTCAGACAGCTCACTGAAGGCATGAGTGATAGATACCATTTTCAGTAATACGTGAACAAATTTCAAAGAGGTATTAAGAATAATAGAAAGTTATCGAATTTTGGATCCTTGGTTACAAGCCTGGATTCCTGGAAAGGCATGGATTCCTGCTCTGAGGATCCTCCTCCTTTCATCAGATCTCAAAGGATGAACCACAGAAGAATGAGAGATCTTCCATTTAAAGGAGAACTTTTGAACACAGAGGAAATGTAAAGACAAGGATATTGATTGTGTTGATCTGGGCCTCGTTAGTAGAAAACTTGGACTTTGGACTTAGGCCTCTCCATTCATCTTGCCAAGGTGTTCTATTTTATGGCTTGATTCATGTCCTAGCGTATATAATTTTTTTTACCCACCTTTTGGCAAGAGTATAGCTTATTTTAAGAATTACTAATTTGAGCCTGAGTGTGGTTGTACATGCTTGTAATCCCAGGGCTTGGAAAGCAGAGACAGAGTGATCATGAGTTCAAGGTTAGCCTGGCTACACACCAGGACCCTCTCTCACTCATGCCTTACTCTCTAAGAGGTACTGGTTGGAAGTGGCAGTTTGGTTGTAATATAGGGTTGTTTTAAAGTCATCTATAGATAATTGATTACCCTTGAAGGTATAGAGTTTGGTTCTTTTGTTATATAAAGCCTTTTCTCCATGAAACTGTGATAAGAACTTTCAGTCATATATAAGCAAGACCTTTATCTCTGTAGTAGAATATTGACATAAGAAATATTGACTTGTAGCACAGGGCAGTGAACAAACTTCTTAGGCAGTGTTGAAATGACTGGTTTACCCAGCAGTAGTTCAGAATCATAATCTCTAGGAGACTTTTCCTTTTGTACTTTCTAATTTTCAGTTAAAATTAGGAAACCACAAAGTCATATTATAACTATTAAGTGATAATCAAGGTTGCTATGCAAAGATGATAGACAAAATTGAAATTGGTAAGTGGTTTGTAATTTCTACCTATAGGTGTCATGCTGTGCCTCAAAACACCTGCACAGAGAACTCTCTTCCAGAGAAACCATTACATTTATTTTTGGGTTGGCATTGATCATGGAGCCATATCACAATGACTCTGTCTAGCAGGCACAATACTAATTTTTCTTATTATTGTGAAGGTTATAGAGAATCAGCCATTTTAAGGTGGAATTTTTGTATACTTGGATGTGTAACTATAGGTCTAAATAGTATCTAATGAATATATGCATATGTTATATACCACATACATGCCCATGTATGTATGGAAACCTGAGGATCACCTTGAGTATAGTCCCTCAGGAGCTGTCCACTTTGATAAGCAAGGTCTTTCACTGTAGCCTGAAGGCTCACAAGTAGGGGTAGGCTGGGTTGGTTGGCTAGCTAGCTTCAGGATACACCTGTCTCCACCCGGGCTTATAGGTGTATGCCATCACACATTGTATGGACTGAGCTCTGGTTCTCTTGTTTGTGAGACAAGCTATTTCCTGACTGTGCTATCACATCAGCTCTTCTAATATTTGAATGATTAATGCTTGATAATATTTAGAAATGAGCTTCACTACTTCTAATATTTATGCTCAGAAGAAGTCCTCTGGTTGCTCTGTGTATTCTTTATAGATTTGAGTACTTGTGTAGTGGGAGCTGCGGGCTGCAGGCTGCGTTCCTGCCACCCGGCTCCCGGCCGCCTGGCTAGCTTATGCCCAGAAATAACAACACACAAATTGTAGTCTTTTAAACACTGCTTGGCCCATTAGCTCTAGCCTCTTCTTGGCTAACTCTCATAACTTGACTAACCCATTTCTAATAATCTGTGTAGCACCACAAGGTGGTGTCTTACCAGGAAGATTCTAGTGTACGTCCATCTTGGGCTGGAGCTTCATCGCATTTGTCTGGAGAGGAGAGGAAAGGAGAGGAGAGGCATGACGATTGCCTCACTTCCTCCCAGCATTCTGTTCTGTTTACTCCGCCTACCTAATTTTCTGTCCTATCAAGGGCCAAGGCAGTTTCTTTATTAACCAATGAAATGAACTCAAAACAGAAGACTCCCACATCATACTTGTCTGTCTTTCTTTAGAGGCTCATGTGGGTTCAGAGCTGGTTTAGTGAATTTAGGGACTGCTTGGTTGGAAACATATGGTCACTCTTGGTTGTCTGAGCTGCCTCCCACCCCATGACTCTCATGTCTAAGTTGCCTGTCTTAGGTACATCCTTGTGGAGAGATAGATACCTCAGAAAGACAGAATTTTGAATTATGCGTACTGACTTTTGTTTCCTCAGAAATATAGTGCTTGCTTATGTTGAGTGTTAAATGCCAGGGAGTAAGAAACTCTGGGCTTTCCACAGAGGTGCAAGCATTTTGTCAATCAAACTCAGATGAGCACTTCAATACCTCACAATTATCGCTGACTATATAGTTCACACCTAACATGTAATCATCACAGACACTCCTTCATAATTAGCTCCCTGGAGAGCCTGGACAGGAAGTGGGACAATGAAAAGGGGCATTCTGGGCAGGCCAGTTGCCAGTGCTATAGGCAAGGTGACCAGCCCTTCCTCAGTCCAGAGACAAAGGTGGTTAACTCTGTCCATGCCCTGCTTATAAAACATGCACCTGCAAGCACTTAGACTGATCACGTCTAGTTCAGTGCCTAGAAAAACAGGCATCTCTGCTTATTTTTTGGGAAGAGAGCATTTCCCAAGTGCAAAGTTGCTCAGCAAATCATAGGATGCTTGACAAATTTGGAAGTGAGACTAAAAGAATCCAAGTCGTAAATTCTTGTTTCATAAGGGGACAACTTAATTTTACATGTGTAGACATCATCTTGGACAAGGAGGGACCAAAGCTTCCCCTAAGGACATCCCGTGAGTTCAGACTCAAGTCTAACAATGTTTATGTTCAGGCTAAAGTCATTTTGTATAAGGAGCCTTGGGCCGAAAAGGAAGTGGACAGAGGCAATGGGCACAATTGACGAGTCGAGCCTGGCTCTGGCCTTCCGTCTTCTGACATCCTGATAGCACTGCTTGTGGCTTCTAATGACTGGGACCAGATTCCTGCACAATAGGAGCCTAGGTTCTCAGAGGGCCTTGCTTTAAAGAGGCTTCATCTTTCACTCTCTAGACATTATTATTCTGACCTTCCATACATATATGCTTACTACCAAGGAGGACTATGCAATCAGTGTGGATGCTGTAACCGTTTATGTATTCAACCAATACTTATTAATTACCTGACTTATGTAACACACAGAGATAATCAGGCAAGAATTATCCATAAATCCAGAAGGTATCGCTTATATTATTCATATGTGGCTATTAAAAAGAACATCCCACTGTTCAGTCTTCCCCAGAACAATTAAATTAGATTCAGGGTGAAGTGGGATTCATGCATTACTAGCTTTAAAGTTCCCCAAGTGATTTCACTGTGCAGCTGGGTGGGAATGGCTGCTGTAAGTAAGGGGACACGGCTTCAGCCAGTTACCTCACAGCTGTGAAACAGTGTGTTGAGAGCCCTAACAGAAATTGGTCCATTTCCCTGGCCACAGAGAGAAGGACTGTCCAGCTCTTCTCTCTCTCTCTCCCTTCCTCCCTCCCTTCCTCCCTCCCTCCCTCCCTCCCTCCCTCCCTCCCTCCCTCCCTCCCTCCCTCTATCTCTCTTCCTCTCTGTCTGTCTGTCTGTGTCTGTCTGTCTGTCTCTCTCTCATTCTCTCTCTCTCGGGGTTGCCACCCCAGAGAAAGTTCTTCCAGAAGCTGATAACAGGAGAGCATTCTACTACAAAGAACATAACTGGGGAAGAATGCTCTACTAAAAGGGGTGGCCGAGAGGGAGTGGAGTGAGGGAAGGAGAAGGAAACAACACATCCTTGGGAGATCATATGCTATGCCTGGTGGCAAGGTCAGCATCAGCTGGAAATAGGAATCTGTAGCTCAGAAGATTTGAGATATAGGAGTCTTAAGTCAAAGCTACATAACTGTGAAAATAATTTGAGAGGCTGTGAAGATGCAATCATGGTGAGCATTGGTAATTAGTTTGGATCAGACTTAGAAGGCACACTGAGGAGAAAGCCTACCTATCCCTCCTCATTATTAAAACTAATCTGTTTGTTGTCAGATGCTAGTCATTTTATAATGCCCAATTTCTCAGTATTTTCTATGGGTGGGAGAATGTCCAGCAAAGGCAACCTATTTCTTACTACTATAGTCTTCATTATGAAAAGGGAATCATTTGTTTAGACAAAGTCTTACCATTTTACAAGACATTGGGGAGAGGACATTTTTTTTTTTGTCTTTGGGGGCTCGTAAACGTCAAAGCATCAGGTGTAAGCATGTTCCTACACAGACTGAATGAAAGCAAATTGTGCTGTTTGAAGAAGGGTGGGTTGATATCACAGAAACAGAGGCATTTCAGGCTGGAGAGGTAGATTAGATGCCATGAGTTTCACTTACCTGCCCTGAACATACGTCCTTCCAGTGACTTGGGTGTTCATTAACCTTGAGCTACTTAATCCTTGCCAGAGAAATGTGTCTTCCAGAGAGGGACCTATCCAGCGACAAATGGAGCAAGGAAAGAAAAAGAGGACTCACATGGAAACATCTTCATTCTTCCTTCCACCAGAGTGCCCTCTTCTCTCCCACACCTGTCCTATGCAGGCCTCGGGGAAAATTGAGGGACCATTGATCTAAATGAGGAAGAAGAGCAAATGTGGCTAGCACCAGGGTACCACCATCCTTCCATATTGTGAGCTCCTGGTGTACGTGACCTCTGACGTCAGTGACCTCCACAGGGGTTGACATGTAAGAGCCTCAATATGTATTTATTGAATGATAATGTTTTGCTAAAATGTGATCAGCATCTTGTTATCCTTTCGGAGTCCATTTTCAATATTATGAAGTTAAAGAGACAGGCACATCACTCATTTCTGAAAATCAAAGCCACTGAACGGCTTGTCCAAGGTGTCTTGCTCTTCTCGCACTAGCCTTAGTTGCCCGCCTCAGGGTTCGGGCGTATGACTGGGGAGCTGATGCTCAGTGTTTAGTTCTGCTGTTCTGAAAATCACACCGGATGGTAGATTTACCCCAATCTTCTACCCTAAAGCTTCAATTACATTTTCAGGTTTATTTGCTTGGCAACTTCTCAAAGCTAAATTTACCTTTTTAAAAATGTAATCAAATGTTTTTGTTAGTAAACCTAAGTACTTAATATTTCCTCAGTTAGTATCAATAACACTTCACAAGTGTTATTGTTAAGGGTAATTTAAAAATGTTTTTAATTTAAATAAAATTATATCTCTTCCCTCATACATTCCCAACCCCCTCCCAATTACTTTCCTTTTAGGCCCTCCCATGCTTTCCTCTCAAGTTGATAGCATCATTTTATTTGATTATATTTGTTACATAT
The DNA here is from genome assembly GCF_014885135.2 of Alexandromys fortis. NCBI lineage: Eukaryota > Metazoa > Chordata > Mammalia > Rodentia > Cricetidae > Alexandromys > Alexandromys fortis. The sequence goes on from NW_026068047.1 coordinate 492,843, forward strand.
ATGTGTATGTAGGTACATACACAAATGTATAATAATAGAACCTGCCAAGTCTGTTTTTGTTGGTGGTATATATAGATGATATTTTAACAGTTTCGACTTTGGGCAATTTTACTTGTTTCTATTTCTGTCTCCATTATATTCATAAGGAAATTAAGGCAGCAAATACAGGCATGTTACCCAAGTTTACATAATTATTAGTGGTCAGAAGGGCCCTGGGATTTGAAATGAATTGGTTTGCTTAGGGAGACCATTACACTTAGCCTGCCTTTGTGCATAGTTAAGCCAAGCATTTAGGTATTTAGAGCATGTTAGACTTCATTCACCCAAACCCATTAATTTTTTAAGCAAAATGGTATAAACTATGAATATTTAAAATATCTCAACGAAGCTATGAACTTACCATTGGGTCCTTTAATGAAGTTATGGATTATTTCAAAAGTCCATCAGCTGGCCACCAAGACTTTACCAATTGAAACTTCATGGGTCGTTTTCATATTCAAATCAAAGCAACTGAGAAACCATCCATAGGTAGCGGAAGGCCTGCATTTCCTGGAATGCAGTACAGTGATGCTGAACTTCTCCATCTCTGGTAGGAGGCCCCAGAGAATCTGCCACTGTGCTTTACTTTGTGAGCATCTAGAGCTTACATCTCTGCTAATGCTATTCTAGGGCACAAATTTATCTGCAAGTATTTTTATTGGATTCTCCTGAGAGTCATCTGATAAATTTAAGTACCAACATTTTTGTGGTTATAAAACAAGTGTCAGAGCGCTCACTGTTTCTTTCCTTAGTGTTATTTTTATTTCACTTCCTCTCCATATTTCTCCCTTAACTTAAACACAAGCCCAAGCCTCACATTCAAGTATTTATTACTAAATATAAAGGCATGATTAGAAAAACAAACATCTTTAAAATGGTTCTCAAATCTGACCAGAATCACATAAATAATATGGATGACAGAGCTTATAACTCAGATTCTCTGCTATAGAGAATGTAGTGGTTCTTCCTTAGAAGGATATTTTGAGTCTCATTTTATACAGATGAAGCAATTGGGTGACCAGCTGGCCTGCCTAAGGTCATCACTTTACATTAGATTAGAGTAAGTTGCATTGTCTTGTGTTTTCCTTCATACTACATGTTCAGTGAGGGGAAAACTCACAATTTTTCATTTTTCATCCGTTACCAATTTTCTGTTTTAAAATCCACAATTGCCTCTGGTTCTCTTTTCTACCATACATCTCTGCCCTTTGCCTTTAAATATTGGTCCTATAAGAGTCATCTTACTCTGCTGAGAGGTCATTATCTCAAAGAGGCTGTTTTGTTTTCCTCTTAGTAAGTGATATGGAATGTGTGTGTGTGTGTGTGTTTTGGAGAAATACAGGGGGTGCCACAGAACTGTCCCTGTCACAGAAATCATAACCTCTGTCTTATTTCAAGAGGGCTGAAAGACATTTCAAATACTTAAAATGATTGAATTGGCAACTGTTAGGGTTACCATTTCTATTCACGGTCCTTGGGCTTTTTTTCACTACTAAGGAAGATTTTCCAGTCCTGCCTGCCATTTGTGACAAAAACAGACTGGCTTTGAGAACTGTGGCTTCCCGTCATCAGTCTCAGGACCAGGGAGCACTGAGTTAACTATCTCTTCTGATGTTCTAGATAGATCTTTTCCCTCCTTGATGCTTTCTATTTTGGAATGACTTTACTTTTCATTTGCTGTTTGGTGAGAGGACAATCTGAAGGTTCATGGAACTTGCCCACTGAGGCCACTGTGCCTAGTTTAGTGATGACTCACAGTGTCCAGTTTCCACACACGGGCCTAAAACAACAGAACTCTTCATTTGAGGCTGAGAACTTCCCTCTGATGCTTTGGTTTGTTTTGAAGCCACGTAATTCCTGTTCAATGAGAAAGAGATTCCACTTCCCTGGGGGAAAGTTGTGGAGCACACCTCAGACCCTGCTCACCATTTCTAATTATGATGCTTTCTTCTGGAAGCTTCTGTGGGTTATTACCTACTGTCGTTTGACTTCTGAGAAATGCCATGATGAAGAGACGATTGGGGTTCCTTAGAGGGGGGCCTTTGTTGATTTTACCACCCAGACTGTTGGTGCCTATGCTGCCTCAAATTTCTGCCTGTTTTCTCTTTCTTCAGTCTACGTGGTGTGGGCAGGGTTGACCCCATTGTGGGTATATGTTGTAATAAGGCTGTTTGTTGGTTCCCAGCTGCTCAGCAGCTCAGACCCGAAATAATTACATAGAAATCATATTATTTAAATCGCTGCTTGGCCCATTAGCTCTAGCTTCTTATTGGGTAACTCTTGCATATTAATTTAACCCTTCTCCATTAATCTATGCATCACCAAGAGGTCGCAGCCTACCAGCAAAGTTCCAGTCTCTGGCGGCGGCTCCATGGCTTCTTTCTAACTCTTCCTTCTTTCTCCCAGTATTCAGTTTAGTTTTCCCTGCCTACCTGTGCAGGCCCAAGACAGTTTCTTTATTCACAGCATACAGAGGGGAATCCCACATCAGACATAGATTTTCTAAGTCAGCCAGACCTTCCTAGTTCCTCATCAGCAAGGGCTGCTTCAACAGTGAACATGCAGTGAGTCAATAAGCCCAATGAGACTATTCCCAGGGCTTGTGGAGACATGCAGACTCCTTTCTCTGGGGACTTGAAGATCTGAAGAGATGAGGGAAAGTTTCTGTGGGCATCTTTTTATCCACTCGGAGGCTAGATCTGGAACCAACACTGCCAGTGCAGTGCTGAGGAATGAGGAGTGAAAAGTGGTTCATTGTTTGAGCCCTGACTCAAGCTGTGTGAGCTCCTTTTTTTTTTATTACGACAGTCAATAAATTCTTTTTCCTGCTGAAAATGGTTTGAGTAAGATGTTTTGTGAAATGTGCCAGAATCCTGTCTAAAATGCTCTATACAGGACTCAAGAAAGAGAGCAAAGAAGAAGTATTATTTTTAGTTTAGTTTTTTTTCTTTCAATTCTTCGTCAATAGGAAAAAATGAGAGACATATCATTCTAAGAATGCTTATCAATAGCTCAAGAAATTAAAGTGAAACAATGGGATAAATAATTTTAAGAAAAAAAAGGACACATGAGAACCTAGTAGGAGAAGGGATTCTAGATTCAATACTAAGTTAAAACCACAACATAAGATCAGTTTTTGAGTTTTGGTGCCATTTGATGACTCTTAATAGGTTACTTTTCTAATTCCCTCAAACGTGTGTTGTAAGAGGTGTGGGCTGTTTTTTGTCCTACCTGGCTCCCAGCTGCCTGGCTAACTTATACCCCGAAATAACAACACACAAATTGTATTTATTTAAACACTGCCTGGCCCATTATTTCTAGCCTCTTATTGGCTCTCACATCTTGATTAACCCATTTATATTAATCTGTATTTCACCACAATGTCGTGGCTTACCAAGAAAGATTCAGCATGTCTGACCTGGCGGCTGGTTCCAAGGTGGTTCTCTGCCTGCCTCCTTCCTCCCAGCATCCAGTTCTCTTTTTTCCGCTTATCTAAGTTTTGCCCTATCCCGCCACTCTGTAGTAAGGAGGAGCAGTGGGCCATGTCCTGCCACCCAACTGGCTTACACCTGGGCTGGCGGGCTTCTTGTTGTCCCAGCCACCCAGTTAGCTTATGCCTGAGATAATCACACAGAGATCTGTATTAATTAAATTGCTGCCTGGCCCATTAGCTCTCTCACATCTTAATTAACCCATTTCTATTAAATTTGTGTATCACCATGCGATTGTGGCTTACCGGAAAGAGTCTAACCTACGTCTTTCTCAGGCAGAAAAAGCGTGGCATCTGCCACACTGCCTTCTTCCTCCCAGAATTCTATTCTGCCTACCACACCCATCTAAGGGCTGCCCTATCAAAAGGCCAAGGCAGTTTTCTTTATTCAACCAATGAAAGCAACACATAGAAAGACACCAACCGTGTCTACACAAACTGTTATATAATCTGATTCAAAATATAGTTTAGTGAATTAACTAGGTTTTGTTTGGAAGTGTGGCTAGTTTTTTTTTTTTTTTTTTTTTTTNTTTTTTTTTTTTTTTTTTTTTTTTTTTTTTTTTTTTTTTTTTTTTTTTTTTTTTTTTTTTTTTGACCTGGATTGAGTTTCTTCACCTCAGCCCTTTAGGACTGTTAGGGTGCTGATGTAGATAAGAGCCTGAGATTGAACCGTGGAGAAAAGCCAGCTGTCAAAAGCCGGAACATGTATCTCCTGCCACTGCTGCTCTGCTATAGGTACTGCAGAAGCTGCAGTCTCCAATCAGGTGTTTCTGTTTGAACTTGTCCCCACTGGGGATCCCCTAGGCTTGGTCAGGGACCCCTCTATGGCTATAGACTTCTTCCCCTATGGTTGGTCTCTTCTGACAATGTGGACTTTAAGTTGACTTTTATGTCCATTAAAACTAGCAACAGAGTGACCATTCCTAGAAATACAAAATTTCTCCTCCGTTGTAATCTTTGGATGTTTGACTTTATTTTTTGACTAGCAAGGGAGAACATAAACTCTAATTGCTTTAGGTAGAATTAGAAATAGTAAAACAATAGTTGCAAGTGACAGAATGTGACTTCTCTCTGCAAACAGCTAGATCTTTGTTTCTAGGGTTATTTCCTTAGAATAGTCACTAAAAGTCTGAAGCCACAAAGCCTTAACTAATACTGCTTCATTACATACTACCCAAAGGGTGGCAGATGCACGACATGTCTGAACCATGTCCTCGAGTCTTAACTTAGCCTGTAAGCTCTTTTCCACCCCAGACACTAACAATCCAGATGGCACCAATAAGAGAGTGTTGGCATTTCAACAGAAAACTTTCTTCCTTGCTGGGCAGTGGTGACACATGCCTGTCACGGCCACCCTCGTCCTGCAAAGAATGATGCGACCACCAGAGCTCTTCTCACTGCAGTTTATTCTAGGACTTTATTCACTTTCTCTCTCTCTTCCCCTCTCTCCTTCTCACTCTCTCTTTTCTTTGACCTCTCTCTCCGGGCAAACCTCTTCCAGCACTTAAGTAGGCATGGGCTGCCAACCCCGAACTGCCAGGTGGGCACTGCCCATAGGTTCACGCATATGCAGGCAGCTGATAATCATTGCGTGATCATAGCATAGGTCAGGCATTAGCCATCTCAGGAGTTGATTATACATCTCCATCAGGTGTGACACCACGCAGCTCGCTACACATGCCTTTAATTTCAGCACTTGGGAGGCAGAGGCAGGCAGATCTCGAGGCCAGCCTGGTCTACAAGAACTAGTTTCAGGATAGCTAGGGCTATTACACAGGGAAACCCTGCCTAACCTCCCCACTCCCCCATCAAAAAAAAAACTTTCTTCCTGGATGCCATATCTGGGAATTTTGTTGTTGGGATTGAGTAGATATTTTGAAGTACTTTCAGTTTTTTCCTTATCTTGGATTCAGAAGGAAATTATTTGACATAAAACTTGGAGCATCTGGTTTCATGACTCAGTCTCTTTTTTAGTAGAAAGGGGAAATGCTTTTACCATCTATCACAGATAACAGAGTCTTTAGGGAAAAAAAAACATTAAAATTGAGAGTGCCAATAAGGCAGTAGCAGATCCAGAGATTCTGAATTCCAAATCCTGACTCAGGTGTATTAATAAACACATCAAAGGTGAGCTCTTGAGAAACAACCTATGTGCTCTGGAAGGCTTTCATGCAGCATAAATTGTACGATCACCAGGCATGTGGCAAGAGCCAGAATATGAATGAGAGGAGTGAAATCGTCTATAGACCCAAGCTTCAAGATGACCCAATGACTTTAAAAAAAGGGGTCCATACTATGAAACCCCAGGCTTTTACAAAGACCACTGGTTGCTCTCCAGACACTGACAGTAAGACTCTATTGCTGAAGGCATCACCTATACAACTCTTTTAAATAAAGCTGGTCCCTATGTAGAGCCTTCACCCCCTATGGACTATGGTGCTGGAAGGTAATTTGTATACTGCTAAAGGGAAACACCAATCTAGCTACATACCGTCTAATTTACAGTGATGACCTGCTTGCAAGATGTGCTAGTGTAATTGCGGCACAAAGCTTTTGGGGCAACCAACCAATATCTGATTGGCTTTAAAGCTCACGCCATGAGGTGGAAACCATCCCCGACACTGCTTGTGTGAACCTGAGACCAGATAGACGAGGAACCTAGGGGAAAACCCAGATGCCCCAGTTCTACTAAAGGAATGTATCCATGAAATGATTTCTAATGACATTCTGCTACGCTCAGGTCAGCGCCTTGCTCAGCCATCATCAGAGAAGTTTCTTCCTGCATCAGATGGGAACAAATGCAGAAATCCACAGCTGGACAACGTATAGAGATTGTGAGAGACCTTGGAACAGTCGGTCCAAAATGGCATGTCTCTACTAAACCCCTCTCCTCAGGGCTCAGGGAACCCATGGAAGAGAAGGTGAAAGGGTTGTAAGAACCAGAGGGGATGGAGGGCATCAAGGAAACAAGGTCCTCTAAGTACAGCAGGTTGACACACACATGAACTGAACTCACAGAGACTGTGGCAGAATGCACAGAACCTGCAAGAGTCTAAGCCAGAAGGGGTCCCAGTGTTGAGAGGTGAAGTGGACACAGGCCCTCAGCCCTAATACAGAACTATCTCCAATTTGTAAACACTCTCAAATAACAAAAATTAGTTCTCTCCAATGCAGTCTCACTGGGGTCACCAACCACTCTGAAAGGCAGGTCCTATACTCCACAGTAGGTAGCCAACACAGAGGCATCTTTGGAGAGTCTTTGTCTCATAATATTTTGTAAGGGCTTATAAACTTTTTTGAATTATTTTTAACCTTACAGATCCTTTGTGTATATATTATGGCTTCTAGTTTTGTGTTTTACAGAATTCCTGTGTGTACAAATGCATGTGTCCCTGTCTATATGCGTTTCTTTTGCTTTTTCTTTTGCTCTTTTTCTTAATTTTGTTCCATTCTAGTTGGTTTGTCCTTTTATCTTATTTTATGATTATTCCTTAGATGCCCGTTTTCTAAGGAAAGACAGTAATGATGTAGATTCAGATGGGGAGGAAGGTGGGGAGGAACTGGAAGGAGTTGGGCATAAGGAACTTACATGTAAAAGGAATATTATATGAAGAAAATATTTTCAACAAAAGAAAAATAGAAAAGGAAAGAAATAAAAAAGGAATAATAAAGAAAGAAGGGAGGGAGGAAGGAAGGAAGAAGGGATTGCTAAGAACTGAGGAAAAGGAACAAAGTTATTTCTGTTAAACTGGTGGAGTTTTATGTGTGCAGGACAAGTGATTTGGAGATGTATTATAGAATTCAATAAGTAATATGGATTGTGGTTTTAAGGGTGACTAGTAAAGTATATTTTATGCTGTGTGTATTTTTAGCAAAATAAAATAAAAAGGACATTCCCATGTGACACTGCCTCATAGTCTTTGCCTCAGAAGAAAAAAATCAGCTGTTAATGAATTGTGGATTTGCTATGTTTGTTCCATAAGAAGCCCCAGTGTTCCTGACAAATCTGAGGAATTATTTTAGTGAATGACTTAAAAATATAGACTCTGAAATCTGAAGCTCCTGACCCCGAATCTGACCTTTGCTTGCTGACCACATGATCCTGGGAAGATTCCGTCAGCTCGGACTCCCATTTCCCTGACCTGGCCTGCTTTGAGGCAGTTTCAACACAGAGCCTCTCAGGACCTGGGACATGTTAGATGATAAGTAAATTAAGCTTTATTGTTAATATTTTCCTGCCAGTAGTTTGAGACCTATTTCATCATTTGTATTTTAATTTTCTGCTTCTAAATAGGAAGTTTGTTGTTTAAAGGGAAAAATAAGCTTTGCTTGGGACAAGGAGTCAAGGCTGAGTATTCAGGCAGCGGGTAGAGGTAGACTTGTGGAGTTTCTGCTTGGGAGGAGAAAGAAGGATCCGGGCTGAAGGAGAACAACCAGGGTGGAGAGCAGTAGACGTCCAGAGAAGAGTGGCCTGAGCTTAGGGCTAGGGGATGAAGAGCTGACATGGAGAAAGCCTGGCCCCTAAGTGTTCTCTGGAGGCTCAGAGAAAACTCTCGTGGAGTTTGGGAGCAGTTTTGTTGATGTGCTGACAGCTAAGGTTAGAGCAGAGTTTCCTGTAGACAGTCCCATGAGTGTTGACAGTGAACTCTGACCAAGAAGTTTAGTTTTGGTTCAACTTCTTCCTGCTTAACAGAAAGCCTTGGGTTTTGGGCTAAGGGTCAAGGGTTATTACTCAATCTCTTTTTTTCTTGGCCCTGTGATACATAAGGTCAGTCACATTCAGAAAAAGGGAAATTGGACAGGTTAGGTAGAAGAAAGATGCTTCAGGGAGCAGATAACCCCAACAACAGCCTACGTTTGCATTGTGAACAAGGAGCAGAACCAGCACATCTGGCAGATGTGGAGATTAAGTATGGTAGAGACAGATGTGAAAAATGTTCTTAATGTTTGGCACCATCGAGCAGCTGGTAACAGAAGCTGGGGGTAGAGCAAGTATTTGAGAAAACAAGAATGGGTGCCATCCAAAAGTCAACTCCAACCTCAAAAATTCCAAGTAAGTGATTGCAGGAAGCTTAACCTTATGGAAATCTATAAAACATCATCTCTAATAAGCAGTTGCATAATTTCTAATTATAAATGGTTATTATTCCATTATTCAGTTTGTTTGGCAACTGGTCACCATAGCCGTATGCGGTAGGCAATAACCTAAGACCCTCTGTGTGGTTTCACAGAGCCTAATGCCATTGTCAAGTCACCTCACTGCATGGAAGGCAGTATAAAGATATCCTGGGAAGTGATACGCCAGTGAAACAAACATGAAGAGCACCCTGGCAAGGGAGGAGCAAGATTAGAGCAACCCCTTTGTCACCGGTGCAAATGGTTGGAGGAAGTGATGTGTGCTATTGTGAGGTTGGGATAACTAAAGTCAGGGGGAATTTATATCACATGCCAATGATCTCCTTAAATGTCTGCCTTACTAAAACAGTTTTCATTAAATGCTCAGACAATTCAAAGAGAGGCGCGTAAGAGCTCCAATCCTTCTTGAGGATGCTGAGGCTACAGAGTGCCCTGTGCCTTCCACAAATGTGGGGAGCATCCATGCCAGCAGTCACTTAAGTGGGAAGATGTGGAGGCAGGTGTTTCCCAGAGATTGACAGTGATGGAAGATGACAATTCCAGTCAAGAGGCAAGACTGCTAACAGCTAAGCTGGGAGATGACTCTGACCCTAATCTGCCATTCCTTCCCCAGCTTCTGACACAGCTTGCTGTAGTGACCAGGTGACTTAGAACAATTGACATTGAAGATGAAGGGTCTGCCTGATTTTGGTGTTAGATTTGAACCCAGGGCTGAGAGCATGGAAAACTCTATAAGAGCGGCCACCCTCGTGTCTTCAGAGGATGCTGACTGCAGGCTGGACTCTGTGAGCTGGGACTCGACATGGGTTGTCTTACAGAAGCCACCTTCATGCCACATCATCTCTCCAAATATACCCTTTGAGTGAGGGGGGAGCCACAAATACAGACTCTTTAAAAGTTGCAGCCTTCACCTCTCTTTTATGGTCTTTCATAGACCATGATATCAGTTTAATTTAGAAGTGAAAAACCCTGTTTATGTTATTATCTCTGGTTTATGTGATGATTATCATTCATCACATAATTTCCTATTTTTTATCTATATATGATGTAAATATATATATGTGCAACCACATAAATGCATATAAATATGTTATTTTAATCCCTGTAGTAATTTTATAAAACGGCACATAAATTTTATTAACTAGGGAACTGGAACTCAAAGAAACTGACTGACAAGCCCAAGGGTCCCTAGTGGGATGCTTGGTGAAGAAGGGTCTTCTTGGTTCCCCCACAGTTTCTGTGCCTGATGTGTTGGAGGCAAGGCCTCGCTGGGACACTGGAACACCTGGTCATCAGCAAGGCGTGACTATAGTAATCTGTGCAAAAGTACTGTCCTAGCTCACTGTGCTTGACTTCATTTTTATAGGCCACAGATAGGGGTTTTTGTTGACTGGCTTTCCACCTCAGGATTTAGTCCACTGTCCAGCAGCCTTTAAGACAGCAAAGATGTGACAACTTCATGGGGAGCCAAATTGCCCTGGGGTTGAACCCTGGACTCTAGCGTTTCTAGTCTTCAGCAAGGCACCCAGCATCCTTACCAACTGAGTTTCCTAATCTATGAAGTGACAGTGCCCATACTTTCAGAATGGTGCCAAGACACTTGGGGGACAAGTAAGTAATTGTGTCTTTTATTGCTGCCACAAGTAGTCCAAGAAGGCAGGAAAGGGGATCCTGTAGAGCCATTGGACAAGTGGCCTTAGTGATTACTGTGTGAAGACCACACTTCCAAGGTCCTGAGGGGTTCTTCTTTGCCCTCAGCCACAAAGTCTCCGACTCTCTGCTTCTCTTTCTCTCTCTCTAACAATTTCTTTCTGATGAGATGAGGAAACGGTTTTGACAGTGCACTTGATTGCCCTGGGGTTCCCAGGGGTCCCCTCTAAAACTGAATTGTCTCAAATAAGCACTTCAAATGTGTAGGCCTTAAGGCCACCCACGGCTTCCCTGGGAGAATCCTAGCGGTGCCTTGGACTACAGACCAGTGTCACTTCTCAGACTCATCCTGGGGAACCAGCTTCTGACTGCTTGGTGCACTGTGGCTGATAGGCAGCGGAGGACACTTCTGTCTGCAGAGGAATGCAGAGCACAGAAATGTGGCATTCCGATGCCCAGGGTGGGCACACTGCCGACCCTCTTACTTCACAACCGTGCATCTGTTCTGTTGGCATTTATTCCTGACTCTAGCACCTTCCGTCTGCTAGGGACATCCAGTTAGTCTTTCAAAACTTCTGAGCCCTCATGGAGCTTTGTACTCGGAGGGGGTGGCTTCCCTCAAAAGCTGGGGGCTGCCTGCCGTAACTCCTTAAGGCCTTTGTTGAGAGAAGCCTTCCAATCGTGTGTGGAACTTTGTTTTATTAAATCTGATGAGTTCTGTATTTTTGCCACATGTCACAGATCACCCACGTTGACTGAGCCCTGCCAGGGCCCAGTTGCTGTTACCCTGTAAGGAAGCCAGATTTTTTAAGTGGGTGGGGGTAATTCCAGTTTGGTGTGATAAATTATATGGTTCTGCCTGATTTGTTTTGCTCTGGGCTGGGAGAACTCATGACGGAATATATCTTGCAATGTGTGTGTGTGTGTGTGTGTGTGTGTGTGTGTGTGTGTGTATGGGTCGGGGGATCAGAGAGGAGCAACAGGGCTAGGAAAGAGGAAGGAATGAACAGTTTCTATAGTGAGTAGATTGAAAAGAAGAAAAAACAGAGTCCCTAACTTTTCCTTTTGAACCCCTCCCCTAAGCCGGCCTGTTAGGCCTCCTTTTCATACTTTCTTGGTATAGGACTGGGCTTCTGAAATTCCAGGAAAAAAAGTGGGACCTCTCATCTCTCAGAGAAAGTATCAGAACTCTGATGCTTCTGCTCACCACTCTATTGCAGAAGGAAACTCCAGGGACTTAGAAGTCCAAGAAGCGTGCCTTTTAGAAGTTTGCTTCTTCCTTCTGAGGCCAATGGTTTCAAAGGTGAAGCCTGGAGGCTTGAGAATGCCATGGGTTTGTGGCTCCAGTTTTAAATGCTGCTGGTTTTCTGGGAAAATGATCCTGGTACCACATATATAAGAAATATTTAAGCTTTGCCTTGTTCTTAACTGACAGAGGGTTACAATTGTCTGGACATCTGGTATAGGGAACTACCACATAAAACACATTACAGTGGGGGCCAGGAAAGACTCAAGTTAGAAAACGTGTGTAGGTCTTTGCTTTCCTCAAACCTCCAATCTCTCTCTGATTTGCTTTTTCTATCAGAAAAAAAAGGGGTGTGTGTGTGTGGGGGGGGGGAGGAATACAGTCTACCTGGCAGGAATGTCATGAAAATTAGATTAAAAAAATAAAAGAAAGAAAAAGTGGGCGAGCTCTTCTGTGACACCAGGCAGGCCCAATAAACACAACTTTCCACTTTTGAAAGAGTTCTGAAGGCATGAGGGCAGACTCTGACTATTGTCAAGGAAAGGCATTCCTTTGTCTTTGGGGACTTTCCTTTGAAGGGGCAGAGTCAAGCGTCCAGACCCCAGCACAGCAGCCTCACCAGTCTCACAGCTGGGGGAGAAGAGCCCATCCTTCTGAGGACTTCTGGAAAAAAGCTGGGAATCCTATTTGGAAGACTTTCTAAATTTATACATATGCCCCTTATTTATTTCCAAAACAAATGGATTTGAATAAACCCAAGTTTTTATTTTTAATTCAGGACCATGTTACATAAGATTCAAAATCTGGAACCTTAAACATAAGGTTTAATCTTTCTTTCAACGAGCTTCAAAAGGCATTAGATGAATTGTTAAGTGAGAAAGGATGCCTTGGGGGTTGGGGGGAGAGGGCCGGAATTGGCAAAGTATATGCTGTTTGGGGCTTGAGGACTTGAGTTTGGTCTCCAGGACCAAAGAGGTAAGCGGTGATCCCAGTGCTGGGGAGGCAGAGACTGGCTGAACCTCTGGGCTCACTGGCAAGCCAGCCAGCCTAGCCGAGCAGACTAACACCAGGTACCAAGAGAAGCCCTGGCTCAAGCCAGCCAACCTAGCTGAGCGGGCTCATACTAGGGAAGAGAAGCCCTGGCTCAAAAAGTAAGAGAGGTTGAGGAAGACACCCAACAGCCAACCTTTGTCCTCAGCATACATATACACACGTGTGTACACATACACACACCTGCACACACATCCCGAGTATAGTTTTCTGTCCAGACAATTCTAAAGTGCATCCACTGTAACATTTTGTTTAAAAAAAATCAGACTAATCAGAATGAATCACATGCATGTATGAAATTATCAAAGAACAAATTTAATTTAAAAATCACACACACACACAAGATCACGTTACTGGAAAATGTTAGCAGACAGAGGGTTGAAGATGTCTCACCATGGTATTTATTTGCAGGTGTGTCCATGTGGGTCTGAATTGAAGGTGACTTCATCAGAATGACAGAAGGAAGTCTCCAGCTTCATTCTTCACTATTATGTGACTTATCAAAAGCTACGTCTTACAGTTCTGTAAATAAAAGTACATCTTGACTTTCTTCAGCTTTGTTTCTGGTTAAGATGCATCTTGCTTATTACTGAAGTGACTAACTTAGCTTAAGATGTTCTCAATATTTTTCTGCTTTGTAAAATTGTAGGAACAAAAATCTTAAGAAAAACTGAAGAGCTACTAAACAGAGAAAGATTAAGAATCTCTAGGCAATCAACTATAAAGCTGGGGTTGCCCCGCTGAGAAGCTTCTTTTGTGGTATCAAGTAGGCCTTCTCCCAAGGGCTTCCAGCTCTGTTACCTTCTCAGCTTTTAACTCTTTTTTTTTCTTTTTTAAACTAGATACCAGCAAGCCCTCTACTTGTTCATGTCCCCCTCCCTGGTTATAATCTTTCTCCATGTAATAACCAACCTCCCCCAAAAACATCATTATAGAAAATTAGCTAGAAACAGCGTTGATACATACTGATCTCAATAGAAGCTTGCAGTTCTTTGATGATATAAATCTTCACTTTTCCATTGAATCTTTTATCTTCTGTTAGACTTGAAGAAAAAAACTCTAAAACTTTTTTTTATTCATTAGAAGTCTCTTGAATAATAGCTTTAATAATATGGAATTCACTAAACCATTCCATAAACTCTTTACTATCAAATACCACATTCATTTCTACCTGAATTTTGCAGCACCGTGCTATTAGCAGAACAAGAATTTATGACTTTGCAGAGAGTGAATTTTTTTAAAAGAAAAAAATGTTTTCAAATCACAAAGGAAATTAGGCACACTTTGGAGGAGGTGTATTTGTTGAAAGACCCTTGTAGTCATCAAAAGCGACTGGAATTGCTTTTTATTTTCGAACCTGGAGTGTCTTCTACTTCATTGCTTGTCCTCATGTCCATAGGATTTATTTTCTCTAATTCCCTGGACACTTAGTATTTTTCCTTTTCACTCTTCTGTTTTCTGCATCATTGGAACTCAACATTCGTGGAGTTCTCTCCCTACACAAGAAGTGGAATGGGACAACATCACCTCTGAACACAGCTATGATTTGCTGAGGTACTAACTTGATTTTTAAATATGTACTGTTTTTATGTACCCTTTGAGAATTTTATACACAAAATGTATTTCGAATATACCCACTTCTGCTACCATCCAGGTCTCCCCCTAGAGTACCCCCCAAATTCTCCTCCCAATTTCAAGTCATTCTTTAAATAGCTCAGTCCAATTAGTGCTGCTAAAAATTAGTGCTAAAAATCCCTGTGCCTGGGGATTTTCAGAATAGCATTCAAGACAAGACTACACCTCAGAGAGGTTGGCACCTTCTCTGACATAAGTTAAGCTCTGTTATAACTATAGTTCTGTTTCTCGCATATTATTTGGATAATGAATGGTGACTTTCTGTCACCCATCGAAGAACCCCTATTCTGATTATTCTGTTTTCCCCTATGTCTTAAATACCTATTCCAAAATCCCAATGTTCCTAATTTCACTTTAATCATAGGGGTAGGCAAAGGTGTAGGAAATAGTTCTTTCTCCGATTGGTTTGTAGTTTCATAGTAAAAAGACATAGAACAGAAAATATTAGTTAGTGAGTAAGCAAGACCAAGGGAATCATGGATGCTTCCTCATATTCTAAGAGTATCCCTGAGAGGAGCCCCTGAGAGGCCATTGTATGAAGCTGTGGAGGTAAAGACAGAGATGCCGAAGAAGGGGGATATCTGTCAAGGGAGGACCTCATATAGGAAGTGGAACCATCCCAGGAATCAAATATGTACTGTAGGCAGCAAAGCTGGAGAGCTTGATCCACTCGAGCCCCTTGAAACTGAAGTCCCCAATACCAGAGCCATGTGATGTGTTTGTCCTGCTTGGCTTTGGTCTTGTTCCAGTCTGATTGTTCATCACTGTGTTTCCACTCCTCTCCTGGAATGGGATTGTGGACTCTGTGTCATTGTATATTGGAAGTAGGTAATTTGTTTTTGATTTTATAGGATACCATAGTTAAGAAGAGATTGCCTTGAGTCCCAGAAGAGACTGGATATTTGAACACTGTTGGGAACTGTTAAAGACGATGGGAACTTTTAAAGTAAAAAGGAATTTTGTGTCACGAGATAGCCATGTGTCTAGGTGGGCCAAAGGCTTGAATGGTAAGTGTCTCCCATAGTCTCATGTGTCCAAACGCTTGGTCTCTAGTGCTCTTTGGGGAGGCCATGGAACCTCTTGGAAGTGTAACCTTGCTGGAGGAGGTATAATACTAGGTCAGGTTTGAATGTTTATTACCTAGCTCCTGTTGCTCTACCTCTTTCTGCTTCCTGTGTGTAGATGACATGTTATTGACCAGATTCCTGCTCCTGCTGTCGCGCCTCCCCTGCAGCAATGGTTCGTATCCCCTCTAGAACTGTAAGTCAAAACCTCTCCCCGCCCCCTTATGTTGCCTTTTGTCAGGAAAGTCTATCACAGTCACAGAAAAGTAATGAGCACGCTGCGTCATAGTGAAAAGTAGTTGCACAGATAAAACTCGATGAATGAGTGGAGAATAAAGTATTAAAACGGGGAACGCTTCCTGCCGCTAGCATGTTTTGGCGTGTTAGTGTCAAGCCTGCCCACTCTTTACAAGTGCTTCTCCTCCTAAGCCTGTGGCGGGTAAGACTCAGATTCCTTGACTTTTGGTTGTTCTGTGATATCAGGTCCTCTGGGTCATTCGGTTAGAAACAAAGGTTCATTGTCAAGATGGTTTGCGGCCATTGTTCTCAGAGACTTACAGGACGACAAAATGGGATTCCTTCCATCTGGGCTATCTGCTGGAGGAACTGGTGTCTCACCAGAAACCACAACTAGATTTGATCTGTTTGAAGGCTTTTCCAGGGGCAATGACTTGCAGTTTCTTTTTCCCCAAGGGTTCTGTTTTCCTCCCTTACCCCAGCCAAGGAGACACACAAGTACAGCTCCATTTAGTTTGGCTAACTTTGTTGTGTGTCATCTTTTTTTTTTTTTTTTCCTCTGTGCTTTTCAGAGCATGGCCTTTGTGAGTTTCTGAAGCTCTTTCTTTCCTTTCCTCCTTTCTTTGGAGCTATTTCTCATATTCTGATTCTTCTCCTATACTGAGTCACGTGGAAATGTCTAGTCAATTGTCTTTCCTGGAAGTCTGCTTCTTTGCTCTTGTACTCTGTTATCTTGGATATACAAGGTAGCAATGAGAATCCACATTTCTCTATAAGCTTTTAGAGTTTCTTTATCAGCTGGGAACTTCTAAAGTCAAGATTTTTTTTTTCCAATAGTAACTCACTAGTTGATTGTGCCTCATTTGTAGGTCATAAAAACTGTAGCTGAGATGTGGTGACTTTTTTTAATACCTTGAAATAAAATGGCAAATGTTAGGTTACATCCTGCAAAAGATTGTTAGGAATTAAAATCAGAATTGTGGTTTTAGTTATGTATGTGTAGATGTATTTGTGTGTTAGGCTGTGATTTCTTCTAAGTCGTTAACTTTTAAGAACAGGAATCCTTAATAAACAATAAGACACTCTGATTATTCACGGCAGGCAAATCACTTGCCCTGGAACCTAAGATGGAAAAACATTTTGCTTGATTCAACTGATACATCAAACACTATGCTTTAGGGTATGCTAAAGAAAAGTGATACAATATTTGATGAGTCCTGATTGGACAATGGAAAGTTTAAAAAAGGAAGGAAACATCAAAATTATATTGGCACTTAGTATGAGTATTGGTTTCTCAGGATCATCAAGCTTTATGTAACTTCAGGAATCTCTGAAACCAGAGTTACTTGTGAAAGCATCTGAGAGGAGAAGTGTGTTTAGTGCTGTGTTTGAGCCCAGAACCAATGAGGATGTGTGGGTGGGTGTGAGCATGGGGTGGGGGTGCAGAAGCTGGTACAATGTGGTAGGATACAAAAAAGAGACAATTTTGACAGGTGACTATTTCTTTACAGGCTGGGTAGTTTAGATACAGTCTAAAGATGCATCGGCATGTATTTGGAGGGTTTTAAATGGAAGTTCAACGAGTTTGGTCTTTATTCCTAGTTCAAGTGAAATCGTAGAAGGCCTTGGAGGAGAGAACTCCAAAGATGAGTATGGTGTTTATGAACGAAACGAATAAACATTCGTGGAGCATGAGGTATGGCTGAGTTATTTTCCCTATGTCTGTGATAAAACTCTGACAAAAGCAACTTGGGGGGAAGGAGGGGTTCATTTTGTCTCATGATTCAAAGCTGTGGTCTGTCATAGTAGGGAAGTCAGGGCAGCAAGAGCTGGAAGTAGCTTGTCATAGCCTATCCAGACGCACAGTCAGAAGGCAGCGAACGATAATGAAAGTTACCGCTCAGCCCCCTTTCTTATTTATGCAGTCAAGGAGCCTGCCCACAGGAGGTGTCTTTCCACCTCCACTGATGCAATTAAGACGCCCACCACCCCCAGTCATCTCCGGAGGCCCAGCTCAGGTGATTCCAAATTCTGCCAAAGGTGTAAGTAATACTAAACACCACAAGGTATTATTATATCCTTGTTATAAGACACAGAAGGGGTGGCCGAGGCCAAAAGATGGATGATATTTGACGCTTTATTCAAGGAGATGTGTAGAAGGAGAATTGAACTCACAAAGCCCTACAGCAATTAGGAGAAGCAGCAAATGATCTTGCCCGACTCTTAAAGGACTTTTGATTTGCAGTTCAGAGCAAGGACTTTATGAACCAAGTCACAGAGGTGGGAAGAGAAACCAGCATTTCATCTGTCAGCCTGAGACACAGGCTATGACGGAGAAGGACTGTGGATATGTGGCGCGAGTAAAGGCTGCTGGGCCTCCCTGAAGGAGGGCTCTGGGCACCACTGCGCTCGGGGCATCCTTTTGTTCAAGACTTGGTCATCCTGGAGATGTGCAGGGTTCTGCCTCACCATGCTCCATCTAGCTATGCAGAATTGATTCAAGCAAGAAAGACCAAAGCCTGTAAGTTCTACTGTCAAGCTCTATTTCACCCCATTCCTTCGTTCTTATTTTTTTTTTTTTTTTTTGAGACAGGGTTTCTCTGTATATAGCTTTGAAGCCTGTCCTGGAACTAGCTCTTGTAGACCAGGCTGGCCTCGAACTCACAGAGATCCACCTGCCTCTGCCTCCCGAGAGCTGGGATAAAAGGCATGCGCCACCACCACCTGGTTAAGCTCTATCTCACCCCACTCTTAATGGACATAAGCAACCTAGGGTGAATCAGGTGATTTATGGTCAATGATGCCATTGATCATTAAATGTGTTGATCAACGAGTAAAAGAAAAATAAGAACAACAAAAGCTTTTTTTTTTAGTTTAACTCCTTTTCTGTGACCTCTTTTTATTTGTCTAAATATTGAGGGGAAAAGCGTAAAAGAACACTAGTTAGATAGTTCCTAAATCATGCCACTGCGTATTCAGTTTATTTTGAAGACTCATAGCTTGTACAATACCAGACTTCTTGGGTCTTTGTATCTCCTTTCCTCTGTGGGTCAATAAATTAAGTAACACGTCAATACCAAGATAGCAGATGAACATCTGTCAGGGAGAACTGGTCCTGGGGGTTTTGTGCTCTGGTTTGGAAAATGTTTGATCTCTGTGTGCCGTCATAAAAGATGGGAGAGAGTTTATTATCTTTTATGATCCCGACTTACTAACAATACCTGACAGAGTGATTGTGCCTTGGCCTCCAGTTGGAACTCGGGATGTTCTCCTTGGCTTGTCCCTGTATGAGGCACAGAATTTGTTGGTGAAACATCAAAACAAGCTATAATATGACCCTGGCAATGGGATTCGGAACAGCTGCAGGGCTTTCTCCTGTAGGGGGTTGGCAGGAAGAAGAAAAATGAAAGTAGCGCAATCAATCTCTCTAGCATTCTATATATTAATAATGTTTGCCAGCTCCAGACATTGTTTAATCAATACCGGATGCAGGGGCTTGCAATGGTTTGCGATACTTGGATGCCTTGTGGAAGCATTCTGAGCCCACGGCCTGGGGATGTGGGGAGATCCCACAGATGCCCATGCTGGTTCCCACACAGGACAGGTAAAAAGGATTCTCACACTCACCAAGCTAATTCATGAAATTTTGTAAGAAGAGGCGATTCCTAAAGAAACTAGTGTGCCGGTTTCACCCCTAGCGTCTCAGCCGGTCTTCCTCTCAGACCTTTAGTGAGGATTCCTGCTCCTGCTCCGAGACCGGCAGGTAGATTTAAGGTGCTAACGCCAGGGGGCGCTCATCGGGGGAGTCTGCAAGGTCCGGTGAGCCTGTGAAACCCCAAGAAAAAACGTCTACTTTCTAAGAGTTCTGAGAGGGCTGTAATCACTCAGAAGACTGAACAAAGGAACACATTTGTAGAACAGTAAATAGAACCAAAGCTATTTGATGCTATCTGATTGGTGTTTATCTTCAATTTGAATGACAAAGGCAAGGAGCCTTTTCCTCTTGGAAGGAAGCTTAGCTTGCTTAGCAGGGAAAGTAGGCTTAACCCAGGGGAACAGCTCTCTCTCTCTCTCTCTCTCTCTCTCTCTCTCTCTCTCTCTCTCTCTCTCTCTCTCTCTGTGTGTGGGGGGGTGGCGGATCAGCCCCCACCCCCCCAGCCCGGAACTCCTCAGAGTAACAGCTGGACGGGTTTAACTTGTTGCTGTCCATTGTCACTAGCAACCTCTCCGGCCTCTGCACCTATGAGGACCTCTCCCTTTTGTGGACCCCCCCCCCCACACACACAAAGGTTTTGCTGCAAACAAAACCCAAAACCCAAAACACCAACTCTCCAACCCAAATCTCAGTCCTTCCTTTTACAACTCCTCCCCCGCCCCTGCATATTTTGTTCATTCCATTTAAACACTAAAACTGCAGGGAATGTTGCATGTCAGCTTTGTGCATGCACACATGCACCTAACAAGCTGAAAGTCAAGGCTGAGGTGGCAATTTGCTCATAAACCGGATAATTAAGGATGTGCCAAGCTACCTGTGGGGGACCTGGGGTTTATCAGTGTTTTTTATTTACTGTTTAATAGTACAGCATGTTACATAAACCTTTAAGTAAAACAATTCTATTATAAAAATAGCCCTTTCAAAGTCACAGCACCTCCCCTACAGAGTTCTAAAATCGCTGGAAAATGGGCAGCAACAATAAACACGGTGCCTAACACCAATAAATGTTTTGCCCACCCGGGCACTCTGCTAGCCTACAAGTGTATGAGTATGGGTGTAAATATGGAAATATCCCTGCTTTCTTTCCATAACTAGGGGTTCTCTCAAGGGATATAGTTCAAGAGTGGTTGCCCTTTTCTATTCCATGTTTCTTGGATAAGTTTTATCTTTGATAATGCGGTCCTGAAACTTGGTATTACATTAGAGCAATCTAGAAAGGCTTAAAAGATATTGATGGACAGAGAAAATGGCACACACACGTAAATCCCAGCACTTAGGAGACGGAGGCAGGAAGGTCAGAAATTCAAGGTCGTTTTTGGTTACCACCGAACAAGTTCCAGGCTAGCCTGGACTACAGGAGAGACTGTCAAAACAAGTAAACAACCCTACAAACAACAGTCTCTGAAATGCATGGATGTCTGGATTCTGATCTCAGAAGTTCTTGTCTAAGATTCAAATAGTCTCTCTCCTTAATGTGCATAAGGATGGTCTCTAAAATATCCCAGAATCTTATTTAATGGTGGTGCCTCAAGTGGGGTGTGAGTGAGATTCACTTCTTCCCTCCCTCCCTCCCTCCCTCCCTCCCTCCCTCCCTCCCTCCCTCCCTCCCTTCCTCCCTCCCTCTCTTTCTCTCTTCCTTCCTTATTGTGCTGGGGACTGAACCTAGTTTTGTGTATGTTAGTTAAGGTTCCCTGGGAGCCACACCCCTAGCCCTAGATTCTACACTTCTATCAGTCTCCTGTGTGGCACTGCTATTGCTCACACCTGAATAATGATTCTGTGGGGGAGAGTTTGGGATACATTCTATGAAGGCCAACAGAGAGGGTAGAAAAAGTCACGGTGAAAGGTTCTTTGCACCTTTCACATGTCTTGCATGAGTGGAAACTCAGTACCCATGCATGAGCCTGGATCCTTTCTCTACTTCTATTGTAGGCAACTCCTGTTAAAAGATGGTTTTTTTTTCCCAGAGACAACCTGGTCTGCAATGCCCTAGACTGCTTGGTGGGTGGTTCACCCAGGCTGAGGCAGGCAAGAGACAGACAAGCATGGGTTGCCATCTCAGCTGGGCATTTTACTCCATGTGGTGGGGCTAGTTAGATGCTCTAGGCTCTGAGTCTTTTCGTCTGAGAGAGTGAGTTTATCGTTTTTCTTTTACAAACAAGGAAGCCAGAGTTCAAGAGATGTTACCAAAAGTAGAGGGGGTTGGTGGTATCTGGTGGCAGCCTATAGATGCTTTGATGGATGGTCCTGATTATTCCCCTGCCCCCACTTCAGTATCCAATCTGTCTCTGCAAGCCCCTCTTTTCCTGTTTAGATGACCCGGTCTTGTCCTTTATCAAGCTTGTGAAGTCTTCTCTTTTGCTGAGCCATTGCTATTCTGATAAACCAATTTATGATCACATATTAATGGGCTGTGGGCTGCTATCATAATCTCTGACATAGTTATTAAGTGCTTTCTCTTTCATCTTCATTGGAAAATGATAACGTTCTCCTGATGGAGTTTCACTGTGCACTTTCCGCTCTTAAGTGCTGCCAAAGTAACCAATCAGTTCAACAGGCAAATGTCTCCCAAGTGGTATGCTTGAGGAGCAAGCAGTTGCTTGCTGACAATGTTTTCTTTCTTCCACTTTGGTTGGCATCTGATAGACCTAACCACAGATTTTTTTTTAAGTACTTACTTTTAAAAACCTACCACCTACAAGCGTCCAATCCTGGCGGTTGGTTTTCACAGGGCACACAGAAACACTATTCATTACTACTGACTTCCAGCCATCCGAGGGCCTGAAGTTCTATGCAGGCCCTTGCACCCTCAGCCTGATTTTGTTATCTTCCAGTGCTTTGTTCCTGTGGTCCCTGTGGCTTTTTTAGAGGCAGGGCAGGGACTTCCTTCTGTCCCTACCTACCCTTTCTAAAGCTTGGGTTATGCAGAGGACAGTCCTTCTGAGAGGCGCACGGTACAGGTAGCAGGGACTCCAGCTGCCTCCTCACCAGTTGCAGCTGCTAAAGCAATCTTGTTCTTTTTGTTTTCCACGTTTAAAGAAAGACCTTCAGCCAAACCGTCGCCCCTGACCCTGTTTTATATTTTCAATGTGCATTTTATTAACTCCTTTTTCATAAGGTGCACAGGGAGCCTGCCACCAGATGAGAACGGGGCAAATTTCTGATGGAGAGAGCAGCCATGAGCGTGAAGAGAGGTTGGAAACAGGTTTGGTAGCAGGGGTCTGTCCTGTCAAGCTGAGCTCTGTGTAGAGAATGTAAGGGGAGACTGCGCTAGGGGAATGAATCCCACATCACAGAAGTTCTGTGTATGGAGATAAAAACGCTCACTTCATTAAAAACCAAACACAAACAATCCCGTAAGAAACCACACATCTGAAGCCAAAGAAGCCCTTCAGACCCGGAGATAAATGAAGGGGGCTGAAAAAAATAGTCTGGGGTATCAAGGTGGAAATTTAACTTTTATTCTCCGACTTGACTATTTATTAAGGGTGAATTAGGCAGAAGTTAGGGGAAGCTCTGTAAAATAAATCTAGAACACTGAAGAATGAACCTCAACAAAAATTCCGCTTACACACATGTTCATTGGTTTCTAAAGACCGGTCCTTCCTACCGAACAGCCTGGGAAAATACTTTCTGTCTGTTGGAGGAGTGATGTACTACCGCCACCCTCCCCCACAAATCTGAGGCTGACCTGCTTTTTCTTCCCCCAGGAGTATATTGCCTGTGTGTAGGGGTGTCTACCTAATTGGCCACAAGAGGGAATTAAACTAAATAAAATCACTATCCGCGGGAGGCCTCTAAATATGCCTTTTTAATTTGAAAATTTTTGTGGGTTATAGTGTAATTCAAGCTTTTCAAGGTTTATTGGTGCATAGCTCACAGACCTCAGACTTCAAGTCTGATGGGCTCTTCACTAACTCAGAAAGCGAAATCGCCTTTCATCTGGCCGGAAGCTGGGAAGTGAGAGCCTGGAAAAGGGTCACTTCTGAGTGGGGGGAGGGGAGCTGAGCATGGCGCTGGGGCTGCCTCCGTGGCCCCAGGATGGATGGACGTGGCCTCTTGAAGAGCTGTCGCGCGGTGGCTCACTGCCTCGCAGAGTACACACGCCTGGATGCTGAGGATGAAGACGTCCCTCACAAACGCGTGTGAAGGCTGGTGACTTGCAGCCTGCCGCCTTCCCAGTCAAAACACGCCGCTCTGGGTAATTAATTGCTTCAAGAGGAAACGGACCAACGGCGCCTTCTGCTGTGAATCTGTTAATGGAGAACTTCTGGAGAAAAAGTCGAGTCCTCCCGTCCAAATTGGAATGTGAAAGAAATGTGTTGGAAGGTGATGACAGAAATGAAGTAAAACAGTTGTTTCCTGATCCCCGTGCCAGGTGTGTCTCACACTGTGATAAATAAGATCTGCGCCGTACACGCCGGAGAGGGGGGCATATTACAAGCGTTTATTATGGTGAGGCACAGGGCAAAAAAAGCCCTTGAATAGCTTTGTTTCTCCTGGCACCTAACGGGGAGCCCGTTACCGCACAATGCTCGGAGCTGATAATTCCAGTTGTTTAGGTTCAAGCCAACGTGGCCTATTAAAAGCTTAAATTCAATTTTATTGTCCAGGTATTTATTAACTGATTATGAAAAGACATTAAAAGACTCATAATTAAACTAAGTTGCTTTTTATCTTGATGAATTCTCCCCTTTTCTTACACAATAGAAAATCTCCATGTGTTTGACGGCAACCTTTCATTGCCTTGACTTATGGGCTACAGCCCTCACCTTGGCTCCAGCCAGAGCCTAAATTAAAGGACCTGTGAAAGCCGGTGGTTATGGTTACAAGTGTTTCCCCGAGGTTAGAGTGTGTGCGGTGCTGTGTTCCTCCTGCAAACCGTTGCTGGCTTTCGCCTGCGGAGGCCGCATGAATGACTCCTGACAGGACTTTGAAAGAGGCTTCCTGCTTCCTCATTTACCAGAACCCGATGCAAACATGAGCATACGGACCGTCCAAACACACAAGCCTGGCACAGGCTGCCCATCTACGTTTACCTACAGTTTGACCTTGGCTAGATTAATCTGCCATTCCACTGAAATTACTGTCCTTTCTTAGTTTTCAAATCTTTTACTGTATTTCACTTGTCAATTGCTTTCTCTAAAACCTGCAAGATCAGGAATAATGATCATATCTTCCTAAAAAACAGCCAACACATTAGGAATCATGCTTATTATCATCCCTTTAAAGCCAAATTTAGCCAGACATAATTGTGGACATCAATAACTCAATCACTTGGGAGGCAGAGTAGGCAAAGGGACAGCAAGTTTGAGGCCAACCTGCCCTTCAGAGTGAGTTCCAGACTATATTCTCAAAATAAAAAGCAACAGACAAAAAGATCACCCCAAAATCTAAATTTATAATATGTGCATATGTATATACTCTTTTCTGAAGATGGAACACAAACATCACAATTTTACTATTTTTCCATAGCAATAATTACTTCTTGAATGAATTTCATTGGTTTCAGTATCATCAGTATTTAATGCAGCAGGATCTAACTAAAAATATAAATAAAGGAATTGTTGTAATGTTGAAAAACATATATCTGTTATTATGGAATTATACTCTCTATTAAAACCTCCAGCTTCAGTGCCATATCCTATTGCTACTGTTCAGTCTTTAAAGCTGGTCTAAAAGACCAGGAAGCCTAAGGCTTAAAGGGGCCCCGAAGCCCTGTAAGGAAGTTAAGTGTGACATTTAAGTAATATTGCCTGCATTGTGAGTAGGACTCAAAAATGATAAAATCTTAACCATAGCTATACTTCTCTTGAGAATGTGCCTGACCAGGTATTTATAAAGTTACTGCTAAGGTTTTGAAAGTTATCTCAGCTTTTAAAACTTCCAGTAATATGGACAGGGGCCAGCTTTGAAGTAATTTGATATTTGCCATAATTCCTTTTTTTTCTCCCTTTTTTACCATTCAAGCGCTGAGTATCTATTTCTGTCTAAAATTTAAAATACAAAACCTATCATTACCAGCATGGCAACTTCAGTTTAATGCTATAAAAAAATAAAAGGCTACTGTCTGTAACTGAAGATTGCCTGGTTTATTTTGTGAAAATCAGTGCTTAAGAAGGAAATCACTATTCTCAAAGTAAATATAGCTTACTATTGTTTCTCATAATCAATGCTATTTAGAAACATAGTAACATTTAATATTTCTTTAGGCAATATTTGCTTAAGGATATAGCCATTATTCTTTTAGTTTCATTTCAATTAATTTACTCACTTTGTAGACCAGGCTGGCCTCAAACTCACAGAGATCCTCCTGGCCCTGCCTCCTGGGTGCTGGGATTAAAGGTGTGCGCCACCACCACCCAGTATCATTATTCCTTTACAAAATCACTTTCAAGTGGGATTTTTTTTGTTACCTCAATCTTTTAGAAATTATTTATTATTAGCGTGTGTATGTATGGTGTGTGTGTATGTATGTATAGGGTGTGTGTGTGCATTTGTGTGTGTGTGTGTGTGTGTGTGTGTGTGTGTGTGTTGAATGTGTGGGCAGAGGTCAGAGGACACTTCCTAGGAGGTGATTGTTTTCTTCTGCTGTAGGTTCTGGTATCAAACTCAGGTCTTCAGACTGGCACATGAAGTACTGTCAAGCACCGTGCAGTCTCGCTGGTCCCGTTCCATTCATCTTGAGAATGCAGGCTTGGCTCATTCCAGTTGGGAAGATGCTCATTCATTCTTTCTCTCTTTCACTCGCTCATTCTGTAAAGATAAGACACAGTACTTAATAATTGGCTCCTCTAAGTCCCAAAGACTTAGCAACACAGACAGACAGTACACACCCTGTACACACCTTGGCTGAGAAGAGGACGAGTTGCAGAAAGAGGGCTTGGGGAAAAACATGACTCCGACAGTTATTTGATGTCTTTATACTGTGAGAAGGGAGTAAGAAGCAAACAATCTACAAACAATTCAGACTCACTTATAAGCAAGTAGATAAGCCGATCTGCTCAGTGGTTTGGCTTTTCATCCCACTGATGTGTCTCTGGACCTCCCTTGTGGATCTCTACCTACCACTCTTTCTCCAGTTCTCACACCACATGAATCATGTCCAGTACATTCACAGCCCACACACTTCTGTGGTTGTTCCCGAAACCCGACTGTTGTCAGACCACAGCTTCTCCATGTCTAGCTGTGCTTTGGTCAGAAGAAAGCAAAATTCCCACAGAGTGGTGGATCTACTCTCTGTGGCCTCCCCTGCAGGGTCTGTGTTGTGTTTCAGGCTTAAAGAAAACTTTGGGGACAAAGCAGACAACTGAAGAACAATGCCTATGCCCCTTCAGATACACCTCACATCAGCCTTAGGGATCTGGAAGACTGCAAGTCCCCTTCTTCCCCCTGCCCCACACCAGCAGGATTGCCATGCAGCCAACTCACCTCCCAGCACCCTAGTCAATGGCTGTTGGCAGCTACAAGAGAGAGGTGTCAGTGACTGATGCATAATTATGGTGGACAGAAAAATGTAGACGTGTTAGCAAAGTCAATATTATGGAAGGCTCTGTCTTCCCAAATACTGTAAGTGGAAGATATTTCTAGGGTATAGTCAATTACATTCTCTACTTTTATGACCAGTCACAAATGCATTTTTTATTAGCTGGTGTGTTCAATGTTTTGAATGCGCAGCCCTTATTTCAATCTCATTTTAGTTTGTGGTAAGTGCAGAAGGATTTTTGCTGACTTGAAATAGTGAAGCTGCTCTCTTTCAACTGAATAGCGAGGTCTGGAGCCCTGAGAGTTTATTCCACAGCCTTCTGTGATTCTTGCCTGTAAATTAGTCTCTGAAGTGGTGTTTATTGCTGAACCAAGAGGTTAAGACAGCCTAATTATATGTTTGTGCAGGAGAAAACACCATGCCCCACCGTGAGCAATTATCCTGCCCCCCTTTCATAGTTTAATTTGGCGCAAGCTAAGAAGAATGAGGAGATGGCCTGTCTTCACCCCAAACTTAGCTACCATGTATTTTCAGTGTTAATTAGAAATTCCGTTCACTAAACGAGTGACTTCTTGGCATAACTCAGTTTCCAGCCAAGTGGAGGGCATCTGGAGAGGCAACTTCAAGTGTCTTTGTGGATTAGCTCTCTAATTCTACTCATGAGGCAACATGTGGGTGGCACCTTTGCAGTGCTCCTGGTTTCCAAGAATGATGGCATTTTCTTGTTCTTTTTTATTTTCTATATTGGGAGCAATGAAAGCAATGGTAGTATAGAGACCGGTAGGGTTCTGGGGCCGTGGATATACTATTTATCTTAAAGGAAAAGCCTGCTTTTCCTAAGGGACTTTTTCTTATGTAAGTAGGATGCAGCCAATAAAAACCAGAACGAGATCAACAGGTCAATGTCTTTAAAGTCAGTCATAAAATGTATCACAACAAAGAATCCGTAGGGTAGAAATTGCATGCAGGAATACATGTCTTTGTTCTTGGACACTTCTCTGTCACAAGGGCAGCATACTTCTGTTTCTCTTCAAAAGCATTTGGCTCATATTTTCATACACAGGCATATGCTGAAGTCTCACAAAGCACAGGTTCAATTTCCTCTTAGGAAAATAAAAGATGCCCTTCATGTCTTCTCACACTCAGCTAGAAATGCGCATTGTCATTAAAATGAGCTGAGGGAAGAACCAGCCCTGTAGGAAACAGTATTTCAAACGTGGCCCAGAGTGTCCTGTTATGATGGGCTTCCTCTGGGGAATCAGGCTTCTCATTATTAACAAATTTCCAATCTATGGCTCTGTTCTCTCATCTTTACCCTATTTCTCTAAATTCTGTGTCTTTCTGCCCCCCCCATCTCATCTTCAGCCCTCAACTTTCTTAACCCCTTAGATATTTTTAAAGTAAACCTTGTTTTTTTCTCATTGGCCAGTTCTGCTCTGTTAAACACCCCCACCACTACCCCAGCAGGTTTTTCAGATATTTGTGCTTGGAGTGCAGGCAGCCAAAGTTGGGAGTAGCATTAGGGAGGCACTTGGATACAAGGACATGTCTTTCATGTTCTAAGGCAGCCGACAAAAATCTGTCTGGTGACTTTGATGGACCTCTTCAAGGTTTCTCTTCTCTGCCTGTGGGGGAAAAAAAAGTGATCATGGCAAATGGAAGCTGGTATAACTATTATAATTTCTCCATTATTTTTAATCTCTTAAGACTGCAACATAAGGCCAGTCACACTGAATATTATAGAAGAGAAAGTGGAAGTACACTTGAATGCATTGGCACAGGAGACCACTTCCTAACTATAACCCCAGCAGCACAGACACTGAGAGAAACAATTAATAAATGGGACCTGCTGAAACTGAGAAGCTTCTGTAAAGCAAAGGACACGGTCAACAAGAAAAAAAATGGCAGCCTATAGAATGAGAAAAGATCTTCACTAACCCCACATCAGACAAAGGTTTGATCTCCAAAATATACAAAGAACTCAAAAAATTGGTCATCAGAAGAACAGATAATCCAATAAAAAATGGAGTACAGACCTAAATACAGAACTCTCAACAGAGGAATCTAAAATGGCTGAAAGATACTTAAGGAAATGTTCAACATCCTTAGTTATCAGAGAAATGCAAGTCAAAACAACTCTGAGATTCTATCTTACACCTGTAAGAATGGCCAAGATCAAAAACACTGAGGACAACTTGTCCTGGAGAGGTTGTGGGGTAAAGGGAACACTCCTGCATTGCTGGTGGAAATTAAATCTGGTACAGCCCCTTTGGATGTCAGTGTGGTGATTTCTCAGAAAATTAGGAAATAACCTTCCTCAAGACCCAGTAATATCACTTTTGGGTATCTATCCAAAGGATGCTCAATTGTGCCACAAAGACATGTGTTCAACTATGTTCATAGCAGCATTGTTTGTCATGGCCAGAACCTGGAAACAACCTAAATGCTCTTCGACCAAAGAATGGATAAGGAAAATGTGGTACATTTACACAATGTAGTACTACACCGCAGAAAAAAGTAACGACATCTTGAATTTTGCAGGCAAATGGATGGAGCTAGAAAATATCATTTTGAGTGAGGTAACCCAGACCCAGAAAGACAAGTATCACATGTGCTCACTCATAAGTGGTTTTTAAACATAAAGCAAAGAAAACCAGCCCACAAATCACAATCCCAGAGAACTTAGACAACAATGAGGACACTAAGAGAGACATACATAGATCTTATCTACAGGGAAAGTAGAAAAAGACAAGATCTTCTGAGTAAATTGGGAGCATGGGGAACTTGGCAGAGGGTTGAAGGGGAGAGCCAGGGAGGAGAGCAGAGAAAAATGCAGAGCTCAATAAAAATCAATAAAGAGAAAGAAAACAGCCCAAAGACAATAGATTTATCTCAGTGACATTACACCAGGCCTTCTTGCTCCCTGTCCTGTTCCACAGTAGATCACCAGCAGCTTCCAGCTAGATACAGACCATCTGAAGCTCTCCACTGGCAGTTATGTGTTGGACACCTACCATGTGCCAGGCCTATTCCCATTAAAATTGTGCAGTGCTGCCGACTACTCAGACTCTTTTCTGTTCTGTCAGAGCACAGTTTGTTTTTGCTAGACTGGAGAGAGACCTTGGGGCTTGACTTGGGAGAGAGAGAGAGAGAGAGAGAGAGAGAGAGAGAGA
Source organism: Alexandromys fortis (assembly GCF_014885135.2). NCBI lineage: Eukaryota > Metazoa > Chordata > Mammalia > Rodentia > Cricetidae > Alexandromys > Alexandromys fortis. The sequence goes on from NW_026068047.1 coordinate 522,764, forward strand.
GAGAGAGAGAGAGAGAGAGAGAGAGAGAGAGAGGGAGGGAGAGAGGGAGGGAGGGAGAGGGAGAGAGAGAAGCCACCATGTCAAGGCCTAAAAGACATGATCATTGTGGTAGGAGAGAATCAAGATGGATAAAATCTCAGTCTTACGCTAGCTGTGCACTCCGGAAGGAGTCTTCTCAATTTTCCGAGATGGTGAGTACAATGGCAACATGTTTGAGCAAATACAATAAAATGATAAACATGTTCTCTTTTAGTGTTATATATAAGTCTGTATGCATGTGTGTGTATTTGTTTGCATGTTTGTATGTGTATGTATGTGTGCATGTGTATTTTTGCATGTGTGTATATGCGTGTGAATACATACTTATGTGTTTATGTACATCTGTGCCCATGGCCATTGCATACACTGGATCGCTGTAGTAATTCATAGTATTTATTGTGACTTGAGTAAAAGTCTTTGGCTAGACAACCGCTGAAACCCTTGGGTGTTGCTGGATCGATAGCTCTTACTTATTCTTCTGTGCTGTGCTGACAGTGTGCACAACCCCTCCTCCCTAGAGCAGCCGAACTGGCAACACTACCATGCTTTTCCCAAACCTTAATTATTTTTCACAACCCAAACTGAGTGAAAGTCTGATTTACACAAGCCATGTGGGGAAAGTGCTGATTTGGGCTGGAGAGCAACATATGAGCTCAGCAGCAAATCAGGGGAGGGGTGTGTCTGACGGCATTCCGCATTAAGGTGGAGAGTGATTTCTCTGTCAGTGAGGTGGGTCAAATGTGAGGCAAGCTGAGGTACAGTAGGAACTCCGCTGCTGAGAAAGGAGATCTATATGTGGATGAATGTGTTTGGCAAGTGTTAGGTGTGCTCTTGGTAGATGCTTATGGGAAATAAGCTTTAAAAACTGCCAGGACTTATGGTAATGAGATTTGTGTGGTTGCAGGTGCAACCTTGGAACTCAGAATAAGTTCTCTTCAGAATGCAGATGGGATCTTCCTTGAACCAAAATGTAGTTCCTTAGTGTGGAGTAAATCTAAGTCCAAAGACAGCAACAGCCAACTAGCCAAGCCCCTATTATCTGACTTTCAACATCAAACTCACCTTTAGACTCAACATTTCAGGACAAATTTTATCAATGATACATGTCTTGGCATCAAGTGATAGTCAAAATTTTCCAATAACAACGTTTCTTGCAGGGTGTAGAGTGGGTTCCTATACCACAAGGCTTTATAAGCCTCAAGAAAACCTTTGTCGTTCTGCTTGGGATATCACCCCCACCCTTCATAGGGCCACTAACACTGCGATTATTTCTCCTTTGTTACCTATTTACATCTGGAACAAAATTTAAAGGTTAGGTAGCTATGCATCCCAGACTGGCTTTGACCTTATAATCTTCCTGCCTCGGCCTACAGAATTGCTGGGATTCCAGGGCTGTGTGACCAGTACCACAGAAAGTTAGGCAAGTTGGGCTTTGGAATTAGGGTTTTGGGGTTATGTAATATATTAGTCAGGTGGCCCCATCAAATTACTAAGCCTCCTCACTCTTGCAACCAGGATGGCAATAGCACATCACTGGGTTTTGTCATGATTAAGTGAAACATGATGGAAAAAATGAATGCTTTTTATTGGTGTGGGAGAATTGTCTGTATTCTGTCAATCATGTTTCAAATAAACGCTGATTGGCCAGGCAGGAAATATAGGCGGTAAAACCAGACAGGAAGTAGAAATGATGTAATGAGAACAGGAGAATTCTGGGAAGGAGGAAGTTGATTCCTCCCACTCCTGCCTAGACCACCGAAGCAGCAGGATATGATCTGCCCCACTGAAAAAAGCTACTGAGCCACTTGGCTAACATAGATCAGAAAAATGGGTTAATCAAGATGTGAGAGTTAGCTAATAAGGCTAAAGTAAATGGGCCAATCAGCTTTATAACTTATAGAGATCTGTGTGTGATTTTCTTTGGGGCTAAACAGCTGGAGGTACTGGGTGGGACAAAAAAACCCAACAATAAACAGGACCCCCTCTATGTTATATTTTATAAGATAGCCACCGTTTGTGCTTTCCTCTTATTCTCTGTGTATCATGAACATGTAAAATTAGCCACTAGAATTATGTTTGTAATGTCTTCAAACTAGTCTGAGTGCCATGAGAAGTCTCAGCGCAGTCTCTAAGGAGACGAAGAACATAATGCCCTTTACTGCTGTCTTTCTATCCTAGCGCTGAAGAGTGAGGAAAATTACAATTCAGAGCAAATCCAAAGAGGCTATTTGTTCTCAGATTTCCACTGATAAATGGGAGGTAAAGACTATTACTCCACAGTATTGCTGTTTAATTCTTCCTTTATGTAGGAAAACAAGTTCAGCATGATGAAGCTGAACTTTCTATAAGCAAACACAGATCTGTCCCCATTTGCTGCTTCATATTGAAGTCATTACACAGCCAGGAAGCTGGGCTATTGTTTCTCCTCTTGATGTATAGGGCAAGTTGCCACATGGCTGTGCCTCAGTGAGCCCAGCAGAAAACAAAAGACTCGACCCCAAATCTAGCTCTAAAGTATATTTTGTAATGGATTTTCTCTTCTATGAATTTAGCTATGATTGTGGATAAATAATAACAGATTAAGAATATCCACCTTGGCCTTTCAAACTCAAATTCTATTAATTTGTAAAAGTAACACATAAGCACTTGTTAATGGCAAGAGAGAACCTATCAGGAAATTTCTATTAATAGAGTTCATTATTTTAAAATTTGCCATCTTAGTGGCCTTGTCTTAGGATTGTAGGTGCATGTTTCTATCCCACAAACCACTCTCAAGTAACCACTCAGAGACTTAGTATTATATTACTATAATATTATTATAGATGATCAGCCAATAGCTTTGGTTTGTTACTAGCTAACTCTTACATTTTTAGTTAACCCATATTTTTATCTATGCCTTGCTACATGCATATCTTGGTACCTTTTCTCAGTATGAAATGTTCATCTTGCTTCTCTCTGGGTCTGCTGGCATCTCCTCTGACCCCACTCTTTTTCTTCCCAGCATTCTCTCTATTCTGAAAATCCTAGCTATCAGAGTCAATTAGCTTTTTAATTTAGCCAATCTGAGTGACAAATCTTTACTGTGTACAAAAGGATTATTTCACAGTATAGGATTAGCCTGATAGCAGTTGAAATGCATTAGTGTTTTGAGTGGGTTTGCCTCTCAAATCTTCTTTGTGCTCCATACACAGAAGTGTATCAGCCTAACTTGCTGGTGATACTAAGTTCTCTGGTTTGCTCTTGGTAAAATTTTGTCTATGCAAACTGGGAGAGGTAAGAATGCTTTGAAGAGGGGAAAAAAAGTCATTTTCGAAATGGAGGAATGGGCTAATATGTTAGAATTCTGAGAAAACAAACCAATAGAATATAAACAGGCAGACAGACAGACAGACAATACTTACTACAAGGAGATATTAAGACAATGTATGTGTACATAATATTTAGTATTGTAATTACATTAGAATATAAATATAAAATATTTGGCATCAGAAATTGAATTGTATGTTTATGAAAACGGGCAAATCTAAAACGTATAGAGAAACGATTGCTTTTGAGTCCAAAGTTAGAGGCTGTTATGGGAAAGGAAGAGCCTGCACTGTAGCTCTAAAGCGAATTATAAGACAGGAGGAATTCCCTCTTACTCAAAGGAGATTCAGCCTTTTGTTCTGCCTTGGCCTTCAGTGATCCATGCTATCGCCTCATAGCATGGGAGGACAATCTGCTTCATGCAGTCTATGGCTTTAAAGGTCAGTTGCATCTAAGAACACTTCAGCAGAAACAGCCAGGATGTTTGACCATGAGACTGGACTAAGTTGTCATGTAAAATGAACTATCTATCATAGATGACTCATGAAAGGTACTGAAATATTTTGGAAAAAGTCACTAAGTAGACAAGAGACATGTAAGCAAAAAAAGCAGGAGCCAGGACTTACAAAAATAAAGGTTCCCAAATGAAACTTCATTAAAAAAAAAAAAACTCATGATGTGATGATTAATACTGGTTGTCAACAGGACCTAAATTTGTTTAAGAGACGGGCCTGTTTCTGTGAGGAAGTTTCTATATTGGGTTAATTTAGGTGGGGCAGTCCCAGCTGAGCCTAGGCAGCGCCATGCCTTGGGCTGGGATTCTAGACAGAATGAAAAGGAAAAAGCGAGCATTCATCCTTTTCAGCTTCTAGACTGAGGGCATGCTGTGAGCATCTGCCCAACACCCTTGCCATCTTGTCTTCCCTGCTTTGAAAGACGGTACCTTCAAACTGTGAACTAAAATAAATCCTCCTTAGGTGCCTTGGTCAGGTGTTGTGTCATAGTAACAAGAAATGTAAATAACCTGACGGTGTTAATAATTTTTCTTAGTTTGTATGGTAGAAATGTTTCCTGAAGAGCTGGGGTACCAAGCATTCGGAAGTTGTTGAGTTGACACCAACTGAACAGGAGTTGTTGAATCCACAACGAAAGAACTGTTGAATCCACAGCAGCTGAGAATGCAGGAGGCCACCACAAATTCACTTTGTCTTTAAGCAAGAAGGCATGGATTTCAGTAGATCTTTGAGGATTTCTTCAGTGAAGGGACCAAAGCCATGTCAAAATTTTAGCCAAGTAATATGTTGATGTTAAAAGGCTAATGATAGAACCGTGAAATGGTGGCATTTTGAGAGCAGTTAACAACGGAAGTAAAAACCTACCTTAATGGCACAGAAAACTATTTTAAAAATGACACCACTATCAATGTCTGTGTGCCTAATGCTATACAAGGCATCTCAGATTCAAACAAAATATGGCAGTAGATGCTGCTGTTAAAAGGTTTGCAGATGGAGGGGTCCAGTGGGATTTCCCCATACCTCACTACACAAGTTGCCCAACAATCACTCACCAAGGCAATTCTGGGGACCAAAGAAGGTTTTGAGAAGGAAGCAAGTGCTGCTTTAAGTAATAGCAGGGGTTGGAGGAAGAAAGAACAGCTCCACAGAGCAGAAGGAAAATTTCCGAATACTCTGAGTTCCCTAGTGATCATACTTGTCTCCGAAATATGCCACCCTGTGAACCATGGTGCATTCTCCAACTGCAAAAATGTTTATATAAGATCACAGACTTAAATGATAGGAAGGATTATACATTTCTGGAAGGCAAACATAGGTTGAGCTTCCCTAGTGTGAAAATGTAAACGTGGAACAGTTTGCATGATAATGTGACACGGCAGACAGTTTCACCTAACCACCTGTGAAGGTTTGCTGTGGACATTCCGGCACACTAGAAATAATACATAGGTTGGCTCTAAGCATGCATATAAGGTACATAGAATACATAAATGAAGTCTGTGCCATAATTTTGCGGTCATATCATGCAACTACCTTATCATTACATGCTAATATTACAAAATCAGAAATGCAAAGCACTTGGATTAAAATGCAAAATTACTTGGACCCAAGTAGTTTGGATGAGGAATATTTAGTCTCCATTCCTTCTGCAATGTGTATCTACCTCCGGAACACTTCCTGACACAATCCAGCGTTATGTCGGTATTAAGTCTTTTCTTAACTCTTCATTTTGATGACTCCAGGTTTTCTGTGGAAGATGATGTTGGCATTCTCAGCCCCTTTGCTCTTGCCGTCTTCCTTCTCCACGGAGGTAGACGTTGTAAGGAACAGGTGCCCCTGCACATGGAGTCAGACAGAGGGGGATGTTTTCCTGATGATCTCAGGATAATCAAAGGGGCCATTATGATGGCAATTACACTCCTAGGTCGTTTGCTCTCCTGTGTCTTTGTTCCATCACTCAATTGTGTAACTGCTTGAAGTAGAACTTCTTGTGCTTTTGTACTAAGAATATTAGGGGGAAATGTATGTTTTCCTCTTAAGGAAACACCCACATCTGGCATCCTGTGTGATGAACGTTTTATGGTCATTGTAAGTTCAATAGAGAGGGAAACGTCATTCAGCTATTATTATGTGTACCTCCCTCCTAACAGCAGCAAATGTCTGTGCTGGTCATTAGGTTTACTTTTAAATTGATTCTCTGTCCTTCCTGCTCTGATTTGCATTGTGGAGATCCCTCTGGTCAACCTCCATTACTTTTCTTGGTTATCGCAGCCTCAGGGGTGGCTGGGACTTGCTGCTTTGGTACTTAGCAGTTTCCACCCGCCATGTGCTGTTTGGCTTTTCTGTTCTTCCTTTATGAAGATGTTCTAGTTGTAAATCCTCTCTATAAACTCCTTGACATGTCTCTATTTTCCTTTCTCAACCATGGCCAGTACAACGTTTAAATAAAACACAATACAGGTCACTGTTTAGTGCCAAGAAACAGAGCACACTTTAGCTTTCAAGTTATGAGTATTTTCCTGGAAGAACATTCTACAAGGAATCGCAGATTAGACTCTGAGGAAGCAAGAATGCCACATCTTTCTAGGATCTGCAGTTAATGATGGATTTTTGTCTACATTTTAAATACGGAAAATGGACAAAATTGACTCAAATAAAAAAGGACGTTATTCTCCTCTATGACAAGTGTGGGGAGCAGCAAATGTGGACCTTTCTTCAGCAACTCACAGCATCAGGGCTTAAGGTTGGCGTCTGTGGATTCTGCTTCTTTCCCTTGCAAGACGGATAATGAATTTGCTATAAGAGAAGCTGGGAAAATGGTAGACAGGAGTGTCGTGATGGATATGACAGAGAAATAGAATAGATGTTTCTCTGTTTGCTTTTATGCTGTTCCAGGATTTTGTTATGTGTGTATTATGTGTGTAAACTCTAACTATATTTCTAAATTATCACAAAAACCTCAACATTTATTTTTAGTCTGATTTATTTTCCCCGGCCCATGTGGGTATTAAGGAACTTGGCAGGCATGTACCATAACAACAAGCATTTACTATGTATCAGTGAACTTTGCCATCCACAGGGTACAATTGGCCACAAGGAAGGGGTTCTTTGCTATAAGGAGGAGAGCCGTGGAGCCCGGGTGAGGGTTTTGAATGTCCCTTTTCCAAATAATCAGATCACCACAAGGAAGAAAGTCCTAAGCTGAGGCAGGTATCCAGAAGAGGCCAGCGTTGCTTGCCGTGGATGTCAATCATATGGATAGAAACATGTACTTTAAATTTTTGGCTCTTTAATCAGAGAGCATTCTGCTGCTTGCCTGATGCAAGATGTTTGTGAACTAACCAAGTATTAAACCAAAGCAACCAATAATTAAAATAAAAGTTAAAAATTGATTTCCATGTCCTTCCTCTTAGCCCTTTTAACTCTCCCGTGAGCAGCTGTGAACCCAGTGTGATAATGGTTGCCAGATGTCATTTCTTGGAAATGTGGATTGTCTGCTACTGGGGGAGGGGACAGGGTGCATTATAAAATATATTTCTTGTTCAAAGTCATAGTTAAGGGGGAAATGTTAAAAAACTTAAATTATTTAACAAAAAATAATGGAAGAAAAACTTAATGCTACCTACATTTCATGTCCATTATAAGCAATTAGAAATATCTGTGGTTAGAATGTCAGATGTAGGGGCCTTTTGGCTTCTAACCATTCAACAGGCACACCAGTGATTCTGTGGGTTCCTTTCCATAGATCTCTGAGAAGACTGCCGGGTGTAAGGGTGTAAAACTATAGTGTCCTTATGGAGAAAAACAGTACTTCCAGCAAACAATCCTTACATGGTCATTTCACACTAAGTAAGCCTCCATTTTCTGGGCTCTGTCTTGTATTCATTGCCTTAAGAACCAGAGGAATAAATCTTTGGATTGAAAGAATCCTTGGGTTGAAAGGGATTTTGGGGGCCTACCGGTCCTAATTTTTGTTCAACAGCATTGTAACTGGAATTTCTGCTTCTCTCCTCACCCAAGCATGACAAAGTGTTTTCTACCAGGCATCCTGGGCACTCTTTTAAAATGTACATTCAGCACTATCACTTCACACATACAACTCACCAATGGCTGGCTTCCCACTGCCCTTAAACAGAATCCAGACATTTCTGTGACACGAAATGGGTCCCAACTTATTCACCAACTGTATCTTGCGTTCTCTCCCTTTTCCTTGATGGGAAAACTCTGTCAACCAATCACAGCTAATTAGGGCGTGGCAACCTGGACCCCAGGAAGAAAAACTGGGAGATCCAGGTGCGAGCTCTCTCTGCGTGGTGCCCACTGGACTGATTGGAAGTCAGACCTCCCACTCTTATAGTGTGAGTTTCCCCTCCTTAACCATTAAAGTATTACTGTTATTCTTGAGCTAGCCTGGTTATTTATCGTACTGACCTAATTCCTTACACTTACTCAACAGATTCTTTTCCTTTATGAATCCTGCCTGCTTTATCCCACCCCAACGCCTCCACCCCTGCCACGTTATCCCTGTGAATTCCCACACGCACGCTATCTTCCCTTGCTGAGTTCCCTCTTACCACCGAGAAATCCATCTTCTCATGGGAGCTGTAATGGTTGGCACCATCTGGGTAACCCTAACTCGACCTCTGGCAGCATCCTCTCTTGTTAGTCCTGCCTCATCTCATCACTAAAAACAATAGCATGCGGCGTTAACTAGTATGCTATTTCTTTCCTTTTTCTGGAATTAAGATGTGATGCTAACATGAACTGTGCTGTCTCCGTCCCTGAGATTTACTGATACCAAGAATAGGAGCTAGTTTCCCAAGGCTTGTCATAGTTTCACACAGGGAAGTTGTAGATGCTAAAGACACTTTGGAACCCTGTGGGCATAGCACAGAGATGTGAAAAGACAAAAGAGTGAAGTTCTGTTTGGTGAGTGGGTGTTGATGTAGACAACACTGACACCCTGTCTTGGTTAGGGTTTCTATTGCTATGAAGAGATACCATGACCCTAGCAACTCTTATAAAGGAAAAACTTTTAATTGGGGTGGTTTATATATTCAGAGGTTTAGTCCATTATTATCACGGTGCAACATGGTGGTGTGCTGGCAGATACAGTGCTGAAGAAGTAGCCCAGTGTCCTACACCTTGACTTGCAGGCAACAGAAAGTGGTCTAAGATACTCGACATGGCTTGAGCATGTATGAGATCTCAAAGCCTGCTCCCAGTGACACATTTCCTCCAACAAAACCATACCAACTCCAACAAAGCTACACCTCCCAATAGGGCCACGTCCTTTGGGAGACATTTACTTTCAAACCACTACATACCCCTTAAGTGATAGTTCAACTAGACTGTTTTCTGACAGTGGTATTTGGGGACAAAGTCAAATGTTTTGCTATGCTTTGCCACTTAGTATCTTGAAACCAAACTTGGTTGATAATTTTAACTAGTACTTTAAATATTCTTTTTTTAATATTTATTTATTTACTTATTATGTATCCAATAGTCTGTCTGCGTGTATGCCTGTAGGCCAGAAGAGAGTACCAGACATCATTACAGATGGTTGTGAGCCACCATGTGGTTGCTGGGAATTGAACTTAGGACCTTTGGAAGAGCAGGCAATGCTCTTAACCGCTGAGCCATCTCTCCAGCCCTACTTTAAATATTCTATAATGTGATACTTGTCAATCACCTTAGAGAATTAAATAAGGAAAGAAATGTTTAACTGAACAAATAAGTCACTCCCCCACATTATATGTATATCAGTGAGGGGCTTCTGTGCTTTCTCCCACTTTGGCAGGGCCTGTGAACACCACTAAGAAGAAATGGTGATAATGCAGACGAATCTCGGAGGGCACACAGTCTCTAATGGATAAAAACTGTGCTTCTATGCACACGATAGAGTTCTATCAGGTACTGGGCAGAAATGAATTAAGGCATTGACCTGTGCACACTTAAAAACACCACATTGGTTTTATTTCCCTGGCACTCATGGAGCCATTGCTCTGCTATTGTGTTCGCCTTCAGAACGATGCCATCTAACTTCTGCATGTATGCCCCAGCAGCTGCCTTTGATTTCTGCTCTCAGACATTGTGAGGATATCTGTTAGAACGAGGAAGGATTAGGATTTCTCTCGGGTATTTTATCTTTAATGGCTCATATTTGTCTCACTACCTGCCTCCCACTGCAATGATAATAAAGTTATTGACGTCTTTGTTGTGGATAAAACTTGTTTCCAATTAACCCTCACTATAGACTGTGTGTGTTCTTGCCAGCACCTACACTGCACCGATCACCATCAGAATGAAGGGACAAATTTTATGGTCTCCTCAGGCAGAGGACAGCAGAGATGATGACACGCCAGTAGCATGGAGCAAGCCTTGCAAGCTTAGCCCTCATTCATTACATGTCAGGTACGATTTTTAGCAATTTGTATGTTTTAATTCATCTCATTCTTATAGCAAGCTAGTGCATGGATATTGTAATTCTATTGTATATTAATAAAGGAAAATTAAATGGTGGCAGAGAGGCTAATGGGGTAGTGCACCTCCTGCTGGTAGGTTTAGAGCTGTGAGTCTGCTCTGGTGGATACAAGGCAGCCAGGATCGCGAGGTAGACGTGAAGCAAACTTTCCTGGCGCAAGGCATGTGGTCCTCACCTCCAGTTACACGGCCACACAGGACAGCACACTCACTGTGCCCAACTGGGACTTTAGGAGGGAATGCAGGGATTCCACCAAATTATGACTAAATGTCATTCTGTGACCTGAACAAAATACTGATTTCTGTTGTAAAAAAAAAAAAAAACCTCAGCACTTTTGTACATAAAGTTTTCCTATTATGAAAAGCTAGTTTTATGTCAAATTTGAAACGCTAGATTTTAGGTAATCAATAAAATAGCCAATGCCAGATTTTTTCTCCATTCTCCTGTGCCCCTCAGAATGTTCCCTTTCTGTTTCCTCAAGTCACAAACATCTGTTTCTGACCATCAGCTAATTGGGCTCCACTGAGTGTTCTAATGAGGGCAGAGAGAGCGAGGGAACGATTTAATGCCCACGGAAAAGCATGTTTCTAATTGTATATCCGGCGAAGGTGGAAAGGTTAAAGTAATGAGCTGCTCGAGAGAATTCTGGCCCAGAGAGCAAGGGCTTTGTTGTTTCGCATTTCATCTCTGTTCTTGTCACCGAGACCCCACTCTCATTTCCACCATGGCATTGATTGCCAAGAGGCGCGGCTATTACGTTCCATTATCATGCAGTTCTGAAGGAGGTAAGTCTGTTGTTACCATGCAGTGACAGTGTGCAGGCGACTGTAATAACCCTTCTCTCTCTGCTGCACCCCACAACATCTTGTGTACAGCTGTGAAGGGCTGCATTAGCGTCAATTAATGCCGGGTAGGTTTACTGAAGGAGGGGTGCCGTTCAGTTGGAAAGGGGTAGTCCTCGAGTGTTCCAAGTGCCATTTCTCGAGAAGGAAGTCTAACTGAAAGAAGTGTTCATGCGAAGAGAGTTTTAGTTTCAAGTTGCAGTGGGATGGACATCTTCTGGATTGCTCCGTTTCTTCTGCCTTCTCCAGAAAGCATAGGAGGCAGACCCCAAACCAAAGGACTGCATTTGATGTCTGTACCTCAAGGGATTCATATTTAAGAGGGTGACTGAGGACTTTGGGGAGATGTGCTTTGCTTGACTGGTGCTTAAGTTAGTGACCAAGGCTAGTAAAGATGAGAGGCCATTCTAGAAATGGAGGATTCCATTGCTGTGAGTACTTGAGTCCTAGAGGGGCCGAGTGATTGGGTGTGGCAGGGAAGACCTATCCTTTCAATGTTAATGGATAGCTTGCATTTTAAATGTGCCACAAAATAAAAATGGAGACTTATGCTTAAGAACTCAAAATTCAGGGCGCTACAAAGGGAAATTAGTTCCTACTGTATGCTTATCCCTCTCCTCCCCGATCAAGTTATACTAGTGTCTCAAGTAACACACTGAAGACTGATTTAAATCTCATTTAAATGATTTGAGGTTAAAGAATAATATTAATCCTGCCATGTGAATATATACTTGAAGCAAAGTCTCCAAAGAAATTCCCTTTAATTCAGCTACAAGACGCTGATGCAATCAAGCATTTTTGCCTTCCTCCCACAATGCTGTGTTCCCAGCCACCAGGGAAAGAGGCGGAAGTGCTCAGAAAGTGCAACAGCATTGCTGCGTTTTTCTACAATTATTAGGCACAAACTTCTAGCTTAATTACTTACGATAAGAAATGTATTTAGTGCACGAAAAACGTCTTCTTAGAATTTTGGGTTGATTCTTAGTTAATCCTCCAGACATCTGCTGGGGAGCTTCATAGCCACACCTCCTCTGAGATATAAGGTGCCTCCTTGTCAGATTTCCCTGTTTTTGTGATTCTGTGAAATTCATGCTTGGAGTTGCTAACTGTCTGCATGTGTATATAAATAGGAAATTTTGTGGGATGGATAGAACAGCAAGGTGGAACAGCAAGGAAGAACAGCGAGGAACAGCCAAGAGGAACATCAAAACGGAATCATCAAGAGACGGTTAGAGAGAGCATAGATGGGACGTGATAAAAAACTTATGTGATAATTTATTGCGTTTACACTTAGACCTTATTAGACAGGTTTTCGCCTGCTATCACAATCTTTCTGAATCCTGAAGGTTTAGAGTGGCTTAACCCAACATAAACCTCGATACCCCAGCCTGATTTGATCACCTGTTAGTCAATTTTCCAGTGTTCTCACTTTCATTTGGTTGCCTTGAGTGTGTTTCAGCATCTTAACCTTCTTCAGACCTTGTTTCTGCCTCTGAGGCTCTAGCTTTCTCTTCCTCTTCTCTAATGATTCTTATCCACAGGTCTTAGCTTGTCTCTCTTACCTGTTTTGCTGGTTAGTTTTTGTCAACTTGACACAAACTAGAGTCACCTGGGAAGAGAGAGCCTCAATTGAGAAATTGTGTCTGTCCATTGGTCTGACTTGTGGGCATCTCAAAGGGCCATTGTTTTTTTTTTTTGTTATTGTTGTTGTTTTGATTAATGATTGATGTGGGAAGGCTTAACCTATTTTAGGCAGTTGGGCAGTTGTTCTGTATATGTTTAAGAAAGCTAGTTTAACAAGAGCCCCAAAGCAAGTCAGTGGAAAGAAGTCCTCTATGGTTCTGTTTCAGTTTCTGACTCCAGGTTCTTGCCTTGACTTCCTCAACAGTAGACTGTAATGGGAGCGTTTAAGTCAAATAAACCTTTTGCTCCACAAATTGTTAGTGATCATGGTGTTTTATCATAGCAATTAAACAAACAAACAAACAAACCTAGAAAGAGAGCTCATCAGTTGAGGAGTTGCTTCCACAGATTGATATGAAGATGGTTCTCAGCCCATTGTGGGTACCACCCATGGAGAAAACAAGATGAGCAAGCCAAGGAGCCAGGCCAGCTAGCAGCATTCCTTCATTGTCTCTGCTTCAGTCCCTGCCTCTGGTTTCCTGCTTGAGTTTCTTCTAACTTTCCTCAGTGATGGACTGATGTGGAAGTGTCAGCCAAATAAATCCCTTTGTCTTACAACTTGCTTTTGGTCTCGGTGTTTATCATAGCATCAACAACTATACCAGAACAGAAACTGGTACTAGGGCACTGTAGAAAAATCCTACAGCCAGTAGCCTTCAAGTTACCCGCCCACTGGGGCGTGGCCTCTTACACTATTTATGCTATGTAAAGCTTTCCTCTGCTCTTTTCCGGCTGCAGGATTTGGTTTCTGGTCTCTGTTCCAGCAGAGGATTCTGATTTGTGAGTCTACCCCTAAATAAACAACCGTCTATTATTCTCAGTTCTAAGCTAGTGTGGGATTTCTTTTAAGTGTCCTTCATCACTAGGAAAACAATGTAGTGCTGTGAGAGACATGAACATGCTGGGGGAAGATTGTAGAATCATTTGGAACTAAGGCGAATGCTCATAGCTTCTTGAGCTTTTATGGGGGCTTAAAAGATAAGCATGTCAGATGAAGAGCAAACAAATGAACTTTTTTTTTTTTTTGTGAAGTTTCAGAGAGAAACAAAGATTCTAATAGGGCTACTGGCCTGAAAAGTTATAACTATCTACCCAGACTTACCTGAAAGTAAGTCTGAATTATAAACATACATCATAATTTAAATGAAAGTTTCCTGTCTGAGCTGACAATGCTCTCTCCAAGAGCCAATGACCATCTAATAAAAACTCTAACACCAGGTACAAGAAGCCATCTTTTGAGTTATTGGTCACTTTGCCAAGAGACTTTCAAAGCATTCCAGGTAATTGCTATTGCCCTTGGTTGTCCCTCAGAGGTGGAAAGTATAAAACAAATGATCCTTTTATTGCTGAAGACATAACACACTTAGACACAGACCCAGAGTCCCCTGATCTGGATCTGATTTGAAAACCTCTTGCCTGAGGAATAGCTTTTACCAGAGGACACCATGCAAGCTTCCAAAGGAGGGAAGAAACCAACACTCTCACCCAAGTATAGCACCTACAAAACACAATAAAGACCAGTATGGCACATTAACCTTAAGTGGGTAGTAGTGATACACATATATTGATGATAACCAACAGCTCTCTACATTGGACTCGAGACCTGCTCACCAAGAAAATGTAGCTTACTCAGGGCTAGTGAAGTCTACAACCACCCCTTTACTAAACCAATGTAGGTTTTTTTTTTTTTTTTTGGTTTTTCGAGAGGGTTTCTCTGTAGCTTTGGTGCCTGTCCCGGAACTAGCTCTTATAGACCAGGCTGGCCTCGAATTCCCAGAGATCTGCCTGCCTCTGCCTCCCGAGTGCTGGGATTAAAGGCGTGCGCCACCACCGACCAGCTCCAACGTAGTTTCTAACTACATTCTAAATATATGTCCTTTACCCACAGATGAGTGAAGTCCTCATTCCTCATCAAGGAAACTTCTCTTTAAAAAAGATAGAAACTATTACAAAAAACCACAATTGTTGTGGAATGCTAGTTGAAAACATGCTACATTCATTTATGCTGTGGAATATTTGTTTAATTATGCAAAGATGTGTTTCATTCTTTGTGTTTCATTTGTTTAACTCTGTGAAGCTGTGCTCCTTTGCCTGTCTAAAACACCTGATTGGTCTAATAAAGAGCTGAATGGTCAATGGCTAGGCAGGAGAGGGACAGGCAGAGCTGCCAGGCAGAGTAAATAAACAGGAGAAGAGAGAAGAGGGGGACACTAGGGGCCAGCCACACAGCAGCACCAGTGACAGAGAAAGGAAGGAACGAAGGAAGGAACGAAGGAAAGTAGAAAGGTATATAGACTAGAGAAAGGTAAAAACCTAGAGACAAAAGGTAGATGGGATAATTAGTTAAGAAAAGCTGGCTAAAAATAAACCAGGCTAAGGCTGGGCATTCATATAAGTAAGAATATGTCTCTGTGTATTTATTTGGAAAGTGGCCCCCAAGGAATAAAGAGTCAAAAAAATAACTATACACAACCAATCAAAATGAAGAGCTGTGGAGCCTGGTTAGTAATGTATACATCTACAATTCAACTCCTGTCCCTAAGGCCTAGGGATCATTGCAGAAGAAGGAGCAGGAAGATTGTAAAAGCCAGAGGATAAGGGAGTCTGCTTCTGCTGTGAGTTTGAGTCTTCTAGGAATGTCAGGAGCTACACCCATAAAGTCTCACCAACATGAAAGTGTAAACATGAGATGAGCAAGGAAAACAACAATAGACAGGCCAGAGTAAATGGGGCAAAAGTCCATGAGGCCTCAACCTACACAAAGAACTGCGGGCAACTAAAGAATGCTGAGAGTGTGAGAAATAGTCTTCCACAGGGAAGAGCACACCAATAGATTTTCCAGTGCCAAATGGATCAATTCTGAAAATAAACATACATTGTAAAGACTGAACAGGCTGCATTTGTGTACATATTGAGCATATGAGACTTCAAAGCCCACTCCAACAGTAACACACTTCCTCCAGTAATACCACACCTACTCCAATGAGGCCACACCTCCTAAGAGTGTCACTCTCTATGGGGTTCATTTTCTTTCAAACCACCACAGATATCTAGTCCACAATAATTATATATATATATATATATTGTTTTATATATATAAAACAATAATTAATGAAAAAGAAGAGGCCATGAAAGAGAGTAAGGAGGGGTATAAAATAAATGATTTTTAAAAATCCGTATTTTCTGATCAGCTGGTGCTGAAGAATTAGCTCTGATTAAAAAGAGACCAGCACTACTGAGGAAAGACCTGTGGGATGTATTTGCTTAGGGTCAATGTGCAGAAGCTGTGATCTGATGGGGAATTTAAATATCAGCAGAACAACAATGTGTAATATTCTCCCATGTGGTACTGGTTCTGAAGGCATGGCAGACTCATAGAGAGCATCTGGGACTTGGCTGTCTACTGCAGGGTTGGAGTCTCCCAGAAGAGAGGCCAGGAGAGGCTACTGGTGAAGGTGCAGCAGTAGGAACCCCAGGATTTAAGGGGTTGTGGGATGGAAGGCTATGCTGCTTGGAAATCTCAATTATGCAGTTTCTTTGTGTGTGACTTTGGGTAAATGGCTTAACTCTGGTTTGCTTTCTTCTACTGTTATATTGGATAAATTTTATTGCAGAGATAAATTGTATTTCCAAGGTTGTGGTAGAAATTAAAGGGTATTGACTGAGTTTAATCAAACAAAGCTAAGTGTCTAAGAAATTGATTTATTAAATGTTATCTGTTTATAATTTCATATATCTGTAGAACCACCTTTTAAAATTAGATTGGTAACTCTGTTAGTCTAGAATGTAACATTGTGGGCAAACTGTATATTCCAGGGCTCAAAACATCTTCTGTGATTAATTACATGGTGTTTTTGTCAAGTTGAAGTAAACACACACACACACACACAATAGGTTCATTGCTCACAGTAAAAATTTTGGAGACAATGGTCAAATAGAAGTTATACTTTAACCTGCACAATATTGGAGACATATGTTGTCTCTGAATATTTTATCTCAAACCAAAATACAGGTGTCCAAATATAAGAAATATGCCTCTGATTGCATCCTGATTTAGAGGGTATCCCAAATCATACAAACACCGTGAGGAGTTTTTACTTTACAAATAAATAATGTTTTTGCCCTAAAAGCAAAGCCTTTGGAAGACTGGATCATGACCTTACTGGAAAATTAACATATTTAGCGTGTGAACAGGCAAGTCTCTTTCTTGACCATTAATCCATCCTCAACCCACATCTTTCTCTCAAGATGAAAGGTCTCTGATTCCATTTTTCCATGCAGAGGAAGGAGAATGATGCATTGCATTCCCATCTCCTGCTCTACAGGGGTGCTTTCCTTCCTTTTAGACAGAAGACTATAAAGTCAATGTCAAGGAAAGAGGGCCCTACACTAGCAATGCCACTCACAGCAATGCTGCCCAATGAGTAAGCCCTACCTTCACTACAGGAGGAGGTGTGTCCTGATGACACTCCCCTCTGTAAAGTTCTCAAGAGGTTATGAAATATAGGGAAAAAAGAAATTTCTTATAAGGAAAAATTATCTGGTCAGAGTTCTCCAGAGCAACCTACCAAAACTTCCTCTCTATTTTCCGTTTCATATTCTCTTCTTCCTCCCTCTGCCTGTTTTACTTTTTATCTTTAGGAATGAAGTTTGGTCTTTAAAACACAGGCCTTAGAGATGCTGGCCTAGCTGGATTTAGATGCAGTCTTCACTGATTATTAGAAAGATGAGCTATCGTAAATTACTTAATCTTTGTGCCCTAATTTTTCCAGGGTAAACTGTCTTCCTTAGGTAGTCTAACATGTGAAAGAGTGCATTGTTAGCTACACAAGTGGTGACTTTTTTGGGGGGGGGTCAAACTGGGATCCCCAAATCCTTTGCAGGTAACCACCCAGTGGGTACACTGTAGGGAACCCTGGTACTTTTTAGTATGGATGATGGACTTTGGGAGTATAAAGCACATCCTTCTGTGTACTGTGCTGAGATGACTTTCTACACAAACATATACAAACTCTTTGCACAATGTCTAGGACACAATTAGTCAGTACCTATTGTCACCAAGCAGTTAGTTGTTAATACTTTTTTTCTCTTTGACACTGTCTTAGGGTTTCTTTCTTTCCTTTTTCCGGTTTGGTTTTTCAAGACAGGGTTTCTCTGTAGCTTTGGAACCTGTTCTAGAACTTGCTCTGTAGACTAGGCTGGCCTTGAATTTAGAGATCCACCTGCCTCTACCTCCCAAGAGCAGGGATTAAAGGCCTGTGCCACCATCAACCTGGCTGCCTAGGTGTTTAAATTGCAGTGAAGAAACACCTTGACCATAGAAACTCCTTTACAAGAAAAATATTTAAGTGAGGCTAGCTTACAGTTCAGTTTAGTCCATTTTCATCATGGCAAGAAGCATGGCAGCATTTAGGCAAACATGGTGCTGGAGAAGAAGCTGAGAGTTCTATATCTTGATCCACAGGCAACAGGAAGTGAACCATGTCCCACACTGACTGTAACTTGGGCATATGAGACTTCAAAGCCCACTCCAACAGTAACACACTTCCTCCAGTAATACCACACCTACTCCATTGAGGCCACACCTCTTAATAGTGTCACTCTCTATGGGGTCCATTTTCTTTCAAACCACCACAGATATCTAGTCCACAACTGTTTATGTCAAGTAAGAGTTCTCACCAATGGTAGTATTTATTTATTTACTTATTAGTTATTATTTAATCCAGTTAAATTTACTTATCACTTGGAGGGTCTGTCTTAATCCTTTCAGTCAGGTAAAACATATTCCTTCAATATATAATTTACGAACAGTGAACATGTATGGGTGTCTGTTCTGGAGGAAGAAAAATACAAGACAAAGGTGCCAGCCAATTGGTGCCTGAAGGGGACTATTCTTCATAAGGTGGAAGATGAAAACCCCCTTTTTTTTTTTCGGGATGCCAATTCTGCTTCTTAGAGCAATGGACTCCTAAGTTCACTGACTCAGCAGAAGGCTCTGCCTTTTTCATTATTTATTATTATTATAACAGTACATGTATGAGCACATGTGGGAGCTGTGACACATGTGTGGAGGTCAGAGGACAACTTTGTGGAAGCCCTACAAAATCCCCATGCTGAAGGCTTGGATGCCAGCCTGAGGCACTGTTGGCTTGCTTGGCATAGGCACAAAGCAATGGGACCAAGAGACAATGGACTGAAACCTGTGAAACCATGAGACAAAAATAAATATTTTCTTCTTTTAAGTTTATTTTTCTCAGGTATTTTGTCGCAGCAATAGAACGCTGACAAAAATAGCTGCTTAGAAAGAGGAAAGATGAGACACACCCTCGAGACTCCTGGACCAACAGGAAGAGGGGGTGGAAAAACATCAAAGTCAGAGGAGAGGTCAGGAAGAACCAGAGTGAAATAATGTCTTTAGGACATTACAAGATGACCATACTCATGAACTCCCAGCAAGTGTGGTTGCCTGTAAAAGACCTGCACAAGACTAAGCCAGTCAACCTTCTAGCATGGAATGGGGCCAAGTCCCAGCTGAGGAACTGTTCACAGTTGGTTGATGCTTCTTGTGGGGGGAGAGTCAGTTTTTTTTTAAGGGTATGGCTCCTGGTATGTTAATCATTCTACAGTGAATGGCCGCACGACATATTTGTATACAAAGTTGGGAGGTGCCGAGAACCTAGACAACAAAGAGGATCTTAAGAGAGACACACATGGATCTACATAGTAAGGTGAAAAAAGACAAGATCTTCTGAGTAAATTGGGAGTGTGAGGGTCAAGGGAGAGGGTAAAAGGTGAGAGAGGAGGAAGTGAGGGGAGAAAAATGTGTAGCTCAATAAAAACAATAAAAAACAAAAACCCCCAAAAGACCAAGTTAGGAGGTGCTGGGGAGGTAGAAGGTAGATCTGAGAGGAGCTAGGGAAAGGAATTTGTGTATGTGTGGGGGTGAATGGGATCAAAATACATTATATGAGATTCTCAAATAATTACTGAAAAAGTACTTTTTAAAGAGAATTTATTTCTACTTATAGTTTTGGAGGCTTCAGTTCATGATAAGCAGACCTACTGCTTCCTGGTCAGAGTTGAGGCAGGATCACATGGTGGGAATGGGAACTGCTCATCTGTGGTGGCCGGGACGTGAACACAGGCATAGACCATGATCCCAGTGATCTTAAATATTCCAGCAGGTCCAATCTCTTACAGTTCCTCTCACCTCTCAACATCGCCAGGCTGGGGGTGAAGCATTTAACACTCCTGCCTTTGAGGGGACATTCCAGATCCAAACCACAGCAAAGGTCTCACTCTTACAGCCTGGGTCTGCCATTCCCTCACCCACTGTGTTTTTCTATGGAGGATTTTCTGTATGCCACCTGCCATGGTTGGCACTACTGCCAATCTAGGGACATTCATTTGGCAAAATCACCTAATGCCTCATTGCCATTTTTTTCTTTTTCTTTTTTTTTTTTTTATTTCGAGACTGGGTTTCATGTAGGTTTTGTTGTTGATGTGCTGAGGAGCAAATTCAGAGCCTCGTAATTGCTAGATAACCATTAGGTTACATGTCTGGTTTTCTCTATGAGTTTGTTTCTCTTGCCTTAGAAGCACTGGTAAGTGGAAAAACCCGCCTTTCTCTGCATGTTTAAGGGTAGAGTATGACAGAGATAATGATTAAGTTGTGTAGAGCTGAGGCCAAGCGTGAGTTGAAGGCAGTGATCTACCAGTGCTGCAATGGGGCCGTCAGGGTTAGTCTCACTAGGTGTCTCGTCACAGGAGTAAGTACCACAGGTGCAGGCAAGTGTACCACAAACACCAGAGAGGGTTTTTACTAACATTGGACAAGCTACGTTCTGTCCCATCTCTGTTCAGGCCTGGGTTCATCAGCTAAGAGGTCTGCCTTTACCTTCCTTGGGTGATAAGTGTTTGCTGTCTGTCATGGTAAGGAAGAGAAGCCAAGTGGCTCTTGGTACCAGAGAAGACTGAGAAGCTCACGTGGTGTTTGCCAGTACTCTGTAATTAGCGTTCCCTCTGCCCCTGTTTTCAAAGGCCCAGCACTGCCACAGGCTTTGTTTTTTTTTTTTTTTCCCTTCCCTGCTATTGTGTTAGCATCTTGCCTCCTTACATGTGCTGTCTGTTTCATTATTTTTTTCTGCCCTAGAATTTAGAATATTGATTGTACTCCATCCCTTTAGTCCCGTATATTTATCATTAGCTCTAGCTTCTTATTGGCTGACACTTAAATAGTAATTTAACCCACTTCTATTCATCTGTGTATCGCCATGTGGCTGTGGATTACCGGCTAAAATTCTGTCTGGTTCTGGCAGGGCTACATGGCTTCTCTCCGACTCCACCCTTATTTCTCCCAGCATTCAGTTTAGTTTTCCCCGACTAGCTAAGTTCTGCCCTGCTACAGGTTCAAAGCAGTTTCTTTATTCATTAATGGTAATCACAACATACAAAGGGAAATCTCACATCAGTTGCCACTGCCAGTGACCCCATAATCTCCCCCAGTCATAAACTGTCACCTACATTCAGATGGTCTGGTTTGGTCCTATGCTGGTACTCCATCCCTTTAGTCCCCACCCCCAAATCCTTTTTAAATCTCTGGTAAGTATTATTCTTTCTATTCTCTACTTCTGTGGAACTTGATGTGGGATACCACTCTGTATGCTGTGAATATGTTTTATTACCATTGGTTAATAAAGAAGCTGCTTTGACCTATGGAAGGGCAGAAGGAAGCCAGGTGGGAAATCTAAACAGAGATATAGGGAGAAGGTAGGCGGAGTTGAGGAGATGCCTATAGCTGCCGAAGGAGACAGACGCCAGTCAGAACCTTACCAATAGTCTACAACCTCATGCCAGTACATAAATAGAAATTGGTTAATTCAAGATGTAAGAGTTAGATATAAATACCTACAGATTTGATATAAATAAATACAGATTTGAACCTGTAGCAGGGCAGAACTTAGCTAGTCGGGGAAAACTAAACTGAATGCTGGGAGAGTCATTGGCCAAACAGTGCTGAGATTAATATAGTTTCTGTGTTATTATTTGCTTCTGGGCGGCTGGGACACAAACCAGCAGTCTCAGCCTACAAAATTAGAGCACACATGCCATTTGTCTTTCTGTGCCTGTGTCTGAGTTCACTTAATACACTGTCTTTCATTTCCATCCATGTTACCACAAATTGCAGAATTCCATTCTTTTTGTGGCTAAGTAATAAAATTTGCATACAATTGCACATTTTCTTTGCCCATGAACCAGCTGGTGGAGATTTACGCCAATTCCATGTCTTGAGTGTTGTAACAGGGCTGTGATAAATATGAGGCTTCAGACGTCTCTTTAATATACTAATTTTAATTTATTTAGACGCATGCTCAGAAGCAATAGTACTGGATTACATAGCCTAGTAGGGCTTTAATGGGTGTTTCCTAGAATTTTCCTGTAGATATAGTCAATGCCATTTTGCATATAACAGGATCAAAATGAAGTATTAGACTCCATATAATGGAATGTCAAAAGGCAATTCAGGGGCAGGGGAATCACACTGGAAAAACCATTCTGATGGTTTTGTTTCAATAAGGATCCCAACAAATTCCCAAGAAAGTTCCAAGGGAGCTTTAAATAACCCAAAAATCTTCAACTGATAGATATCATGTATCACCCTGATACTTTTTATTCTTAACAGTTGCTGGTTTCCAACTGTGGGAAGTTTGTAATGCTTCTTTGATCCTTATGGTCAAGGATAGTATGTCTGTGTTTCCTGCCTTCATTTCATTCATTTGCATTTTTAAATACAAGTCATTTCTTTACAGATTGGGTTTTAAATATGGAAGAGCAGGAGAGTGGCCATGGATCATTTGGGCACATATACTAGATGTCCCTAAATGTCACTGAATTTTGTCCGTTGGAGAGTTGAGACTTGTCTTACTCAGGGTGGTCTGAGATTATTTTTGATATTTCCTGGGCTGGGTCATTCTGGCTGCAGGAATGTTTTCCAGTTATATTAACTGAGAACTCAATTCACTATTATGGTTGGTAGAGCTATTGGTCATAAAACTCATGAGTCAAAGCCTGAGTGAAGTAAGAAGATGCCAAGGGCTTCTGGTTGTCAAAACTCAGGGATTTTGGCTAAGGAGGCGAATGGTCTCTGACAGGTATGCTGAGAGACTTCAGGATCCTGGCCTGTTCCTCAAATGACTTAACCAAGGTTGTGGAAAGAACTGCCCTCAGCATGAGCACTTGCAAGATGCTGCTGGATATGTAAATGGATTTGTGGCAAAATTAAGGACAGTGGGGCAAAGGGATAAAATGAAATGGCATTTTAACCAAAAGCTGAGCAAGAAGAGCAGATGCTTGAAAGAATAGATGGGGAAAGGCAATTATGGCCTCACTGCTAATTCCTTTGCCTCTAAGTATACAAATATGAGTAAATTAGTTAGCAATAGCCATTATATAATATTATGCATCCTTTCAAAGATTACATATCTAAATTACTAACATTAGGTTGACTAATGAGTGCATGTAGTTTCTGATTACACAAAGGACAAAGAGACTGCTTTTAATTATGTGTTTTTTGTTATAAAATAACAATAATTATTCTCTTATTTGACTATAACTGGCCACAAAAGATACTAATTATTATATGATTATTTTAACTTTCCTATCAAGAACATGTTTGTATTGATCAGGAGTCGCATGCAGTAAACCCCAGCAAGCATTGTGTGCTCTAATAGGTATATGTTTGCTTCTAGAATGTATTACACACTAAATAAAGTTTAACTTATCATGGGAAATAGAATTTTTTCTAACCTCTTAATCAAACATTAGATGCTTTTTGTGACAGACAATAATTGTGCATCTTTGTGGGATGCCCCGTGACTTTCTGATGCACTTTTACATAATATAATGTTCAACACCGTATGGTGATTGCCTATCATTGCAATCATTTATCCTGTGATGAGATCATCTCAAATCTCTCTTCTAGCTATTTTGATTTACATAATTTAATACTGCTGACTGTATGACAGAGAACCAGCACGCAATTCTATTGGCTGCAATGTAACCTCGATAGAAAATAGAGAAAGAGCTGCTTGTTTTTTTAGAACAGAGTTTACTCCACTGGGCAAGTGTTCATACCCTGACATCATGAAATCATGGATCCTCTGAAATGTGTAAAGGAGAGAGAGAGAGAGAGAGAGAGAGAGAGAGAGAGAGAGAGAGACAGAGAGAGAGAGAGAGACAGAGAGACAGAGAATGTGCTTTGTCGATGTCCTTTAACTTGGGCAAAGACACACAACTTTTCTCATTCTCAAATAGGCTATGATTAAGGACCCCTACTTAGAATCAGGGAAGTTTCTCAAATGAGTCTTTTCTATAAATATAGCAGATTGGTCATATTTTTGAGTGTTTCCTAAAACATCAATCTTTTGAGAAGTCAAAATTGGCCGTTTTATTAAAGTTTAATTTTTCTATTTGAGAAAAAGTGCCTTAACAGTTTTTGAGGGCTCTTTAGTGGTTTATAAACATACAACCTGTGACTTGCTTTCATGAGACATCGATGACATAGATATATGAGTCCATTTGACTTTATAGCTTAAGTCCCAGAATTCGTTTGATTTTATTTTGTCGTTTTTCTAAGTTTTCACCTCCATGGCAATTTAAGTGTCTAATTATGTCATGAAGTTATGAGGTAGTTTTTACTTCAGGATAGCATTCAAACGCCTTCTTTCCCTCCTTCCCTCCCTCCTTTCCTCCATCCCTCTTTTTCTCCTCTCTCCCCTTCCCTCCTTCCTCCTGTCTTACTCCTCCTCTTCCCTTTCTTCCTACCTTCCTCTCTTCCAGATTCTTTCTTTCCTCCTTTTTTCTTTTATCCCTCCTTTTGTTGTTCTTTTAAAACATTTTAGAACACAATAAATAGTTATGCGTTGTAGAGAATGTCACACAGTGTTTGAATTAATAGTAACAGTGACCATAATTAATAAGCTTGAATATCCATTTTTCTTATTTATTACTTGTAATTTGTTTTTTTAAAAAAGTAGAAAAATAAGAGTTCCTACCCAATTAAGCAGGAAAAAAGAAATAACTGTCCTCATTAAACTAAAATTTGATCTGCTGTAGTTCTGACTTTCATTTTGAAGCATTAATAACTTGTCATTTATGGAAATACTTTGAATAGGGTAAGGCCTTGATTGACTGCAGGGCTGTAACTCAATCACCAGCCTTTCCTGACAACACATCCCTGGGGGTGTGGCTGAGGTCTTAGGAGTGGCAGCAAAGTCCCAAGCCTGAATTACAACTTTGTTATTCCATCCAAGCCAGGTTTTGTTATTTATAGTACATAGAAACAGAGTTTGAACTTTCCAAAAGAGGAAAACAATAAATCAAGCTAACAAGATGACCAGCTCTAATATTAAAATATAAAGCTCTACGATGTAGAGGGAGAAAGATTAACGAGGATGTGATGTGAGGTTATTAAAGGTGTGATGGACAGGAGAGGGGGTGGATTATGGGCAAATGAAATGAAGTATTTCACTAGAAGGCAGTCGAGGGCTATGGAAGTTATTAAATGGCCAGTCAGCAGAGCCAGTCCCATTACCATAGTGACCTAATGCAAATGGTCCTCCTTTGAACACCCTTTTTATGAAGCTCCTGTCTTGCTATGTGTTTCACAGTAACAATAGAATGCATATACTGTTGACTTATCCCATCATCACTGATGTTCCTTGCAGCATCTGCCACCTGGGATGGGAAGTCATGTTGCTTGGGATGGTCTGAAACCAAGGAACTGAGATTGTTTTGGGGAATGGTCACCAAATCCCCAATTTATCACTCAAAGGTTATAATATGGGTGTGAGGAAGACGGTGCTCTGACGAACTGGAGTGAGGCAGTGCAGAAGTTAAGATATGGACCAGTGACCATCAGAGGATGTTGGATGACTGACTTCTGTCACTTGTAACAGAGTTAGCACTAAAACCAATTTCTCAGTGTGCAGCCTTTAACCTCTCCGTGTTGTTTCTGCCATCCATCTCTGTGCTCTCTCTTCCCCTCTCCCTCATTGTCCTTTCAATACTTCAAGTCTCATTTCCTGTCTAGCAGTTAATAAAAGAAAAAGGCCACCCTCATAACCCCCCTCCAGGCCACCCTCCCATTCTTTAGCTGTATAAGCCTTTGTCTTCGTTTTCTCACCTTTGTTTAATGTTCATCTGCTTGTTAGACTAAGGGGGTTGACATGTTCAGAAGGCTGCACCAGACATTCCATCTAGAGATGGATTCAAGCAAAGACTCAAAGATTCTAGTATAGTATGGTTGGCTATGGAAAATTATTACCGAGTTAGTGCCTTTGAAAGCTGGTCATAACACAGAACAATGTAGCCTTCAAACGGAACCTCAAGAAGACTTATTTATAGGTCATAGTTTCCTAATGTTGTCTGATAGTTAATGTGTGATGAAACACCTTTAAAAACTCATGTCGCTACACACACAAAGTATTTTACATTTCTAGTCTCCTAGGAGGGAAAACTGGTCCTCCGCGGGCCATCTGCAACAATTTGCCAAGTGGTGGCCATAAAAATAAAACAAACTTCCTGGCGGCTCAAACTAGAAACTTATTTTCTCAAGGTCTTGGAGCCAACAGTTTAAGAGCAAAGTATTGCACACTTGGTTTGTCCTGATGTCACTCTCAGTGGCTTGTTGCTGGCTGTCAACTCACATGGTCTTTATACACATGAGTCTTCACCTCCTCCTCTTCTTCTTTTCATTTTACAATATATTTATTGATTTTTGCTGAGCTCTACATTTTTCTCTGCTCCCCTCCCTGCTTCTCCCCTCCCCTCGAACCCTTAGAACACTAGGAAGTACAAATCAGGAACTACCTTAAGGGTCTCAGATTATTTAGAAGTCCTGTCTTTAAGTAGTCTCTGAGGTACTGGGAATTAGAACATCTACACTGAAGTTCAAGACAGTTCTGTCCATGACAGTATCATAGTTTCTGTATTTTGAACAGGAAGAAATTAGGACCCAGAGAGAAATTATCCACAGTTACACACTTAATTATCAACACAAGTGCTATCAATATTTGAGCTCAGACTTTGTAGAAAGTTAATATTTAAACAAAGACGAATGGAAGTGTGGTAGAGGAGAATGTAAACTAGCAATAGTGGCAACTAAATTCCTATTTGTTGAATGACAACTTCAGCTAATTAGAGATAAGGACTCATCATTATAGTTTTTTACCTTTTGAACTATGTGTAGAGATGATACATGGATAGAGAAATATAGCAGAAGAACCAAAGGAAAAAAATGGCCATTAACTCTGGATGAAGAATGATCTTATAAACAGTACATCCTTTATTTCTAAGAAGTTCTTCCTGTCTGTCTGTTAGTTTACACACACACACACACACACACACACACAGAGAGAGAGAGAGAGAGAGAGAGAGAGAGAGAGAGAGAGAGAGAGAGAGAGAGAATAAGGCTTTTCTGATGGCTGTGACAGGGAGCTGAGAGCTGGGAGCCACTAGCATGCAGTCGTAGGGAGAGCAGGTGGGCAAAGAGGTTGCTGTGAATGAACTCTACTGCTGCACGGCATCCCCACTCTCCTGGATGCTGCTATTTGAGGAGCTTCATGGAGGCAGAATGCAAGACCGTGGCATCTGATTCAAACACCAGAATATGGTGACTATTGTCAAATGAGTAAAAGGGAAATAAGAATAAATAATTCACTAAGTACTGAATAGTGGGGTCTAAAACTGCAACCTAATATGTTCCCATTTTAGGAGCCCTGTCTGTATTCAAACAAATACAAAATCTAATGACGTTTTTGCAGTGGTAAAACCAGCTCTCCAGTTAGTATACTGTCCAGCTTGTGCCTCACAGTCGTCCTACACTGACAATGACTAGTACAGATTGAGTTGTTAGCTTTCTCACACAGTAATAAAAACATTTGCTAGGTGAACTTAGTAGGTGTGGGCCATTGTTCATATTAATTTCCTTAAGTATGTTTTTCTTTAAGTAGAAATTGCACAATATTTTAAAATATAGGTTATAATACATCATAACTGGGCACCTCGCAAACCTGTTTTAAATCTGGGAGCCTTCCCAGAGGCTTATGCTGCGTGCCATTTACTTTTCTCTTTTGGTTCAATCTTTCTCTTTGACCGTTGGTGTTATGGTTTATATATGAAAGTTCCTTACAGGCTCATGCTTCAGGGAGGGGATTGCCAACTCATGGGATTTGAGGAAATGCTTTGGTTTTGAGTGTTCTACTTAATTCCCTGCTGGGTTTTCAATGCAATCACATTATTAGGAGGTGTGGAAAACAGAGGGTGAAACCTACTTGGAAGTACTCAGGGCATATCCTGGAAGAAAAGGTACCTTGTTTCTGTCACTCCACTTCCTGGCTGCCACAGCTAAGCAGCCACCCATTCCACATCCTCCCACGCCCACAATATTCTGTCTCATCTCAAGCTCAGTTCCAACTGAAATTGGACTGGTACCTCTCAAACCATGAGCAAAAGTAAATTCTCTCTCTTATTATGTTTCTCTCCACTATTTGTCATAGACAAAACCTGACTAATACATTAGTTGCTTTCTCTATGTCATGTATTTAGTTTTTGACCCCTAAAAACCCAATCCTACTTCTATGCTAGTGTTCAGAAATGCTTAAAGATTGGATATTTCCTTAGAGGGACTATGAAATACAAGGACATGAAAATCAACTTGGAGGAGGTGGTTGGTTATTATTATACCATTCTCACTGAAAATTTAAGACTTCTCTAAGTTCTGTTGGTCACTTCCTCCTTTCTCAATTTTGTCAGATAGGTTTTTTATTTTCTCTTTCCTTCCCTGCTATTCTTTCTCTCTGGGTCACTAGGTCATTACATAACTCTTCGAGCGACTTTCCATTTTGTAGTGAAAATGGCAGCTAAATCTTTGCACAGTGTGTAACTGGATTACTGAAGAGTAGGAAATCTCAAAGCAGCTGAAGAGAGTTCAGGGCTTAAGAGCACTTTAGTCTGAAATCAGGAGGATAAGATGGGTGTCCCACAAGCGCCTGCCACCCAACTCCAATGAAGATAGGGTATCACTGGAGTTTGCTCTTTCAACTTAGCCAGGAGAACACAAGCCCAAGAGTCAGAGATGAGGCCCTGACTCAGAGAAATAGAATGACAGAGGAGGGTACCCAGTGCTGCCTTTTCTTTCTCAATACATACTGTGCATCTCTCTTTCCCTCTCCTCATCCCTCCTTCCCTCCCTCCCTCCACTCCTTTCCTTTCTCCCTCCCCTGCTTTTCTTTCTCCCTGCCCTCCCTCCCTCCTTCCCTCCTTTCCTCCCTCTCTCTCTCTCTCTCTCTCTCTCTCTCTCTCTCTCTCTCTCCCACACACACACACACAAATAATGAATAAATACATCTTTAAAAATGAAATTTCCAACAAGAACCACATCAACACATTATGAGCAAGCCCAAACTGAAGGCTTCCCTGCCGAACTGTAATGATGCCATTTCCTCCTCTTCTAAAACCTCCATTCCTCTTCTCCCTTTAGGTGGCACCTGCTGTTTCAGAAGGTGGAAGTTCCAGAGACACAGAGAGGAGCAGTCAGATGATTGCCTGTGCTACCAAATGGTGCCCAGCTTGGACTACAGAAAATTATAATGTATACACACTGCCATTTGAAGAGGAACTAGAGAGAGGAGTTGTCTACATGTTTAATGAACAAAAACAGTGTTCTGATGTGTGATTAAAACTACCATAGGCTATTTTCAAGTGAATCTGGCACTATTTATGCAGATCCCTTTTGTCTGCTCAGCCTGGCTGAATATGAAGTTAGAGGGAATGCTGAATGGTGTATACAAGTAGTTGGGTAGGAATGTTGGTTGTACATATCAGTTTTGTTGAGAGTTCAGGCACAGTCTTTTTGATTTTCTCTTGTCTCTGAAAGTTGTCTAGAGAATGTCTGCTCAGGCTCTTCTAGATTTTAATCTCTCAGGACCCAAATGGAACAAACTGCAATCCCACCTCGTAGACTGCTGACTCTCAGAGTACCACCTATGAAAGGTAGAGCAGTCAATGTGGAGGGAGAGGACATAAAGAATTTGTTCTTGTTTTTACACCTACAGTTATTTCTGTTCTTTGAAATTCCTTATATCTTCCAGCTTTACACTAAATAATCCCCTGTGTTAAGCTATAATCTCTGCTTCTTTGGCAGGGTTCTGAACTCCACAATGATCCCAAATCCTCTAGCATCAAGTCTAAGTCACATGAAGTTTTTCTACTCTCAGAACACTAAGCCTAGTCCTTAGTAAATGTGATTTAATTGGCTGATGAAAGAAAAGGTAATGATTTGGCAGGAAAGTGATGACATTTCTGGCATATAAGATCAGTGCTGTCCCAAGTTCAGATTATATGGACGGCGGCTGTTCATGTCCTGAGTTCATGTTATGTGGATGGGGGCTGTTCATGGTCTCAGTCTGTCAACAAGAGTCCTAAAGATTGCTCCAAATGTTGTTTCTACAGAAGTCATGATATGACTTGAATGTTCCTAACAAAAAAAAAAAATCCAAAATACACCCAAATCAGATATTTTTGAGTACCAACACAATGCTGTGAGCAGAAAATTCCCCCTTGAGGTTTCATATGATTGGTGGTCATAATTCAAATGCAGTCAAACCAAGAATGTATAAGACTACATTTAGGCTACTAATGTATTTAAAAAGGAATTTCATGCTTAGCTTGAAACCCATTATACAATCTCATTATGCATATGCAAATGTTCTAAAGTCTGGAGGAAGATACTTAAAACCTGAAGCATTCATTTCTAGTCTAGTGATTTTGGATAAAGGCTGCTCAACCTGTACTCTAGGTTTGATAATGACATTAAAATGTTTACATGACTGTATCTTCTAGAATTTCTAAGTTTTCATATGAATGAATTTTATTTACTGGAAATTAAGATCTAATCATGGCCATTGTTGACTAACAGGCAATAAATAGATATGATCACAGACATGACAGAACTCATATAATTATTCTGTGTAGATAGTTCTGAGAGCTCCTCAGAAATGAAAACATTTGATCCTTAGGGAGATTATGTAGCTCACATGAGTTTGCATGGGTTGTGAGTGGTGGCATTGATTTGTTTATCTCAAAGACTTGAAACCTCCAGTCATGCACTGTCTCTTGAATTATTTTTGATATATTTTCCCTGAGGTAAGATATAAAAGGGAAGAAGACTTATCTCTGGAAAACTTGGAAGGATTTATTAAGAAATAAAGATATTTTCAAGATATTTATTCACAAAAGTATATTCGTTTTTTCATGGTTAAAAAATAAAAAATAATTTGAAGACAATTATACTTTAGAGAGAAAGCTGTCCTATTGGATAGCAAATGCTTCTTTTTCTTTAATATATATTATATAAATATTTTATATATATAATATTAAATTATCGGAAAGGAATCTGTGAAGGGGTGGTTACTTTGCATCTTCAAAGATGAATGATGCTAGGGGGTTAAATGCTGTACATATTTTATATTCAACAATATCTATGTGCACATTCTACAGATAGAACTGAGACAAGGCAATCATTCTCAACAATATGAATAATAAGTTACTCCTTACACCGGGAAGAACTATCTTAGTTGGAAAATTTACTGATAATTTTCTACAATTTTAGTTATTTAATGTACTATAAAATACGCTTTTCGTTCTTCAAAATTCAATATATGGATTGAATTTAAATTTGGAGCATTATTAGAACTTATTTATTTCTATATAATATGTTTAGGTGGCCCAGGGAAAGGCATGTTTCCTTATTGTCTTGGGAGAGCGAATGTATACCTAACTGGTATATTCAGTGGAGAAATTTAGGAGTGCATATGAAAGAGATTAAGTTTTCAATGAAAATCTGATTAAACAGACTTCAAGAGCTATTTATTCTGGCTATTCTGGTTTTTAAATAATTACTGATTTAAGGTTACAGAAAATATCCATACTATATAAGGAACTACAAAGGAAATATAGACAACTAAACAATGCAATTAATAAATAGGCCAATGAACAAATAGTTCTCAAAAGATGAAGTATAAGCAGCCAAATGACAGTTGAAAAATGTTCAACTTCCCTAGCCATTGTGGAAATGGGATTTAGTATATACTTAGATTCTATGTCATCTCAGTCAAAATGGCTACTTTTAAGAAACAAATGCTGGCAGTCTATCCACTATTGGTGGGGATGTAAACTGGTCCAGCAATTATGAAAATTAGCATGGAAGTTCCTCAGACAGCTAAGACTAGAGCTACCATATGGTCTAGCTATACCACTCTCAGGTAAATACCCAAATGACTCAATACCAACAAACACAGAGATGCTTGCACATTCATGTTACTACAGCACTAACAGCAAAAATCTAATTATGGCACCAGATTAGATGTCTGTTAACAGATGAATGGGTAAAGAAAAATAGGGCGCACATACAGAATGGTGTTGTATTCAGTCATCAAGAAGAACAAAATTATGTCATTTGACGGAGAAATGGATTCAACTAGAGATAATCGTGGTAAATTAAATAACCCAGACTCAGAAACACAAATATATTCTGAATATTTTCTCTGATTCATGGATCCAGGATTTTATTAAAAAACACACATGCACACACACG
Source organism: Alexandromys fortis (assembly GCF_014885135.2). Classification (NCBI taxonomy): domain Eukaryota; kingdom Metazoa; phylum Chordata; class Mammalia; order Rodentia; family Cricetidae; genus Alexandromys; species Alexandromys fortis. The sequence goes on from NW_026068047.1 coordinate 555,284, forward strand.
CATACACACACACACACACACACACACACACACACACACACACACATAACTTGGAAGCACAAAAGGGAGACTGGGAGAAGGCAGGGGAGGGAAGAAGATGACCAGAAGTAGGGAATGTGGAGTAAAAGGAGAGTGTGTAAAGGGGTGGATGTGGCCAAAATACATTGTATATTTAAAAGGAATTGTTTCTATGAGATCCATCACTGTAAAAAATGAATACATGCCAATTTAAAAGAAAAAAATCATTGTAATGGAGTAAAATGATCATGGGCTCATGAATCAGACCTACCTGGAATCTAATCCCAGATGAGTGTTTGTGTAAGTCATGCAACCGTTCTTTTTCTCTGTGTGATAATTCCTAAATTTAAATGTATAAATGTATGCAAAACACCCAGTTCTAGGTGAACTCTTACTTTGATGTTCTTTTCTCTTTCGATCAGGTTTCTCTTTCCATTCAAAACTAGACTTGTGATGAATTATCAAGGCACTAGGGATAGAAGTTTAGGACTGATTTCTATTACTTAGTAAATTCGTTACTCCTACTAATCTGAACCCATGGATACCCCTGTGAAATCCTGCCAGGCAACGTTTGCAAGATGGCAATAGTACAGCATGGCCAGCTCAAGGAGCTGGAAAGGAGCCAGTGGCCATAAATTGCAAAGCCGTTTACAATCCAAACATGATGGAAACTATATGCCATTTGGGGTGGGGGTGATTGGAAAAGCACATGGTTTGGAGTTATTTTTGATGGATTAAGTATTTCCCCTGTATCATCCCGCTAGAAGATTAAAACTTGATTATAACACACCACACCAAAATATTTTTCGATGTGGAAATATTCAAGCATATAAATCAAACACTCCAGGTCTATGAGCAAATAATCAAGAGAACAAGTGATGTGCTATTCTTCAAGGGCTGACGTTGAGACAAAGGAACATTACAATAGTTTATTGTTCATAAGCTAATATATTCTTGCAGAGTTGGTTTGGAATGTAGGCACTACCCAGAACTGATTGGTGCTTGGCTACACACCAGAATAATGCCCATGATGAAAAAAAAAAGTTATGAAAATGTGAACTTTTTTCCCTCTTAGTACCTTACGTCTCCTTCATTTTAAATCAGTCAGAGGTGATTTCGCAGTCCTGTGGTGGAAAGCTGTTCCTGGATGCTGTCCATTAGAGAAAGTCACACCACTGTTCAGAGCACTGGGATTAACTCTTCAGGCACAGGCGGTTAAACTTGGACTATTTAAGATTTAAATGATGATATAATGCCACCACAGGTCACTAAAGTTGCCGTGGCAGGGTCACAGCAATTGTAGGCAGCCCCTGGAAGACTTTTGGTTATGGTCGTCACCTTAGCTTTTATCCCCAAGTAGTTCTTTCTTCCATTTTCCTCAACAGATGCTTTTTAATTTTCTCTGTTTTTTTTTTTTT
>NW_026068047.1:558082-575110 GCF_014885135.2 Alexandromys fortis
GTGGGAATGCAAACTTGTGCAACCACTCTGGAAAGCAGTGTGGAGGTTTCTCAGGAAATTCGGGAACAACCTACCCATGGACCCAGCAATACCACTCTTGGGAATATACCCAAGAGAGGCCTTATCACACAACAAAAGTATATGCTCTACTATATTTATAGCAGCATTGTTTGTAATAGCCAGAACCTGAAAACAACCTAGATGCCCTTCAATTGAAGAATGGATGAAGAAAGCAATGTGCTCTTTCTAAGCGACTCAGTTGACCTAAATAGACAGCTTGGTCTGCTCTGAGAGTCGTCTTCACAGCTTAGCTTGTCTGAGAGACTTCATGGCCTGATTGAGATGCAAGACTATAAGCAGCTCACTGAATGACCTTCTTCTCACTCTTCAGCTCACAGCTCAAACACTTCCTGCCTTTCCAAGACGCTTCACAGTAATTCATTCTCTTCTTATCATATTCATAACTCACTGTACCTGCCATAAAACTTCTCCCTTTGCCTTCTACTCTAATAGTAAATAACTTTGATTTTGTGGGTCACCAGATCCTTAACAAGTCTGCAGTAGTAGTTGAAATGGTCCATGGTCCATAGGCAACATGGAAGCAAATGAGTCTATGTTCCTACAAAGTTTTGCTTCTCTATTATAATTAATAGAAAAATTTTCTATTGTCTTGAGTTGTTCATTTCTCTATTCTCATCATGAATCTGAGCCCAACATGCAGTAATTCATAGATGCTACACAGGTAGCTAACTAAGCAGATAAATAAATGAAATACCATCTCATTTGATGAGATGCTATTTACTTAATGAGAGCTAAGTACTTAATGTTATCAACAAGAATCTGGCCAACTGAATCATGATGAAAGAAACACATCAAATCAGCACACAGAAGAACCATTCACGCAGGTGTTAGGAAACTCTGAGGCAGCATTTTAACTGTTACCATATCAGTGTGACCAGAGATACATCTCTGTCCTATAGTCAAACTGTCAAGTACTGAAATGAACTTGCAGTCTTGACCTGTGGGATCAGTCCTATACAATCCATGTCTCTAAAGAAGTGATGTTGAAGCAAGGAGGAAGTCTAATAAACTGGAACTGATTTCCAAGGAAACATTCTTAGTGGAGTTTTCTCCAGTGAGCTCTCAGGTCTGAGTGTGCAACCATTAGCCTTTGTGGAGTTTAAGACTGGAAGCTTCTAAGGTTCTGATTTACTGATGCTGCAAGGGTTGGTCGGGCCTTGTTCATTCAGTTAAGGTACTGAAGGGGTGACTGACTCCACATGGTAGAGGATTTATAGACTTTTAAAATCCTCTGAGGAGGAGGAGGCTATCTGGAAAATTCACCTGAGTACCTCATTTCCTGAAAAAGCTGGAAAAACTAGTGAGGTCCCAAGGAAAGGCAGTTACCATATATTGGCTTTTAAGACATATTTTTTAAAAGTACTTTTCAATGTTATAGACATTTTATTGAGTTAAGCAACTGAACAATTGTGCAGAGCAACATTTTGCTATTAATTTTGATTTGATAGGAGAAGGAAAAGCCATGATCACACAGTACATTTAGAAATATTTTTTTCCTCCTATAAAATGGAACAGGGGAGCATGGAGCACAAGATAAACGATTTGGAAAAGGGAACAAATGACCTGTGCTTAACTGAATTGCACTGATTTCCATTTTTACTGGGTTCTTTCCTTTATTCCATTTTAGTTTTCTGGGTACAACTTCTTTCACAGGTGGTGTGGAAGTTCCTTCTGTTTATGTGTTGCTTTTATTGGTTAATGAATAAATAAAACTGCCTTGGCTTATAGCAAGGCAGAACATAGCTAGGCAGGTAAAACTAAACTGAATGCTGGGAGAGAGAAGGCAGAATCAAGAGAAGCCATGTAGCCCCACTGAAGACAAATATGGCAAGCCACAGCCACATGGTGATACACAGATTACTAGAAATGGGTTAAATTAAGATGTAAGAGTTAGACAATAAGAAGTTAGAGCTAATGGGCAAAGCAGTGATTTAATTAATACAGTTTCTGTGTGGTAATTTCAGTTCTGGGCAGCTGGGATGAACAAGCAGCCTCATACAACACACAGGATTTCATAGAATGAACAAAAAAAAGAAAAAAGTTGACTTTGTACAAATTCTGAAAACTGTATGACAAACCTAGACCATACATTGTTTTCCTATATTATTTCTAGGTTAAATATGAAAGTGTCCAAGATTATATATAATTAGCAAACACATAGAAAATTAGCAGTCAAATCATGCTCAAATGCATATTTGAGGAATGTTTTCTTCATGCCTCCAGAATCATGCTACAGATTGGTAGTATAATTATTATTAAGCCTGTATCCATTTTTAAGACTCCACACACTGATTGAGAAGCCTTCCAGATATCTGTTGACGAAAATCTAACTACCCTAGTTGTTGTGACATAAAGTAATAATCTGTTTGCTCTTGTGACTAGGGATGCAGACATGGCTTCTTGGGAGTGGCTTATCTTCCCTCTATTGGGAATTCCTAGTGTCTTTCCTCCCCTCATATATGGTTTCTGGATTAAAATAACCAGTGGGGCTTGGTTGTAGGTATTAGCTGGGGAATATACTCATGGTCTGTCCAAGAATCTTAGTTTCTTCTATCATGTTGCTGAACTTCAAAAAGAGTATGGGGGAGATAGGATGAACTCAAGACACCAAGGTAGAAGCCAAAAGATCTGTTGTACTAATAATGAAAGTCATGCATCTTTAGCTCTACATGACATTGTTACAAACAAGTCCATAGGAACATTCCAGATTCAAAGGGCGATAAATTGAGACAAATCCAGTTTTTGAAAATGTGGACAAAAGTCCACACAACAGAAGAACACCCTTAGGGGAGGTGTTACTGCTGTTATCTGCAGAAAATCCAGCCTCACGGGCAATGCAAATGTAATGCATCATGTTGAATGCTTAGTTACCTATTGCTGAGAAATAGCTCACACCATAACTTAGTGTCATGAAATGATTGTCAGTATATGTAGATGGTTCAGTACCACATGATATTAAATAATATTGCTCATATATCTTCACATCCTAGTTTTCACCAGAAACTAAGATGCACAAGTTTGTTTCACTCCATGCTTGGTGCCTCAGTTGAAATATCTAGAATGTTAAGATTCTTTGGTTATTCCTCTAAAGATCCAGAATGGGAAGAATATTCACCAAAATGACATCCATTAAAGTCTCAAAGTCAGTCAAAAATTAAGGAATGGTAATTATACCAAAGAAAATGACATGTGTTTGTGAGAATTGAGCATTAATGGTGGTCATCATCATAAACTATGTTTGACATTAGGGGTTTCATAAAAGGACTCTAGGAACCTATATGAGGGCTTACACTATGGAGTCAGGCTGTCCCTGGCTGTGTAAGGTACAGGACCAGATTTGAGCATGGTAACAGCGGTATGTATAAAGAAAGATAGTGAAACTGAACTGAGTTCTAGAGGGAGCACACACATGGAAGGCATTGTTAGCAGAAAACATTGTATAAGAAAGGAAAGAAATGCTAGAAATGAAATATATATTATATTATAATATTTATTAATATTAGTAATAATTTGAAGTAGGTAAGTATTTGTCTGGGCATGGGGTTGTGGAAGAGTTGGGGTAAAGGGCAGCAAGTTTATTATAACAGAATTCAAGGATTTCTGGATCCTGGTGAGTTGTTTGGACTTCATTATGTTGACAAGAAATGAGAAGTTCTATCAAACCTTTCAGGTTAAAGTGAGAGAGAGTGGTTGTGCCGAAGATCTGACAGCTTGCATGAGATGCTGTAAACATTAATCAAGAGACAGACAAACTCTAGTTAGTTATACAAAAGGCAAAATCATTTTTGTAGAGATACTGTTGGTGAAAACAACTGGTTCATTCCTGGACACCCAGACCCAAAATAATTACACAGAAACAACATTGTTTGGCCAATCATTTAGGTACATTTTAAGGTAGCGCTTACATTTTAAATGAACCCATTTTATCATTTTATATTTTATATAAAATTTATTTTGTATTTTATATTATTTAATATACCATGAGTCTCATGGTTTACTGATAAGGTTTATGGGCGTCTGTCTCCTTCAATGGCTACATGGCATTTTTTTTTACTATACCTACTCTCTCCTCTATCTGCTTGGAATACTCACCTTGCCCTATTTTGCGCTGCTATAGGCCCAAAGCAGATTCTTTATTAACCAGTGGTATTCACAGCATACAGAGGGGAATCCCACATCACTTTCCCTTTTCTGCCTAAATAGAAAGGAAGGTTTTAACTTTAACACAGTAAAATTACATATAGCAGGTATTAAGCAAGAATTACAGTTACAATATTTATATCTATCTTATCTTTTATCATAACTAAGGAAAACTATAATTATAGCTATCTACTATTTAACTCTATCAAAGACTCCAGAAGAATATAATATAACTTAAATAAATAGGAAGTGCATTTTAAGCAACTCCAAAAGCTCTAGAATTAACAAAGACTTCTCGCTGCCTGGACAGTCACTCAAAGTTTTTCTGTACTTTGGAGCACCCATATTTAGCCTACAGGCCCATAGTATCCAGCAGACTTTTTGATGAAGCAGGAAATTTCAAAGACAGTTTCACCTATATTGCCAGTTTGTCAGTTACTTTCTTTTGTGTTTTACAGAATGTCTGGCAGTTTTTTTTATGAAGCAGGAACCCCAAAGGACCTCACCTTTAGGCAAGGACTGTCGAACCTTACCAAGACAAGGTGAGATGATTTTGAAAAATTTCCTGCCTCTGAAAATGGTCTGCCAGTTATTCTAGGCCTTAGCCAAAGATGCTTGCTTTGATGTTGCAAATGGACTTCAGGTGATTGCCCAGGTAGCCAGATGTCTCTTTCATCTACCTTATATTTTAAAAACTGTTTGATTGTACTTGCTGCCTACTCAAGTAATATAATCTCTCTTCTCAGATCTTCAATGGGGTTAAAGACTAGATAGTCATAGTTACTTTCCTCCCATGACTTAGAAAAGCTATTTCTAATACAAAACTTATACTCATTGGGATAAAATAATGATTGAAACATTTATCATATTTTTCTTGTTATTCTAGTTTTTATACTTGATATCTGTTCTTATTGTATATAGTTATTGTATTGGGTTTGGGATTCTTTTATTTAGACAAAAGGGAGAGGTGCTGGGGAACCTCCTTCAGCCAATGGCCTTTGAGAGGTTGGGCAAAGTTGGGCATGGCCTTGGGTACCAAAAAGGCTTGTGCTAGCTCTCTCTCTCTCTCTCTCTCTCTCTCTCTCTCTCTCTCTCTCTCTCTCTCTGTGTGTGTGTGTGTGTGTGTTTCCTCACCTGGCTTCTGGATTTGGTTCCTGTTCCCCATTTGTGCAGAAGACTGTGGTCTGTGAGTTACCCCTGAATAAATAACCCTCTATTATATTCAATTCTGAGCAAGTGTGGGATTTTTTTTATTCACAGTAACCTACAAGTTACCAGACCAATAGGACAATTTTCACATGTTATTGTAGAATCATTGAGAGTATTAGCTGGCCAAATCTTCTTCCATATTATTATTTTTTTATGGGTCACTGAGGCTTTTATTCTGCATGTAGAACGCCAGGGCAGGGGTCTTTCCTGTGGCCACCCTAGGGATTACACTGGGCTCCAGACACTAGCTTGGAAGTGAGGTGACAATGATTCGGACCAGTCACATGATTACAAAGCTGGGGTTTCCAGCAGGGCTCCAGGTGGTCGGGCAGACTGAAGATGTCTAAGGAAGCAGTGGCATGGGAGGGGCAAGCACTGGGCCGGCCTTGAGCTGCCTTGATGACATCAGGGATGGGGTCTAAGCAGCTGGTGGTTCCAGGGATCTGCATCCACTTTACTTGGCCAGGCGCTCGGATCGGCAAGGAGCACCAGTCTTGATCTGCCCAGTGCAGAGCCCCACTACCAGGTCAGCGATGAAAGTATCCTCGGTCTCCCCAGAGCGATGGGACACCATGACGCCCCAACCATTGGACTGGGCCAGCATGACGCCCCAACCATTGGACTGGGCCAGCTTACACGCCTGCAGAGACTCGGTCACGGAGCCAATCTGGTTCACTTTGAGCAGGAGGCCTTGGCAATCCTCTTAGGGTTCGTCACTGTGAGATCGTCCCCAACCACCTGGATGCCTGAGCTAGCTGTGAACTTCTTCCAGGCTTCCCAGTCATCCTGGTCAAAGGGGTCCTCGATGGACACCACTGGATACTCCTGGATGAAGGACTTGTACAGGTCAGCCAGCTGGTCAGGGGTGATGTACCTGCTGGTGTCATCAGGAGACTTGAAGTCCAGGTCGTACTTCCCGGACCTGAAGAACTCAGAGGCGGCCACGTCCATGCCGATGACAACCTGTTCAGTGTAGCCAGCCTTTCCAATTGCGTTCTTCAGCAGCTCCAGAGCTTCTTTGTTCTCCAGGATGTTAGGCACAAACCCGCCCTTGTCACCCACATTGGTGGCATCCTTCCCATATTTCTCCTTGATGACATTCTTCAGGTTGTGATAAACCTCTGCCCCAATGCGCATGGCTTCGCGGAAACTGGACGCCCCCACAGGGAGGATCATGAACTCCTGCATGGCCAGCTTGTTGCCAGCGTGAGACCCGCCGTTGATCACATTGAAAGCTGGGACTGGCAGGATGACTTCAGCGTTGCCAGCCAAGTCAGCGATGTGGCGGTAGAGGGGCACCCCCTTTTCTGCAGCACCAGCTTTGCAGACAGCCAGGGACACTCCCAGGATGGCATTGGCACCGAATTTGGATTTATTCTCGGTGTCGTCCATCTCGACCATCAGCTTGTCGATCTTCTCCTGCTCCACCACATTCAGTTTCTTGCTAACCAGAGCAGGTGCGATAGTTTTATTGATGTGCTCAACAGCCTTTGAGACACCCTTCCCCAAGTAGCGGGTCTTATCATTGTCACGGAGTTCCAGGGCCTCATAGATGCCAGTGGAGGCACCGCTGGGCACGGCAGCCTGGAAGAGACCTTTTGAGGTGTAGAGATCAACCTCAACAGTGGGATTCCCACGGGAGTCAAAGATCTCTCGGGAGTGGATCTTGAGAATAGACATGGCTTGTTTCTGGCAGTCGGCATGCCGCAGAGGAAGAGCACAGAGGTTCCTGCACACACCCTGGAGAGCGTTCAGGAGAGACGTGCGCGCGACCCGGGAGCCGAGCTGGTCTTTCCATATTATTATTATACCATTCTGTTTTATATCACCATGGCTGCTATATTTGTTCTGAATTAATATTTGCTATCTTCCCTCAACTCCTAAAGTAGCTCCTGGAGTCTATTACATTTATCAGGGCTTTCTCTATAGAATGAAAAGTCCAGAGTAGTATAAAATCAGCATGGCAAACTTAGAACAGTAACTCTGCATACACTGACACCAAGAAAAGAGATTGGGACCAAGTGGAGAGTAAAGGCGTTTCATTATGAGGCAAGTGAAGGTGTTTCTATTTTAGAGAAGCAGTAGAAAACACTATTTGTTCAGAGAGTGCTTGTCAGTGCTTACCACATTCAGGACACTATTATAAAGGTAGAAAATAGCATTGAGTGGAATGGCCTTTTTCTTCTTATAGACCTTCTTTATAGTATGCTACTGTGGCAGGCATGGGTTTGTTGGGTCAAAGAAACTTTGAAGAAGGATACCGAGTCTACTTGGATCCAAACTGTCCTCTCATATGTGCAAGGTATGTTTCCCAACACCAAAGACTGTAATGTCCTTGTCAGTTATTAACTCGGACAATTGCTCACTGCTAATGAGGAAATGTGGGAAGGGCCTGTGTCAGAGTGAGAATAGGTAGCCTCTGGGGCAAGAGGGGCATGATCACTAGTTTGTACTCAAACAGTTTTGTTACTTGTTTCTACCCAAATTCTGACCTCTGAAGAATGCATTCATTCCCATTGTTCACTTATTTCCATCCCGTTGGGTTTATTTTTAACACCCATTAGTCGTGCCCTTTCCCATTAAAGTTGTTATCAGACAACTACTTAGACTAAGGACATTTTACTCTGAGGGAATGGGTTTCAAATTGCTTTCTCTTGTAATAACATCAGCAACATGAAGGAGCTGCCAAGGAGCCGAGTGCTACAGGAAGTAAGGCAGTGCTCATTCTGAGCTGATTTAGACGGATGCTTCAAGGATGGTGCATTTCACTGTCCACTCTTAGATTTGCATTAGGTTGACAGTATCCTGAGTGGACTTGGATTTCATCCATTTGTTCTGTGTTCTTTGTTGAGTTTTCAGTTTTAAAGTGGGTTTTTATTTTAGTGTGTATGCTAATACACACATGGTAGATATAGAAACACTCTATTAGTGAAAGCACCTTTCTCTACAACCATGTAAGACGACCCATAATTCACTATAAATTCTCTTACACTCAAAGTTTTGTCTTCTTCTTTTAGTTTCTTTAATTTTTATCTTTTGATATCTCTATATATTATCTCTGTCTTCCCTCCCCCCGTGTGTGTGTGTCTAGGTGTGTTTGCACATCTGTGTTCGGTTGTATGTACGGTTGACAGAAGTCAAGGTTGGGTGCCTTCCTCAATCATTCTCCACTTTGGTTTTTCAGACAATGTCTCACATTAAACCTGAAGCTCACCAATTTGGCTAAACTAGCTGGCCCATAATTCCCAGGGATCATCCTGTCTCTGTCTCCCCAGTGCTGGGATTATAGGCATGAGCTAGTGTGCCTGGCTTTTCTGTGGGTGCTGGTGATCAAATTCAAGTCCTTATGCTTGCTCAGTGAGCACTTTACTCACTAAACCCACTCACCAAATCCAGTTATTTGTATTTCTTTTGGCTTCATTTATTTTAAGATCTTATTTTCATTACTAATTGTGTGCATTGCTGTGGGGGGTGGGGCTTGTGTATGTAAGTGCAATGCCTGAGGAGGCCAGAAAATAGTGTTGCATCTCCTGGAGCTGGAGTGACAGGCTGTGAGCAACTTTGCAGAGGTGCTGGAAACTGAACTCGAGTCCTCTGCAAGAGTGATGTGTGTTCTTAATCACGGATTGGGTGTGTTTTTGCATAATCACTTCTATGATTCTCAATGACTTGGAAGATAAAATATTGTTTATACTTAACCTAAAAGTTAAACACCTGTTGTTTTCACATTTCTGTGTGAATTGTGTGTTTGTGCAAAGTTCTTCTCCTAGGCAATTGTTAGCAGGTAGGAAAAATTAAGAAACAGCAGATTCATGATCTCATTTTTCACGAGGTAGTTTGCAATTCTAATTTAGGTGTAAGATGACCTGTTTTAGCCTATGATGATTTTATGAATGGCAACTGTTAAGAACATCTAATCTGTATCCTCAGCTGTTTAATAATAGCTAATTATAGACACTATGGAGGTTGTAGTGGGCCCATTCTAACATGATGAAGAGTAGTTTTGAAGTGCTTAATACTTTCTAGAAACAAGAATGTCTTGGAATCAGTAGTGGCTGTAGTTTATTATTTATTCATTTATTGGCACTTGCATTACATTTTGTTTCACTGATAATTTTGCTGAAAAATACATTAAGTGAAAAATTATATGCATGTCTATCTAAAAATAAGAAACTGACAATTATCATTTATTTAAGATTCCAAATGGATTTTTTTAAGCAACCATCTAAATAACCATGTGATCATAATAGTGTAAATCTAAGGCTGGCAAACTGTTACAGGTCCTATATTTTCCTGTGTATTCATCTTATGATTATTGATTTAACACTTGATATCACAGGCCCTTGGAGGGAATGTATCTGTTAAAAGACCAATGAAGAAGGACACTAAAAAGAAACACCACACTAGCTCAAATTTAGTATAATAAAAGTTTATTTATTTAAGGGTGGAGTCATAGATCACAATCCTCAGCTGGAATGGGGAACAGCAACTGAATCCTGCAGCCAGAAAAGAGAGGCTGGATGCATACTTTACCTCGCCATATATAAGAGGCCACACCCAAGTGGGCGGGTAACTTAAAGGCTACTGATGGTAGGAAGTCCTACAGCACTTCCCCCTTTTGTTTAAATAAGAAAGTTCTAAGCCTAATACAAAGTTATATACAATAAAAACAAATATCAGGTATAAAAATTAGAATTACAACCAGCATAAACAATATCAAACAAGAAACATGTAATAAATGTTTCAATAATTATCCTATCCTAATGAGTTTAAGTCTTATATTATAAATAACTTGGCCAAGTCATGAGAGGAGAGTAACTACAACTATCTAGTCTTCAACCCCAACAAAGACATTAAGCAAACAGGAGGAGTTGGGGAAATAGGCAGAAGCATGTAGGGTTAAATTTTGACTGCTGAACCGTGCTTACATTTTTTTAAAATTATTTTCTTTAAGAAATCTTTTTCTGGCAGCACATAAATTTATTTTGCCAATTTGTCTTGCTTTGAGGCCAGGAGAAACCTGCACTTTAATCTGTAACTTTATGTTTGCATGCATTCCTAATGTCCACTCTCCATACTAACAGGCTCTGACTCAATGTATCATCTTGTTGCTATGGTAACCACTATTCCTAATGCCCACCAGGAACATCCTAGAGTCAGATCTCAAGCATGAGTGAGACACACAGGGCTACAAATTACTCTCATGTTTTTCATTTTATCTAGTGGCTTAAGTTTTAGATAAGTTACTGATATGAAAATTTATGAGCATTATTATTTTAGAAGCATTTTTTAAGCATCTGGTATCCTAAAGGGTGAAGAAACAGAATAAACAATGTGGTAAAATTCTTCATTTTATGTAGTCTTCATTTTAGTTTGAGAAAATAGAGAATTAATTACCGGAGTATATAGGTATCATATATAGTGTATCAGATGGCACACAGTGGGAACACAGGTAGGTGTTGGGAGTCTTGGGGGTGCAGAAGGGATTGCATCTTTTAGTGACGTCATTACAAAGCATGCTTGAACAAAGACCTTAGGGCAAGGAGACCTTGTAGATTCTGAGAGGCATTTCAAGCAGCAAAACAACTAAGTGCAAAGGTCCCGTGGCACAAAAATGTCTGACATTTTGAAGCAGATTAGAGAGGCCAGGTGGCTTGGAGTGCAAAGACCAAGGGAAGAGTTCAGGGCACATTCTCAGAGCAGAAGCCACCAGGCCCTCTAGGCTTCGGTCACAAGTTTGTCATTTTCACCACAGAGACAAATGACACTGACTTGTGTCAGGCAACATCACAGACTGCTGTGTTATGAACAGACCTACGAGGCTAGGAGACTGAGAGAGGAGCTGACAGAGACGTTGCAATACTCGGCATGAGAAGCAACTGTGATTTGAATCGGAGTAGTAGAAGAAGGGGAAGCCACATTGTGAGGGGAGAAATCAGCAAAATTGACATATGTGAAAGGTGTGAGCTTGACAGACAAGAGCTAGGGGTGGCACTAAGATTTGGGGGTAGGTGGGCATGGGTTCATAAATTCCATTTTGGGATCAGAAAGCAGTGAGATGCTTGTTAGTTATGTATGATATATTATGTGGGAGTCAAGAAGAGAAGCAGGGGCTAGATACATAAACTGGAGGCTGTTTGTACAGACAGCCCTTAAAGGCATGAAGTACAGTTAAGTTATGGAAAGCAGGGAGTTGGCAATGACAACAGAGTAGAAGAACCCAATGGCCAAGTTTTGGACCTTCTGAATACAGTAACAGTAAAAAAAAAAAAAAAAGACAGGGGATGGGGACAAAGGCAGAGCTGTCACCTCAGTGACACCTTAAGTGCTTGGTATCTGCATGTGGCTGTTCATGCATATATGTGTATGTGTGTTTGTGTGTGTGTGTGTGTACAATTTGGAAGATATAAATTTACATTGGGTGTCTTTCCCAATCTCTCTCCACCTTAATCTTTTTTCTCTCATGTGCATATGTGTGTGATATGTGTGAATGTGTGTTTGTATCTTTGTGTGTGTGTCTGTGTGTTTGTGTGTAAGTGTGTGTGCTGTGTAGGTCAGATGTTGATGTTGTGAGTTTCTGGATGGCTCTCCACCAAATTCACTGAGAAAGGGTTCTCAATAAAATCTAGAACTCCCTGATATTGTAGTTGGACAAGTCAGCTTGTCTCTGACTTCCGAGAGCTGGAATTGTAGTTGAGCTTCCATACCCATTGGTTCCAGAAATCTAAACTCAGGTTCTTGTGTTCATGTGGTAAGTGGCTTGACTTCTGAACCATCTTTCCAACCCCTCTCCCACCTCATTGTCTGAGACAGGGTCCTTGACTGATTCTGTCCACTAGCTGGGTAGTAGGCCCTAGGAACTCTCCTCTTCTCAGACTCCTCCCCCCAGCACAGGGCTGTAGATGTGACCTCTATAGCTGCCTTTTATATATTGTGGACATCCTAGCTCAGGCTCTCCTTTTCATGTAGCAAGCATTTCACTGAGTGAGCCATCTTCCCAACCCTGGGAGAACTCACACTTTCAGCGAGAATCTCTTGATCCAAAGCATTCATGTCCAGTGTGTTTATAGTGATCTGACTTTATTTTTGAAATGTCTGAGACCATTGTCTTGGAGCCCAGCAAAAGCACAAATGCTACCATGCTGCAAGTATGACAAGCTCTCCTCAGTGAGAGAGTGGGAATGTGGTGGGAAGGACCACATGGTGAGTCAGGAACTGGGGGTCTACCTTGTGGGAATTCCTTTCTGATTCCCACTTCTCTTTTCTGTCAAAAGAAGCAGCTGGAGCAAGCACTCTCTCAGGCTTCTCCACGATGTGTTCTGTGACACTCCCATCATTTTATGAGATGGTTTGACCTTAGCCGTGCTCAGGGCTCAGAACAGGATAAAATCACTGGCTGTGAACTGAGAGTTTAAAGGCAAACACCGTACAGATCACCTGTCTCTGGAAGAACTATTTGCCTTGAACAAAAAATTCAGAGTGAATGTGAAGTGTGGGGAAGGTGATATAGTGGGCTGCAAAGATGTGGGCATGGCTCTCTATCTTTATGGGAATATCATCTGATGTTAATGTAGTTTCCAGATCACTGATTTACAAAATTGAGATTTGCAGGGAACATGGCAGGCTGTGATGCAACAGCTGAACCCCTCATTTTCCTTGGGGCCAGATCAACACCTGTTACTTATATCTATGCCATACTAAGCCAATCAGGATACGCCAATACCTGGACAGACCTGTTTCTCAGTCTCTTGTTCCCTTCTGGGTCCCCTGTGTCTAGCACAATGTCAAGTACATTTGAGCCCTCAGTATATATGTGTATGTGTGTGTTGTGTTTTATATATATACACATATATTATACAAAATATATGTATATATATAGTTGTTATGAGTGAATGTTGAAGGAGCTCCTCTGGCTTTTTTTTTTTTTTGAGCTCCTCTGTCTTACAGACTTGCAGAAAGGGCTCAACTCTGTGCGACAGGTGAAGGGTTCTCTTACACGTCTAGACTTTTTGAGTTGGAGATTCTTCCTTCACAACTTTCCTGAGAAACCTTTGGTGAGGTCACATTGAGTGGTGGAGGTGCAAGGCACTGTAGCTTGACCTCTCATGCTAGTACAGCTCTCTCAGGATGTCTGATGAGATGAGGTAGGCAGCCCGTAGAGACCCGCTTAGATAACATATCAACAGAACTGATTGGTACTTCATTCAGTGCTAACCCTCTCTTCTCTTTCTGTTCTCTATAGATGCAACAGGACTCACTGGAATTCAAATAAAAGTTTCTTATTGGTATCAGGTATCAGATTTGGTCCTGTTTCTATCATTTTAGTGAAATTAAAATAAATTGTTTAAGGCTTGAAAATTTAAATCCTTAATTAAATAAAAAATTCTTTATATAAATTTATATAAATTCTGTGTATAACAAGAGGTGACACAGAGAAGGGCTGAGGGGAGTAGAGACAACAGGTATTGATGAGACACCATGCTATGGAGAGGAAGAGGGAAGTGATTCATTTCTGGAATTTCTCACTCAAAAGCTAATATGGACTTAAAGAGTGAGAGTGGTCCAAGATGGGAGGCTCAGTTTTTCACTTAGCAAGCTGGATGTCTGTGGAATCTTAAAGGAATTAGATATACAAGCCCGTAACAGGGGAAGGATAGTGGGTAGACAGACTGAATTTCAGTTCCCTGTGCATGGGCCAGAATGTACTGGTAGGATTTGGGGTTTGATCCCCCAACCCAGGCAGGTCTAGAGTGATGGCCAAAGGATCTTTAACTAATACACATGGGAGGCCCAGAGTGAGAGACATCAGTGAGCGAAGATCATGGATCAAGATGAAGCCATTCTCAGAGCAGTGATTCTGAGAGTGTCTTTCAAACCACAGTAACTCCAAGATGGTAAGAAGAAGCATAGATCAAATCCAAGAGGCAAGGGAATAAAAGATGCCAGAGAGAAAGTGACTGTCCAATGCTCCACTCTTCTTGTTCAGCTAGTAAATCACAAGATTCTGAGAATCCTAAGGATGACCAGTTTTAGCTGCATCCACCAACAAAGCCAGCCATTCCTACTTAAAAGATCAATTTGGGTGTAATAGGAGCCTGCTTGTTTATTCCTGGCTTCCCAGACCCTAAATAATCACTCAGAGATTATATTATTTAAATCACTGGTTGGCCTATTAGCTCTAGCTTCTTATTGGCTAGCTCTTACATCTTAACTTAACCCATTTTTATTAATCTGTGTATCACCACGTGGCTGTGGCTTACTGGCAAGGTTCTGTCCTGCATCCTGTGTCTGTCTTTTGTGGGGCTACATGGCTTTTTATGAGTCTACCTTCTTTCTCCCAGCATTCAGTTTAGTTTTCCTCCCGTCTAACTCTGTTCTGCCCTGCTATAGGCTCAAATCAGTTTTTTTTTTAATTCATTAACCACTAAAAACAACCCATATACATAAGGACTTCCCACACCAATTAGACTTGCCTGTCTTTTTCTAAGTTTGCTTGCCAATGTGGCCTTTGAAGTTCACACTGAAGCTGGGATGATTTTATGTTAAAAGGTTGGAGGTCTTTCCACATAGAGAGGAATAGAAAGGGAAGTATCAGGAGTGAAAGATGATGCCAAGTTCATAGAAAGGTTTTCTCTGCTTGGCCATTTATTTTAGTTTTGTCTGATCTGATAGGAATGTTTGAGCCACTGTATGCTGGTTCTATTTCCCTGACTTTCAGCCATCTTTCCATTTATTTACTTAGTGGGTTTTTAAGGACCTGATACTGAATTGGCCACTCAGGATTCATCAATAAGAAGCATAGATGATACAAGTTAGGGGTATTGACCATATGGTTTCTGAGAACACTTTTTTGAAGGACATAGCATTTAAACCAAAGATTGCAGGGCAAGAGGACATTATGCTAGCAATAGGGGATGAGTCTGGGGAGACAATGAAGAAAGACTAAGGGGATGAAGACCTGAAAGAAAAAAAGAGAGGGTCATGAAAATAGTTGGAAAGAAAAAAATGTGCAAGTTAAGTCTGAAGGAGTGAGCTATATGGTCTTTGTAAATTATACCAAGCATTTTATTTCATCCATAGGCCCATTCACCATGGTCACTGCCCAAAGGGGAAGTTGCTAAGAAGTGATGGACTCTTCCATGTGTTGGCATTGGCCTGTGTCTTTCCTGGTATGTGACACCTTATGGAGTCATACCCCTTCTTAGGGGTAGGATGGTTACTACTGTGAGGCTCACAGCAGCTGGGAAGGACAGAGGCTTTCCTCTGTTTTCATTGCTTATTGAGTTACTTTAGGGTGTACCTATAAGAACTAGTGCTTGCTTGTCACCAATCTCTCAAATAGTCAGCAGCATCACTTCCAAATGGTCTGAACAATAATCACGTTAGATCGTTTTATCAGTATGTGCTAAGATATGATGAGAACAATGTAAAACAGCCCGGGGACAGTAGCATTACTCAGGCCACAAGGGAAGTTTCTGAAAACTTTTCTTACCATGGCCGCCCCTCAGCAACCATCAGCACATAATGTGAAAGTTAGATATTGAAGGGGAAGGTGGGATGAGTGGGAAAGGAACGTCTTAAATTCTAATTTCTAATGAAAGCAGAAAAATAAAGATCTTTATGGATTAAATGTGAATTATCCCCCCTATGCCCAGTACAACATAGCATTGATTTGCCAGACCCTGACACCAAGGTCTGCTGTATATATTGTCCCGTTATTTACTTTCTTCCGTTGCCCTTCTTTCTTTCCTCCTCCCTTTCTTCATTTTTCTTCTTTCCTTCCTTTTACACCAGAGATGTTTTGCAAAATTAAAAGCCAAAATTAAACTGGAACATCAGAGGCTGATGTCTATTCAGTGATATGTAAATTTTTTTAAGTACCCATATTGTGCTGGTGCATGTTTTTCTCTTACTTGATATTAACAATGGTTCTTTCCATATTATTTAATTCTGTTAATTATGAGTTCACATTGTGAAGAAACCAGCATAACCTCTTCAAGAAATGATGGCATGGTACTCCTTCAAGGTGAATAGAACTGCAATTGTAACTTTCATAATAACTTGGCAGGAGGCAGAGAGAAGATTGGTTGGATTTCAGCACTCACTTGAAGCAGTTTCTGCTTGGCAGGTTCCTGGTATGTTGTAAAAATTGCCATTGTCATTCTTCATCTGCAGCTTGGTTGTGATTTATATAACTAAAGGATTATTCTAGTAACTGCAAGAGGTCTCAAGATCTACTCAAAGAAATAGACTGTTGAGCAGCAGTTTCCTGCAAGATCGAAGCATTCTATCCTGTAAGAAGCTTCTTAGGACAGAAAGCAAACAACTCAAAATTGCTTTAGGAAGTCCCCCAAACTGACCAGATACACTAAGCCCCTCCCACTCAAGAATAACAATAATAGAGACAGAGACCCACACTGGAGCACTGGACTGAGCTCCCAAGGTCCCAATGAGGAGCAGAAGGAGGGAGAACATGAGCAAGGAAGTCAGGACCACGAGGGGTGCACCCACCCACTGAGACAGTGGGGCTGATCTATTGGGAGCTCACCAAGGCCAGCTGGACTGTGACTGAAAAAGCATGGGATAAAACCGGACTCT
>NW_026068047.1:575308-650639 GCF_014885135.2 Alexandromys fortis
GGGAGGCTGGGAGGAGGCGGAAATTTTTTTTTTCAATAAAAAAAAGGGAGAGGGAGGAGGAGGGGAAAAGGGAGACGGGGAGGGAAATAGGAGACGGGGAGGAGGCGGAATTTTTTTTTCAATAAAAAATTATATTAAAAAAAAAACTCTTCAAAGCCACATTCAGACAAACCAAGCTGCAAAGAAGACTTGCAGGTAAACCCAGCTTCCTGGAAGAAGCAGCAGAAAGCAGATGAGCTGCATGGAAGAAACTTAAACTGGAGCTATTATGAAAGGACACTTTTTAACCTGTTGAGCTGCCTGCAGGCTGTGCAGTGTGCTCCAGGTTGCCAGATTTTGTATCTTGTCACTTATGCTGGGGTGAGCTTTGGTGATGTAGCTCTCTCTGGGTCATTTCTGTTCCTGAAAGTTAGCATATGTATAGCTACAAGAGGCCCCAAATTGTAACATATTGCCATATGACAAATACACAAGGTACTCAAACACTCTAAAGCTCTAAAGCTGAGTTCCCAAAGAACTCTCTCCATTTGCTTGGCTTTATTTATTTATTTATTTATTTACAGATACGATCTCACCATGTAGCTCTGGATGTCACTGAATTTCCTCTGTAGACCAGGTTGGCCGACTAAAAGGTGTATATTACCATGTCCAGCTAAAGACCTCTTTTATAAGAAGCTTGGTTCAAGTAGGATAACCAAGGAGTAAACATGGTGTTGAGTGAATTGAAAGAGAGAGTTCTCGGCTCCTTGATGTGGAGTGGTTATGGGAGATCTCAGCGGAGGAAGCGGGACACAAAGTGAGACTTGCAGATATTGAGGACTCTGAAAGACCTGGGTTCATAGGAGAAGGGACAGCAGACATACTCTGTTACAGGATCTGGATCGTCTGGTGCCTCAGGAGACCCTTTGGGAAATTAAGTTGGAATACCATGTGGTGGCCATATTGTAGGGGTCACAGGGGATTTTTGTTTAGCTCAGTGGGTCTTTGGGATCAGGAAGTCCCCTTTGCTGTCACTGGTAAGTCTTTTACTTAGTGGAGCTGCCGAGAAGGCTTTCAGAAAATCTTTAGTCAGTCTTTGAAGGATTATAAAAACACAAGAATCACAGCTCGTTTCCCTACCTTCAGATGCAGACCTGAGCATTAAGGGCTAGAGCCTTAAATACTTCCTCGGGAAAAAGGAAGGAAGGGAATTAAAGGAAAACTTTCAGTCAACTCATCTCAGGGCCTTTCTCATGACTCCTGGCTTTTGGAGACATTTATTTCAGTTTTTTTTTTTTCATTCGCTAAAATTCTCAGCTAAAAAAATTAGCTTCTTGTTTTTTGTTTTTGTTTTTTTCTCCAAAGCTAACTCACCTGATTTGTCTGAACAGCTTGAAAATGAAGTGCTAACTGGCGGGTTTTATTGAAAGGAAACCGAGTGGAACAACATATGTATTTTCTTAGGAAACTCAAAAAGCTCACAGTCATGTGGCGTTCCTCGGGGTGAATTCTTTGTTATGAATTACAATCTGCTTACTGATGAGTTGTTAATAAAGAGTAGGCCTGCCGGACCATTATTTTTTTCCACACACTACACACAGTTCAGTTTTCCTTTTTTTTTTTTAAAGTTTTCATTAATGCACGGAGTGTGAATAAATCTGTTTCTAATTTGTCATTGTTTTCCCTTCATCTGGATCATAATTTATTGCCAAATCTAACACTTGTCCATTATTAACATCCCTCTACCAGGACCATGGCTTAATTTTTCTTCATTTTATTTTTCTTACTCTCTTTTCCTCTTCCACTTGTTCTGTTGTTAGGACTAGGAGAACCAAAAAGTTGCAGCATGGTGGGGATCTTGTTTATGGATGTGACAACCAAGTTTGAGCTGGAGGGATGCTGGGGGTAACTGGTGGGCACATTGCATGGAAGGAAGGGCAGCCAGCTGGAGCTGCTCGAAGCTGAGAAAATAGGCTCAGGGAAAACTCGAACCAGATGGTAACCTGAGGTGCAGGACAACTTTATTTAGCATGGCAGTCTTTATTTATTTATTTGTTTTACACACACATCTGGTCACGCTGGGGAGCCTCTATGCACACTCGTTATTATGCTGTTAATAGTATATTTGATTTGCCAAGGAATATTAGCAATTAAGTTCACTATGTATTCAAGTACATTCATATTTTAGTGGACCTCTGTGAGGTATGTTAGTGGTTAAGGCTTTATGTGGAAAGGGCAGAGAAACTGCTGTTTGAAGTTCTAGTGGTGTGGAAAATGTGTCCATCAATTAAGGATTTAAAGAGGCTGCACCCCCCAAGAACATGCCAAGACGTCAATAATAAACAGCTAGCGGTGTGCTGCTGATACAGTCTTGATTTTAGAGACAGTGCAGATTGTCATGGTGCCCCTTCCGTGGGTATGTTCATGACGAATCCATCTCGATTTCCCCTGGGGGTAATGAGAATAGACACAAAGATGGGTTTGGATATCTAACTGGTTAGCTCATGTCTACCTGGCCATCAAAATCTGAAAAAATCTGAAATTGCTTTGTAGATGAGATACAATTTATGGTGGGAATGATATTTTGGGGAAAAAAATAAAAACCCTTCTATCCCTTTCTTATTTGAATACATGTTTCTTCATTCTGAGTTTTGCCTTGGTGTTAAAAGTATGTGATTACTTCAAGCTTTGAGGTATGAGGGCTCTTACATTATATTAGTTGACTTTACAGAATTATGAGGTTTAATTAACTCGGATTATCATCTGGAAATCTGGTTGATCTAATCCTCGCTACCAGATCCAGTTTCCCCAACCACTGGAGGCCCTTTCCAAGTTGATGCAGAGAAATGTCATCTGCTCTAAGCACTGCTCGTCCTGACACTTGGATTAAGTGTCCCCGCAACAAACCAGCATGTGGGAACATTGCATTAGGAGCAGGGCTTCCAGTTAAGTCATCACTGGGCTAAGAGCCCCAGGCCCTGCATGGAAGGAGACCTGCATTAAAGTGGGATCTTGTAAGAAAAGCGTGTCTCTGTGTGTATGTGAAATAGGCTGCCTCCACCATGTTACACTGACATGGGGTGTGACATCGTCTAGCCAGCTTGTGCCTCTCAGAGAACAAGGACATCATGATATCAGCAGGACAGAAACGATTTGGGTCTGACTTTTAGGGATATGGTTTCCATTGTGGAGCTGCTGTTAGCAAAGGACGGGGAAGTAGGCTGGGCATGTGCCATCCTGGTTGGCTCCCTCTTTGTCAGTCCAGGGTGGAGGAGAGAGAGAGAGAGAGAGAGAGAGAGAGAGAGAGAGAGAGAGAGAGAGAGAGAGAGAAAGCAGAGGAGAAATACAAAGCATTGGAGGCTTGATGCTAAAGTGCCACAGAATGTCTTGTTTTCCGTCCAGGTCTAGGACTATCTACAGAATAAAGTATCCTTTTTTTTTTTTCATTCAGTCAGTAATTACTGAGGGTCCACCATGTGGCAGGCCCTAGTCTAGCCTTAGTTGCTTTTTCCTTTGGAGACTGTGGCTGTGCACAAACAAAACTCATGGGACTGCTTATGACCAACATGCCATCCTCATTTCTATGACCTCTGGATTCTCCAGACTCTCCAAAGGCTGAGAAGCACAGAGCTTCAGGCTTTGGGATCAGGCTAATGGCTGAGTGATATGTGACAATAAACAGGTTCCTTAATCTCCCTGAGCCTCATAGTCTTACCCCAGGGCTTGTTAAACAAGAAAATGGTTGTAAAGTGCAATACAGAGAGTGAAAACTTAAACAACAGTCGGGAAAATCACTTCCCCGCTTCCCCCGCTCTTCATGGAAAATACTAAGGTTTGGGAAGCGCATCAGCTTGCCTTCTGCTATTGCATAGCCCCACACTGATGGCTTCTTTGAGACTCTTCAGTCTAGACTTAGCTCAGTGGGTCAGGCAAGACTGCTAAAGAGAGTCGGACTCTGTCGGAACAAGGACTCGAAGGTCAAAGGGTCTTCCATCCCTTTCTTCTTTTTCTTTTTCCGCTTAAGCTTAAGCGTGTGTATGCACACGTATGTGTGGTGCATGTGCATGGATGAATGTTTTTGCAGGTTTGTGGGGACATGTGCAGGTGTGTGCCTGTACCTGTGAAGGCCCAAGGTGGATGGCAGAATCATCTCAGTTGCTCTTCCACTTTCTTCAATGAGGCAATGTCTTTCAACCGACTCAGGGCCCACCAATTGTGGCTAGTCCTGCTAACCACTTTGTTCAGAGTACCTTCAGGTTCAGCCTTAGAGGCAAGAATTGCAGGCAGGCTACCACACCTACCAGACAGTTGTGTGAATTCTGGAGACCCAGACTCTGGTCCCCGTGTTTTCATAGCAAGCTCTTCAACTGTCGAGCCATCTCTGAGCCCATCAATGATATCTTGATATTAAGATAAACAAATCTACCCTCATTTTAATTACAAGTTCTTATAAAGAAATTGAGCAGCTAAGTTGTTACAGGAATACATAAGATAACTGTTAAACTACACATCCCTTTAAAAAGATGACACCAAAATCCTCGAAGGCATAGAAAGAGGGGAGGCAGCCAGAAACCGTGGGACAGCACTGTACCTTGAGCTAAGGGTGAACTGGTCTCACACACTTCCAGATTAACAAGTCTCTATTGCCCTCGGTTTCTTTCCCAAGAGCTTATTTAAATAACCTCTGCTTTCTCAGGCTAGGCAAGCTGGATTGAAAAGTCCTCTGCAGATACAATTTAGATAAATAAAAAAACTAATGCATGTGTCTTTGTGTGCGTGTGTTAAACCACACTCAATTCTTCTCTTTGGTCCTGACTTTTACTATGTAAGCCCCCAAACAATAGGAGCCTAGCACCTTAGCATATGATATGTCCTGTGGATGTGGTGTTCAATTTTTTTTAGGTTGTAAAAAATAGCAAATCTTTATCTTTTGAATTCCAAGTATTAAAAGTCCCACGCTTTCAGAGGGACCCTCCAGCCACCCTGCAACAGGTTCTTTGGCTCAAATCTTCCTGGGAGTACACTTGTTTGGCAACATATATCAGATGGTGTCTGGATTCCTCATGCCACCAGAGACTCTTCAAACCTCAGAGTGCTCGTGGTATTGGTGAGTTTCCTGCCCCCTTCCTCACCCACTCTGTGTGTGTGTGTGTGTGTGTGTGTGTGAGCGTGTGAGTGAGCGCTCAAGATTTTACTGTCTCTCTCAGCATCTCCAGGGGGAGCTTGATCTTCCTGCTCTGTGTTTTTCACAAGTCTGGCTATTTTCAGCTCCCACTGTGGGTCTTTACACATTCTTGGGTCTGGATCTCAGTTGTGTGGATCTGCGAACGTAATGAAACATCTGAGTACATTTTTCAGAAGAAGAAAACTGATAAAACTCCCAGCATCTCCATCATGTCTTCACCTCAGAAAACTATGACCATCCTGGGCGTTTCCATGTGGTTCTGAGGGGAAGAGAGTTGAATGAGATCCAGGTGAGGTGATGCAGAATCCTTTGCTTGAACTGAAAACACCTTCTCTTTACTATGGAGCCCATTTCATATGCCAGCCCTTGCAGCTGGCAAAAAGTTGTGACCTTACTTTGGGCAAAGTTTTCAGACGGTCCACATTAAAAGACTAGCTTCCCTCTGCTTATTATGCCAATCAATCCCTACAGCTCTCTTGTGCTTAGCGGAGAGTGCTCATATATATCTGGGACCAACAACGAAAAGAACAGAAGGGCCACCACTTAATACCAGGAAGGGAAAGCTCCAGGTCCTGCTTTAGAAGAAGGCAACGCGCTAGGCTGAGCAGCGCCCCTCCTACTCTATACAAGGGTGCTCACCTTCCAGTCCTAAGACTCTTACATAGCAAAAAGGCCTTTGAAGGTGTGACTATGTTAAGCTTTCATTTTAAGGAGATTCAACAATATGATCTGGGCCCTGGAGATAGCTATAAAAGTGACAGTGGAAACAGAGTTTGGAATGATGCAGAAAGGAGCCAAGAAATGTTGACAGTTTGTAGCAGCTGGATGGGGCATGGGACAAGGAATGAGCACCCCGACTTACTGATCTTACCCAAGGTGAAATGTTATGTATGGTTTTCTTCAGATGGGAATTCCTGCTCATCTTTGGGACTTCGCTTGATTGACACTTCATCTGGCCTGTCTTGGCAGGTTCGTTCACCCTTGTCCCTTTAGAAACACTCTGTGGAAATACTGAGTCCCCCTTCTGGACTCTAGTGGTAGCTGGTTTGTTTCTAAAACATTAAACAGGATCACAAAACTTCCGGTAAATATTTATTGTATGAAAAAAGAACCAACCCTTAACTGCATAGGTGACAACCCTGTGAGCAGCTGAGGCAGCAAGCCTGTAACCAGCCTGGCCAAATCCTAGATAGGGTTAGCTGTGTCTCAAATATTTCTGTTTTGGTCTTTCAGTTCTCACCAGGGGCCAGATTCTTTCTCAAGGCCTGCCTGGTCTTTCACCATAAGTAAGTTCCAGCCTTATCCTGTGACTGTTGACTTTCCCCTTTGTTGCCAGTGTCGGGGGTGATGTGGCAGAAGACACCATCATGCCAGTTATGAATCAAAGACTTTGTAAGGAGGGAGAAAAGGCCCAGTGCCACTGCCTACAGTGGCGGGGTGGAAATCTGAAGAGCCGAGGGAGGAACTGGATTCATTACCTTCAGAGGGCTTTCCAGAAAAGGAATTTTGTGCTGCATCCCCAGGATTACCAAGATATGAATTTCTATATATCATACTTTCTTTTGGCGGTATTGCAGCTATGACCCTAACTGAGCTTTCATTACCCCGTCCTTAAACGAAGAGAATGGGGAGAGTTAATACTCAATAAAGCTTCATTTTCAGGGAACTGTTTGAGAAAGAAAGTGAAATTGAATTAATAAAAACTTTCTATTGAACTAGGGGTTCAGCTTTGTGGTAAAGCACTTGTCTGGCCTGTGTGAAGCCTTAAGTTTGATCCCTAGAACTGGAAAGAAAATTCCTCCCCTTAATGGCTATTTTTGTAATTTCCTTTAAATTCATATACTGGAGTCCTAATTCTTAGGACCCCAGAAAGTAGTTAAATTTGAAGAACAGGGTTATTGAGCAATGCCATCTGGGTTAAATGAGGTCACCAGAGTGAGCTAATCCTATACACGTGAGCTCAGAAGGGACACAGGCAAACGTAAAGAAAGGGTCGTGTGTTGACACGGCAGAAGTGGCCATGGAAGAGTCAGGCTAGGAGCCACAGCAGAGGCCAGCCTCATCAGTATCTGGGTCAGAGACTTCTCACCACCAGGGCTGTAGGGAAGTAAGTCTCTCCTGTTTAAGCTCCCAGTCCATGATATTTTGCTGAGATGCCCTAGAAATATTCTACTTGAGAAAGCAATGAAAGAGTGCAAAGATATTTGTCAACAGCATTTTTCTTAGCTGCTCTTTCTCCCGAGGCTCCATTGTACAAAGAGAATATAAACGTGCTAACATTTCTTTAAAGAGTCCGTTCCTTCTAAATCAACCATATGTATTCCTTCCACCCCACCCCTGTCTCCCCACCACGTTACTCTCCCCTTAGTTCACCAATGAGATTATTTCTTCACAGTTATTAAGAAAGTAGGGTTAGGAATAATACAGGCAAGTGATCATCTATTACCAGGAAAATAATTCAGACTAATCAATTCTATGAATATGTCATGGGGTTAAAGACAGGTTTACTAGAAAAAGCATTATTTACTTGAACTGTGTCTCTACTAATTGTTCTCTCGAGTGGGTCCTGTTCAGGGTTGCTGCCGGCCATGTGTTTTCTCTCACAGTTCAGGACTGTGGCAAGTTTCCACATTGGAAACGCTATGATTATTTGTAGTCTGCTTGCTCTTTCTTCATTGGGAGAAACTCACAGAACATAGATTTTATAGAACCCACATTCCCCTTTCAAGCCTGCATGTCAAAAGTCATTTTACTTGGCTCACAAGTTTGTTCCAAACACGCTCAGGGGAGCATTCAGCATGGACTTCTGTCCCACATGGCCTGAGCTCATGAAGCTTCCTCCATCATCTGTAGCCAGTTCCGCAGCCTTCTCGGGTCAGGGCTCCCACGGTCTCAGTGGGAATGCCAAGGCACGGTGGAATGGCAAGGTGCTAAAATGCTTCTTATGGCCAGCATCAAGTCAGTGTTTCAGTTCACTGTTGATGATATCACGAAATAACACAGCAGGGCAAATGATGAGTAATAGAAGTTTATTTGGCTCATAATTCTGGAGGCTGGGAAATCAAGATCATGGAGCTGCATCTTGTGAGGCCCTTCACACTGTATTAGGATGCGATACAAAGTCAAGAAAGGACGTGCAAGCTAATGAATGAGCCAGGCAAGGGGGAGCCCGCTCCTACAGTAAACCACCCACTCCCACACAATTATATGTTACTCTTGTCTCAGTAAGGATTCCCATCTTAACACTCTTATAACTGCAGGTGCATTCAGACATGGGGTTTGGAGGGGGCGTTCAAACTGTAGCAGTAGCAAGGCCCTTCCGGTTTTGCTCAGCATCGTGAATTCACCCTGCTGTCTTGAGTTTGTGAGCTGAGGACAGGTAGCTTTCATTCTCTAGGGCTGAAGGAGGGACGGAGCAGTAATTACTATGGACAAGAGCCAGAAGAATAGAAAGAGGGATGTATCTGGAGTGGAACCTGAGTCAGGAGAAAGGATCCTAATTAGAGAGATTTTTATGAGAGGTTTAGCCATTTCCCTGAGAGGAGCCCAATTCCTAGACTGGGATCCTTGTGCAAGGCATTAATGTTCCCGGGGGGGGGGTGGGGACCACAGGGGAATAGAACAAAAAAGCAAGATTAGGAGGAAGAAAGCAAGTGAGTACGGGATGTGATATTAAGCAGGGCCCTATGAGGAAATTACACTAATTAAAGATTTCTGGGTCACAATTTGTCCAAACTCAGAAGCTCAAAACAACAATAAACATTTATTGTGTCTCAGGGTTCATTTGGGTCAGAATTTTATGAATGCCATGGCCATGTTGCTCTGGAAGCCTCTCACAGGTTACAGTTAAAATGTCAGGGGGAAACAAAAGTGTCAGCTGGACTTTGTCATCATCCCAAGACTCTGCTTCCCCAAGGCTACTCACTCACATGTCTTGAGAGTTCTTGCTGGCTGCATACAGGGGGTCCCAATCTCCACCCCCACCCTGATGGCCATGTCTCATGATGGCTTGAATCCTTGTGATGCAGTATCTAGGACACCTCAGAGTGTGAAGATCAAGAGAGAGTGAGGCGGGCAGAGGCCATTCTTGAAGTGTCCAAGCACTGGAAGTCACATACCCACTACCTCCTCATCTACTCACCAGTTCTGCTTTGCATTTGGGGAAAGGGGCTTCAGAGGATATGGACATATTTTTAACACTTTTACAATAACCTTGGCTCCATGTTCCTCAAAGACAATAGAGTGTACCACTCACAGCAGGTTTGGGCAGGGCCAAGGAGCTGGAACTCCCAGACTCTCACACTTACTTGTTATAACTAACAGTTGCCTGGAACAGAAGGGATAAGTTCCCAAGCTCTTTGACATGCAAGAAAACTAGGGTAATACTCCTTTCACAGGTAGTAGAGTTCAAGGAGACCACAGATAGAGAGGTACTGTACCCAGACACAGATGAGAGATCCCAGAGGAAAGACGAGGAAGCACTAAGTATGTGAGAGCATGCATCCAATCACAGAGTGGTTATTCTGTGTTATAGCCAAAGCATGATTCAGGAATGTGGCTCCTTGCTGCTTGGTGGGGGTGGTGCTTAGAGAAGCAGCAGAGCTTGTAATTCCCTAACCTCCTTTACAGGGGTCACTAGCTTCTAGAAGTCTCCTCTACCATCCTCTTCATGTTCTATCTCCTAACCGCACACACTGCTGTCTCAGAGAGCCAGGCATAGATGAAAGATAGACACTGAAACCAAATAGTAGAATCAGGCAAGTGCTGGCCTCAAAGAACAAGGAAGGAGCTGTCTGGACACTCAGGTTTATTAACAACACTCTGTACTTTGATGAGGCTTCATCTGGTCTTAAAGAGCTCTGTTGTTGCTGAAGTCAGCTAGGGAGTTATGCTCTTGGGTAGGATTTTAAAATCTAACAAGTCTTCCAAAAGGGTGTTGCTTGGAGTGTTTGACTCCTTCTGGATTGCTCTCAAGGGAAGGATGATCCTGATTTACGTCATATGGAGGTTTCTTCCAGTTCAGATACGGGACCATTTTTTTTTTCACTTGTCTCATCTCTTTCTATGTATAGTTCATAATGTGTTTCATCCAAGTCTGCACCAACCATTTCGTATCTGAGTCTTGAGCTCTCTCTCTCTCTCTCTCTCTCTCTCTCTCTCTCTCTCTCTCTCTTACACACACACACACACACACACACACACACACACACACACACGTTATAAGTAGGCCGCTTGTTGATTCCTGGCTGTTCAGTCCTTAAATAATCACATAGACACTATATTATTTAAATCAGTGCTTGACCTATTAGCTTTGATTTCTTATTGGCTAGTTCTTACATTTTAATTTAACCCATTTCTAATAATCTGTATATCACTGCATGGCTGTGGCTTACCAGGTAAAGTTCGTCTGGCTCCATTGGGGCTATGTGGCTTTTCTCTAACTCTGCCTCCTTTTTCCCAGCGTTTAGTTTAGTTTTTCTCACCTAGCTCTGTTCTACCCTATCCAAGCCAGTTTTCTTTATTCATCAGTGGTAATCACAGCATACAAAGGAGAATCCCACATCACCTGCCCCACCTCCCACCCCACCATACTCACACACAACCACTCCCAAAACTTAAAAGAAGAAACAAGAGTTTTGCTGCCAGAACAGGATCACAGTGGAGCTCCTGTCCTGGGCAGGCCAGGGGTTCGTTGGTGGTGTTCTGCAACCACCTGCCATATTTCTCCAGGATCAGCAAGAGATCCACTGCCTGCAGATATTCTGACAAGGGATGTGTTTGCAGCTGCAGAGAGGCTGCCTACTGCTGCTGCACAGACACTCTGGACTGAATGGCCTTTTTCTGGTTTGTGTTTTTTGTTTATTTTCCTCCCCCCAGGCCCCACTTTGGTTAAGAAATAGGAAGTTTTCCTTTCCTGGAATTTCCTAAGCATTTTAGATTATCAACTTTTCCCACTAGGTGGAAGCACAGAATGTATCACAATGGTGATCTCTAGCCAGGGCTGCTAATTAACACCAGTGTTCAAGTGTGTTCTGACTCTTTCCTTCGAGAAAAGACCATTATGGGGCTGTATGCTTGCAGCCTGTGTCACTTCCGTCGGCAAAAAGTGGGGTGACTTCTGCCCCAACTTTATTTTGGAATGGGGGAGGGTACAATTCCCTTTGGTACATGGGATTTTTCTTTTATACAGGATAGATTCTGGAGTGAGAGAGTACTTTTCTCTTGGGGAGAGAGAGCGTGTCCCCTACTCTTGGTGGATTTAGAGTCGCAGGGCCTTGCAACAGCTGTCAAGCAAAACAAAACAGTAACAGGGAATACCAGCTAAGGTCCCACCTTGCGTCTCTGTTCAGATGGCTGTCAGTTCTAGCATAGCTCCGAAGGAAGAGGGGTTTGCAGCTAAATGCTGGCTGATCAGCGCTGCAGTGCAAGTTTTTAAATCCCAAGTGTTATTCACTCCCTAACTGCTCCCTCTCCGCTGTGGTTCTAGGTTCCCTTCTGTTTCTGAAGCCTTCTCTACTCCCCTCTAGCCCGCTCCCCACAGTGTGCTGAGCAGATGAGGCTGTAGGGGTCCAGCTGTGTTCACTGTTCTGATTTCAAACACTTTGTCTTTGGCCTGCTACACTCGTGTCCAGGACCCCTGCCAGTGGCCCTATGACGATACAGCAGTTCCTTCAAGGAAAGGCACCAGCCACCCTCAGTTCTCACCCCTGTACCGTCCCCCGCCACCTTCCTTACTCCTTCCCCCACCCCACCATTCAGAAGTCATCTGTTCCCATGTGCACACAGTTACGCATCCTCTTCTAGTCTGCTTTGTGGCACCCTTCTGAGAGCTTTACCTCTGCTGCCTCCCCGGACTCTCCTGAAGCCCCTGTCATGCCTCTTAGGCTGCCAGATCCAGCCTCTTCCCCAGTTTTGTTCTGACTGTCAAGCTCCAATTCCACTCTAAAGGACATTTTCATATCTGTATAACACATCAGGGTACTACATTCATCGAGCAGTGGGTATGGAATATCTAACACCAACCTTGTCTCCTTGGTGGGTCACAGCATTTCTTTGCATGTGTCAGTTTTTAACGTCATATTCGTTGCTGACTCAAACCTCTCCCAGTGCTGCGTTATCAGCAATCAGTAGTTCCATCCATATCCCCTCACGTCCCCTTTATAACAGGGCCTATAGTTCACAAGAAAGCAGCATTCTCTTTGAAATAGGAAGGGCGGGATATTCACATTTTGCCAGTGGTGAGTAACATTTGCACGCTTGTTCCAGTGTGATACAAGAACTCTATGTGTTCAGGGACAATTGAGCTTTGAAGCCACACTCACCAGTAAAATGCAAAATCCACGAGTGCCTTTTCTCAACTGAGACCCAACCCTAGTACTTCTTTTGATGTGTTGGTTCATTGAGAAGACACCATGAAAAGCGAGATCCCAACTGCTAGGCAACCACTCTCTTTTACCTCCTCTGCTTCCAGAGTACAGCTAAGGGCTAATGTTGAAACAGAAAGAGGAGGAACAGAGCCCATGGACAGTAGATGTGTGTCAATGCCGTAAGAACCTTTCCATGAGGAAGTACATTGAATTTCCTTTAGTAGAATGTTACCTACTCTGCCCCACCCCCCCACAGGTTGGGTGGAAAGGGCTTCATCCTCACCACCACCTGCCCCCCATGTGAACCTGGTTGGCATAATTCAATTTGTGCATCCGGTTCCCTGAGCTACTACTTATTGCCAGATGAACAATCTGAGCAGTGTATAGAAATCAAGCTTTTGCTGGGACTGCTGAGTACTGGCCATGACCCTTGACACTCATGATTGAAAACTGATCAATCACCATGCCAGAAAGGCAGAGGCAGAGAGGCAGAGACGCAAACAAATCCTTTGGGATCCTGAACAGTCTTGGATGAATGCAACACTATCTTTGAATGCTTTTATGTATATACAAAATCATCTCGGCATGGTGGTACACACCTGTAATCTCAGCTTTTGGAAGGTAGACGGGATGACTGGGAAGTCAAGAGTATCCTTAGGTACATAATCAAAGGCCAGACTGAGCTATATTAGACTACTGTCTTAGCCAATGTTCTATTGCTGTGAAGACACACCATGACCACCAACTCTCATAAAAGTATTTAATTGGGGTCTTACAGTTTCAGAGGTTTCATCCATTCTCATCACAGCAAGAAGCACGGTGTTATGCAGGTAGATGTGCTGGAGAGGTTGCTGAGAGTTCTACATTTAGATCCACAGGCAGCAGGAAGACAGAGAAAGAGTGGGCCTGGCTTGGGCTTTTGAAAACCTCAAAGCCTACCTCCAGTGACAGACTTCCTCCAACAAGTCCATACTTCCTCATCCTTTCAAATATAGTGCTACTTCATAGTGAACAAGCCTTCAAATCCATGAGCCTGTGGGAGCCATTCTCATTCAAACCACCACAACCACAAAAAAAAAATCAAAAATCAAAAATTCATCAGTTTAAATGAAAAATTGTGATACACATTCTAAATATTCTTAATTGGTACACCTGGGGAGGGTAGATTTTTTTAAATGAAACATGTATGCTAAGAAAAAAATATATAGTGAGAAAAAGATTAAAAGGAGAAAGTAAAATAATCAACTTTATTTCCAGCTAATTTCATTTCTGGTCAGGTTCCTGAACCTCAGTTACACCCTCCTCCAAGGCTGCTCTTAGAATGAAGAAGCAGCCCTGCTGGGTCTTTCTAGAGACTGGGAGGAGATAACCCAGGAATCAGTTTGAGGTCTCTGATTTCTAGCTGCCTCTGTGATTCCCAGAGACGGTTATGAGTCACCGGGGACAGCAGCTGAGGAAGAATCAAGAGTTGAATGGTGGAAAGGTCACTGTGGGCAAGGGGAAAGGGGGATTTAAGCTCTGATCTTGTGAATAAGAGCATGGCTTAAGAGAATAGGGCCAGCATAAAGTTTTCTCAGTAGGCGGGGTGGGCATGGGAAGGAGGGGAAACACAGATGAGGAATGACATGGGGACTCTTAAGTTTCACAACTGGAAAATGAGGTTCAGTCTGAGATCAGCATGTTCGGTTGTTAGAAGCCCCCAAAGTGTGTGTGGGAGACAGCCACGAGTGTAGAAAGAGTAGGGGCATGTTCCTTCAGGAGACTCTCATTAACTGTGCTCCATACTTTGCACCAAGGACGATATGCAATAATTAATCTATTTTTCTTTCTGGTGGTCTTTCATAGGAGCGCTTTAAGAATGATATAAGAGCTTGTATTCTATTTATAATATGCTGAGACTTGGACCACATGTTTTCTGAAGCCATAAGAATACTGCTGAATCAATTGCTGTTGAGTGGGTGTTTAGAACACATGAGGGTTGTTTTGCATCTCTCTATGCTGATTTTACAACATACAGGTTTTACCTCTCCCTTACCTCTTGGATATTAAGGAAAAGAATGTGCCTTCTGTACATATAGCTGTCCTGTGCATCTGACATCCATTTGTTGTAACTCCGTGGTTTCATTAGGGCGTTTTGCCAGATATTTCTGGCTTCCAGGCACATGGGAGAATTATACTTTCCCTCTTTCTTGGAACCATGATATGGCCATGTGACTGTTTTGGGCTAATGAGATACAAGGGGACATGACGTGGTAGATTCCATAAAGCCCAGGATGCCATTTACATACTTTATTTTTCTTCTCCGTGACATGCATGGCGATAGTTCCCGGTTGGAAGGGGGGCTGCTTCAGTTCTTGGAGTCTCTACGTGATTAATGAGAATCCCACTTCACCTAACTTCTGAGTGCATGTGGCCTTAGCAAGAAGTATGTTTCTGTTGCTTTAGTACATTAGAATTCTGGGACAGTTTGTCCCTACAACAGAAATTAATTCATCTGGACTTACATAAAACTAAAAAATATTACAACAATTATATTTGCAATTAGGGAAAGTAAAATATATGCCTTAATATCTAAGACTTCAACATTTTTAAAAATGATAAAGAAAACAGAGAAGATAATACTTAAATATTAGTCTTAAAAGTATATTTTATAGTTCACTCTTCTTTTTTAATTCTGATATATTTTGTTAATGTCATGTAATACATATATAAATATATATTTGTTATTTTCATATACTTGTAATTTACTGGATACACTTGGAGGGTTTCTTTGTTACCTGGGACTTTTGACAAATACTGTAAGTTTACAATAGTATTCATTGTCTTAATGCATATACAAAGTCAAAATAACTTTGATTTGATTAGATTTTTTTTTTTTTGGACATCAAGTTACAGAAAACTCAACTCAAATTGGCTAGAAGGAATTTCTGATTCCTGATGTTTCATGTCTGAAGAAGTTGAGGCTGAGGGTCGATTGATGTAATAGCTCTTGGTTGTCATGTAGGGTCCGGATTTTCCATTTCCCTTCCTTATACTCCTTGGTGTTGATTTTCTTCTCAGGTGTATCATAAGCAGGCTGCAGCACCCCCAGGGACCATGTCTTTCACTGTGCTCAGAGTCAGAGGTCAAATGGCTTTTTTTCTTTTTTCTGCATCTCTAGGAGAGAGACATCTCTCGCTCCAAAGCTCTTAATTCAATATTTCTGCTCATCTTAAATGACAGAATTGGGTCCTGTGAGCATTTCTAAGCCAGGCTCTGGCCTGCAATATGAGTCGAAACAGTGGGTAGAATCGCTGTGGTCAGCATAGACCATGATGTCCCCACGGACGGAGCACTGTTTGACACCTTATACTGATGCTCTTTAGAAGGTTTCTTGATTTGCTGGAATAAATGACATTTCTGGAAGCAGCTTGGCTTCTGTAACTCAGAACTGCTGGGCCAAAAGATGAAGGTTTTCATTGTTTTCTTATTGTGTCACCAACACTCTTCAATTTGATAAAACTGTATCATCAGCAGGCCTCATGAAGAATAATGTTATGACTTAACACTTTCAGATGTTGTCAGTGTTGGTTTGGCTTAGAATTCTTGAGCTGTGAGGATGTCTGAGCATTTCTCCATCGCTTTGTTTGCTTTTACTCCCATTTGCGCCTGTAGAAGGTAGCACTCCCTGGCACAACATGCAGGATGCTGAAGTTTCAGTCCTCCAAGAAAACTTGGCATCGCTCACCTCCATCTCAGATGCAGCAGAGATGGAGCTGGGGACCATCTCAACATTAAAAAAATGCAAATTACCCGGAGACTTAACTGATCCAGATGGAACCCACGGGAGGCCCTTAGTGTGGAACAGTCCCAGAGGCTGCAGGCCAAATGCAAGGAATCCCAGCACTCGAGCAGAGTCCTTGGAGAGCACTTGAGCACAAATTATTTTTATGACCACATGTAATGATTGAGTTAGAAGCATTAAAACATTTAAAATGATATTCACATGGAGAAAGATCCTCTGAGGGATGGTTCAGTCCCTAACCATGTATCTCTAAAGAAAATAAAGTTGGAATAAAGCAACCCACACTTTGCCTATCAGAAAAGTTTTAACAGCAGACTTATCGACCAACGTTTGTTGAAGTAAAATAGTCTTTAGCAGTAATTTTGTCCTGACAAATAACACTCTTTCCAGTTGGTTTTTTTCCAGTGTCTTGGTGAATAGTAGTGTCTTGGGATAGTAGGGTTCAAAGTGTTTGAGCATTATTTACCATACAGCTGTCAAGGATGCTCTGAGGAGGTCTAAGAGTACCTGGTAGCCTGCAAAATGTGTGCCCGTGCACTTCATGAGGCAGAGCTCATGGCATTCATGACACCGCCGGGAGGGCCTCAATGTCTCTTGTGTACTTTTCTTCTATCTGAATGTTTTCACCACGGCTCCCTTTTGCCTTCATCATACTTGCCAGCTTGCCTTCTTTTTATAATTGTCCATTCAAGTTTGGCTTGAAATACCCTCCTTGAGGATCCACTGCTGATATAATGACTATCTGTAGCTCATTCTGCTTCATTCGGGGTGATAAGGGACCAGGATGCTCTGGTTTATATACTGTAGGATATTTGAGCACACTAAACTTCCTTTATTGACTCTTTAGTTTTCAAGTCACTTTAGAATTGTTGCATCACATCAAAATTTAGACATCCATATTCATCTCCCATAACAAAACAAAGGGTCACTGTGAAGTTTCTTTCCTTCCTCCTTTTTCTTTCTCCTCTTCCTTTTCTTCTTTTGTGCTGGGAATTGATCTTGGTGCCTTTTACTTTTACATGCTAGGCAAGCCCTCTATTTTCAAGCTCTATTCCCACCCCTGGAGTTTCTTTGCCTTTGTGAAGTACAGTGAAATTCAGTGTCTAAAAGAAATGGCTACCATCTTGTGTGCTTCTTGCCGACGGTTGCACCTAATCTTTTTTTTTATCTGAATTGATATTTTTATTTATTTATTTATTTATTTATTTATTTATTTATTTATTTATTTATTAAAGATTTCTGTCTCTTCCCCACCGCCGCCTCCCCTTTCCCTCCCCCCGCCCCCACCCAGTCCCCCCCCCCCCTCCCCCCCAAGAGCAATCAGGGTTCCCTGCCCTGTGGGAAGTCCAAGGACCACCCACCTCCATCCAGGTCTAGTAAGGTGAGCATCCACAAAACTGCCTAGGCTCCCACGAAACCAATAGGTACAGTAGGATCAAAAACCCATTGCCATTGTTCTTGAGGTCTCAGTAGTCCTCATTGTCCACTATGTTCAGCGAGACCGGTTTTAACCCGGGCTTTTTCAGACCCAGGCCAGCTGGCCTTGGTGAGTTCCCGATAGAACATCCCCCTTGTCTCAGTGTATGGGTGCACCCCTCGCGGTCCTGAGTTCCTTGCTTGGGTTGCACCTAATCTTAAGCATGAGATAATTCCACATATGCATTTTCATTAGGTTTATAGATGCCTCACTTTCCCAAAGATGCTCTTTTTGAGTTCAGGGATGGTAGAATCTCAGGCATTTGTCTCACTTTCAGAACTTTCTGATTGTGTTTTTCCTCTTTTCTAATGGGAGATAACAAGGTATGAAAGTTAGTACAGTTGTATATCTGATGTATTGGAAACAGACGAGATATGTGAAAAATAGCGCTCTGCTCTTCACCTTATGGTGAAGAAAATGGGGTGGTAATTAAAAGAACACTGACTGCATCCCACTGAGAACTGACTAAGTATACCAGCTAAGCGCAGTGTGATGGGGACATCCCCTCACTTACTTTTGAAGATGAGATCATCCAAGGAACAGAGAAGAACTATTCAGCTGCCAGCAAGACAATGCTGGATTTCCATCAGAAGATGCCCATCCGAATGGGATGGAGGCAGAAAGAGAAAAGCCAGTGAATCCAGAAAGAGTGCCTGAGAGAATCCTGGGAGAGCCTGTACAGAAAAATCCAGCTGTGGACAGTCTTGCTTTCTCCACCTTCTGAGCATTGCCATGTTTGCTCTTTGAGTGATATTTGTGGGCCCATTAAGGTTTGTGGGACTGTAGCAACTGGGGACTGAATACTTCCCCTTGGTTCTTCCAGATGCCACAGGGAAGACTCTACTTGACTTAGATTAACTGTACAGTCAGGCTGGAGTACAGAAGCAGGGTGGGACAAGGAGCTGGATGTGATGAGGTGGAGACATTCATGCGACAGGAGGTGGTTTTTTTCTCCTCCCAGGTGCTCAGCAGCTCCATCTGTGGAAGACAGTAGTGTTGCTGGCCCCCACGTGTGTGTGTGTGTGTGTGTGTGTGCGCGCGCGCGTGTGTGCTGCATAACAGAGTAGGTACTAGTCAATAACAAAAATGTGCATCTGGGGGATTTTATTTCTGGAATCCATATTTCCACACAAGTCACTCTGCATTT
The DNA here is from genome assembly GCF_014885135.2 of Alexandromys fortis. Lineage (NCBI taxonomy): Eukaryota > Metazoa > Chordata > Mammalia > Rodentia > Cricetidae > Alexandromys > Alexandromys fortis. The sequence goes on from NW_026068047.1 coordinate 594,248, forward strand.
AATCCTTTCCCACTCCTTATTTGTCTTGTTCTGTTTCTATTTAATTCAATTAATGGTTTTGACTAGTATTTGCTTTTCAATAATTTTCTCTCCTTTTCTTTGAATTCCTTCTGATTACTCTCTATTTCCCCTCTTCAATTCTTTTCTTTGTTTCTCTTCTTTAGCACTTTTTTTCAGACTACCTCTGATTTATCCAACAAAACCAGTTTAAATACCATTTTCTGCCACAGAATTCATATAATATCTTTTTTTCTTTAATGCAGTGAAGGGAGCTGAGGATTCTAATTTATAAATCCCTCCCAGGATTGCTAGTGTAGAAGTCAAAAAGAAAGTGCAGTATAGATTGATGGGTAGGGTTCAGGCAGAAGGGAAGCTGCATGGGGCAAAGTGTGGGGCTGCAGAAAACATGTTTATGCATACACAACTTTTAATAAACATTCCTACCACATTTTTAAAAACTGTCTAACTTACTTTTGAAATCTAACAGGTATTAATATGTAAAGAGGGTAAAACTGATGTGGGATTTGGGCAGTTAGGAGAGACTGGACCCTGAAGAGACTTAGGTGCCTGTGGAAGAATGCATAAAGAATGAGGATATGGGGCTGGAGAGATGGCTCAGTGGTTAAGAGCATTGCCTGCTCTTCCAAAGGTCCTGAGTTCAATTCCCGGCAACCACATGGTGGCTCACAACCATCTGTAATGGGGTCTGGTGCCCTCTTCTGGCCTGCAGACATACACACAGATAGACTATTGTACAATTAACAAATAAATAAATAAATATTTTTTTTAAAAAAAGAATGAGGATATGAGGAAAAGAATGAGATTCTAGCTTTTTCAACATGGTGAGCACAGGAAACAATAGGAGATTTGCTTCCAAGCAAGCCTGGATTAGGCTGTGTTTACAGCTGAGAATGTCAACAAGGAAACCCGGTCCAGTGCACACAGCAAGGGCACAACAGCATGTTTTTGTTACACTGACTTAAAACTATGCATAAAAATTGGAAGGTTATTTGGTATTTAAACACAAATATGAACTCGGTTACAAACCTCTAAAGATGTATTTAATTGTACAGTTCCTCTTAGTGCTGGCATCGTGTAGCAGGTATTTGCACTTTCACTGGCTATGCCTAATTTTTAACCTATCAGCCTTCATACCTAGTCAGCTAAGTAAACAGCTACGCAGGTCAGACAAGAAAGACAGCACAATGTTCCTAGAATGTTCTATGCCCAAGAGGGGGAGGCTGATTCTGACCGCATGGATTATAAATGTTTTCAAGTAATTAAAACCTGACTTTCTATACTTGATGTATGCTGTTTCCAAATGTCTAATTGTTTGCACAACTTTAAAATAAAGGGGGTGGGGCATGGCAGCTTTTCCGAGCCAGAGGGAGTTGTTTGCAATGGTTCAAATTATGTTTAGATTCATGGAAGGGTGTTTGAAAGCACTCTGAGGCAGCTATAAAGGATATTTTTTTTCGGATGATTAAATGCAAATATTGTTTAAAAATTCTTAAGAAAATGATTTAAGAATAAGCAGGAAACAAGAAAAGAGGGGGTGGGGAGCATGAAGGTGAAGGAGCGGATTGTTTCCGAGCGAGTTCTCCTGCCGTGACCCCATGCCAACTGCCATCATCTGAAGAGCCTTTGTTCTGCTGGAACGTGCTCGCAGGAAGATGAGGTGCTCAGACTCCAGTGGATGCCTGGCCAAGAAGTGCCAGGGTGCACTTTATCACGCCCTGCCCTTTTACAGCCAAGCAGGCTCCGCATCTTTCTCCAGGATATCTGAGGCTTTGCAATGACTGTGTATAGATCCCTGAACAAATGCAGAAGACTGACCTGACCTGGTGCCTCCTAGTGTTTGATACTGAAACCAGCCCCTCAAGGGCTACACCACGGACCAGCTGGAAACCACAGTTCTGATACACCCTTTCCCTCCGGAACTCCATCAGTTTGAATATTTTAGCTTTATATATGTATGTATTTATGCTTATTTCTGGCCCTTCTGTAGCTGACCATTCTGGCCCTTCTGCAGCTGTAACATTCTGCATGTTAGAAAGTGGTGGGAGAATCTGGAGAGATCACAGGCTTTTGTGGTTTAAATAGTTCAACGCTAAAAGGAAGTGACTGTAATTCTCTTCAGCTGAGGTCTCTGACAGCGCTGTTGGGGCATCTCTTCTCCGTGGGGTTTCTGCTGGGGTTAGGGGGGGCCTGGGTGCGAGGTTCTCTTTATTATCAGCATTCTGCTTTTGCTCTAACATGAGTTTGGAAACGAGGAAGGAAAGCCTGGGGTTGGAGGAAGTTTCAGAAGCATCAGGGAATTCTCTTTCCCCAGGGGTTTCATTCATCTACTTGCTGACATTAATGTTTTATAAAGACAAGAGTTTGTTCTCATTTCTGAGTTTAGATCCAACATAAAGAGATTCTGCTGGGACTGCATTTAGGATTGGCAAGGAAGAAAAGTACAGGGAAGGACTTCTAGAGGCTTCTTGGACATCAAATGGCTATTTCACAACAACCTTGTGATGAGTTAAATATAAATGAATCAGAAACATAAGGACCAAATTTCTTCTGAAATTTACATGTTTTTTTTTTAATTAAAGCAAAGATGTTCTTGGCAAAAAGTATTTAGGGACAAGTTCAAGTCTCTTGATTATGATTAGTCATCCTTTACAGACGCCAAATGCTGCCAGGCTCTATCTTCTCTCTTATCTTCTTTCTCTCTTCCCTCTTCTACCCATTTCCTGAGATTTGTGTAAACTGCAAAGCTTTGGGTTGGTCACCAGCCCAGTGCGCAGGCTCTCTTGTGCTTTCCTGAACTGCCTGATTAGACTAGGACAGTGCTTTGGGGCTGGGAATGAGGGCATATGCTCAGACCTGGAGTGAGATGACTTATATTTGGACCCTGTTCATGTGACCGACACCTTACTGTGAGCTGGTGTGCTTGAGATTTTTCAATACTATTATGAAGAATAAGTTTATTTAGTGAGAAGCCTGTACTCTGGAATCAGGTAAGGATGCAGCACTAAAGAGCAATCAGCTCCTTCCTGGGCATGGTCTTGCTTACTCTGGCAAAGCTGAAGCTTTTGCCATTTATTTATGCACACAGATGTTACCATGGGAAGCATTCACAATGGGTTATACTGGACTGAAATTGAATTACAGAGGAAATAATCTGAAAATTACCAGGCAATTGATTTTTGACAAGTGGAAAATGTCATCAAAGGTAAGGGTAGTGTTGGCAGTGTTTGGGGATTTGCAGATGTCTCTTTTCTTGTACAGAGGCTTCTCAGTTGGGAATTTGTTTACGTCATATCGTGGGTCCATTAGTCACAGCAAGGGCTCTACCTGCTGGCAGCATCTTACTAATCATACTAGGACACTGGCCTCCCACTCTACCAGACCTAGCACATGACACAAAAAAGATCAATGTTGTGAAATGGGCCAATTCTTTCCTGAGGGTGTGAACACAGTACTTAGCCCATGGTAGGCACTCCAAATGATCTTGCCAGATGAATTACACTTAGCATTTTATGCACGGTGGCTAATTTTAAAGGCAGCAGCAAGAAGATTGAGAGTGAATGGCCTAAGAAAAATGTAAGACAGTAGAATCCCAAAGAGTGAGATGATCCTAACAGACTGTGGGACAGTCTTCGTGGGCAGTGAGGGAACCTAGAAGGTGGCAGAGGTGAGGACTCCCTTATTTAGCTTGTTGGTCATGTTGGATGGCTTCTTCTAAAAGGTTTCAGAAAACAGAGAAATAACGATGATGATAATGATGATCATGATGATGATGATGATGATGATGTTGAACAAACCCCAGGATCGGAAAGAGGTTGTGCCTGGGAGAGAGAGCCACATGACCTCTGTCCCACTGCTCTGGCCCCTCCTCAATTCAATCAGCAGTTTACTGATCCTCCTTGGTGGTCCAGAGATGGGGAGGCAAATGATGCAAGATTAAGGAAACATGTAGTATAGAAGACGCTGAGAACATTTCGTAGCTACGACCCCGAAGCTGACTGAGATGATGCTGTAAAGGGTATAGACTGCTCGAATTTGAGGCAGGCCTCTGAGCTCCATCCAGTGCCTGCCTCACAGCATCTCCTTCAGGGGCTCTTGGCCTCCCAGACTCCCATAAGGCTCAGATCTGGAGTAACATCTGTTGTCTTGAGCTCTTCCTCCTCAGATACACAGTAAACAGAGCCACGCTGAACCCAGTGCCTGCGCCACACGAGCCTGTGGTAATACTGCTTCTCAGACAGGAGGGAAGACTTGTCAAAGTGGAGTGTCTCATTATGTTAGTCCTCCACAACCACCCAGCGACAGCAGACTGAAGTTCCTCTGCCACCCTCAGGGCCAACTAGCAGTACACATCTGCGTAGACCTAGAAGCTGACTAGAACAGTTTGTCCTTGGAGGAGAAATCTAGTCAACACCAGTTTTCATCAGCTCAGATGTTTGTTTTTTCCAGCTACTTATTTGTGAAGAGAAAGACACTTGGCTGTATGTTTTCTTAACTGTCTTACTGACTAGATTCCCAGGGTTCCGAATCCTTCCTTCAGTGTCCCTCCAATGCTTAGTGCTTGAGATGACCTCATTTGTCATCTCTCATGATCTCTCTGCTGCTTTACCCACTTCAGTTGACCATCCCACATGCACCTCAAAAGGAGCTGGAGGTTTTAGACCTGCTTCAGGAGTTGGGTGTGGGATGCTACATCTGATTTTATCTGACTTTGCTTGCAATACAGTACACAATAGTAAAATAGTGGCTCTTCAAAATGCTGAAAGAAGACGGAGGAGGAGAAAGAAAAGAGGAGGAGGCAGAGGAGGAAGCAGAAGAGGAGGTGGTGGAGGAGAAGAGACTTAGCAAGATCTAAGACATACCCAGTATTTTCTTTTCTATAGTGTTGTAGGATTAAATTTGTGCTAGCCATGTGAGAACATGCAAATGCATAGTACCTTCGACAGTGTCTTGTTCTGTAAGGCTGCAATATTACATATATTCAATATATAATATACTTTATTTAGAGATAGTTGGAGTGTAGATAAATCACATTTGTTTGAAATTTGTGTTTGGTGTCTGAAGGAGGAAACCTTGGTTTTGGCATCTCTGAGAAATCTAGGAGCTCTGTCTGCCATCAAGTGACTTGGAGAAACAAGCAAGCAAAGAACACCAAGCTGAAGGACAATATCTCAAACACTGCTAGGACAATGCTTGGGAAATGTGAAAATAGCTACGTAGCATCAAACCAGCCTGCATGTTCTTCCCCCAGGACCTTCTTTATTCCATTACTCACTTCCGACTTCAGCTCCCCGAGGCTTATCTGTGTTAGACACTGGGTGGGTAGGTTGTCCTGATGCTCTCTCTACATGTAACTGCTGTTACCTGAGCTCTTCACGGACCCCTCTTCTTTCATGACCTCTCTCCACGTACATTCTTCTGAAAAGGCTGAGGGGGAAATTAAATGCATGTGTCTTTTTGGCTCTGCCGTGGCTCTCCGAAACACCAAGTTCTCTCCGTGCCTCATCAAGCATGGGTAAGTAGTGTAGAAGGAGGCAGGCAGTACCTTCGTGTCTGAGACCTCGGCCCTTTCCCAGCCACGAGTCCCACAAAGAAAACTGAGGTATGGTGAATGGGGCTTGGGGAGCTGCTGTCTGCGGTATTTCTCAGTGACAGGCGTGTTGGCAAGATTACTGAGAACGTGTGTTTGATTCATTTTCGTCTTTCTGGTGCTCTACTTGGTACCTAACACATAGGCAGTACACAAGGTTTTGTTAATGAACGAACAAAGCGTCTAAAGCTATAGGCCTTTTTACTTTATTTTATTTTGATTTTGGCCTCTTTCTTTCGGGTTGTATTTTTAGGGTTCATCTGTATAGCATGTATAGTATTGATACTATTTTATTAAATGGATCTAACACATTTTGTTCATTAGTTTATAAGCATTTTGGTGATTTTATTTTCTTTCTTCTTTTAAAATAAATGTATTTATCTATTTATTATATATTTAACATCCCTGCCACAGTTTCAAGTTTCCCTTCCCTCCTCTCTTCTCAGTCTCTACCCCGACCCCTCTGCTGTTCTCATCCACTACTCTTTCTTTCTGTTTAGGAAAGAGCAGGTCTCCCTTGAGTATCAACAAAACATGTCATATCAAGTTACATTAAGACTGAACACCTCCCCGTTTATTAAGGCTGAGCAAGGCAACCCAATAAGAGGAACAGGGTTCCAAAAGCCAGTAAAAGAGTGAGAAACAGCCCCTGTTCCTGCTGTTAGGAGTCCCACAAGAAGACCAAGCTACACAACTGTCACGTATGCAGAGGGCCTATGTCAGTTCCACGCAGGCTCCCTGGTTGTCAGTTCATTTTCAGTGAGCCCCTATGAGCCGAGGTTAGTTGGTTCCGTGAGTTTTCTTGTGGTGTCCTTCACCCATATGGCTCCTCCAATCCTTTCTCCCCTTCTTCTGCAGGATTCCCCAAACTCTGCCTAATGTTTGGCTGTGGGTCTGTATCTGTTCCTATTAGTTGCTGGATGACGCCTTTCTGATAACAATTGGCCCAGGCACCAATTTGGTCACAGGAGATAGCCAGAGTTCCCTATTAGTCTTAGTTGGGGTCATCCTTGTAGATTCCTGAGAGATTCCCTTGCGCCAGGTTTTTACCTGACCCCAAAATGCCCCATTTCCAGTAGTCTCTTTCAGTACCCCTCCTCCCCTCACTACCCGATCACTCCTGTTCTGATCTCCACCTGCACTCAGTCCACTCAGGAAATCTCTTCTATTTCCCTTTCCCATTGAGATCCAGGAGTCCACTCTATGAGCCCTCCTTGTTACCTAGTTTCTCTCAGTCTGTGAATTGTAGTAGCATAGTTATCCTTTATTTTATAGCTAATATACATTTATGAGTGAGTGCATATCATGTTTGTCTTTCTGGGCCTACGTTTCCTCACTCGGGATGATTTTTTTCCTAGTTCCATCCATTTGCCTTCAAATTTCCTGGTGTCTGTTTTTAACAGCCGTGTATTAATAGTTCATTGTGTAAATGTGCCAGGTTTTCTTTATCCATTCCTTGGTTGAGAGACATCTAGACTGTTTCCAGGTTTGGGTTATCACAAGTAAAGCTGCTGTGAACATTGTTGAGCAAGTGTCTTTGTGGTATGATTGAGCATCCTTTAGGTATTTGCCCAAGAGTGGTATATCTGGGTCTTGTTGTAAATTGATTCTCGGTTTTCTGAAAAATGGCCACATTGACCGTTTGCACTCCCACTACACAGGGCTTTTGTAACAGAGTTTTAAAATATGCTCTTACAGTTTCATGAAATTTAAAATTACTGTTATAAAGTATTTGTGCCAACTCATAATGTTAGCTTAGCATTATATCTCTGCTGAATTGAAGAGAAAAATTTTTAGAGAAAAATGTAGCTGCCACCATAACTAAAAGTGACCCACAGTGTCAAGTTTGTTCAATGATACTGAAGAGGCATATTCTTAACACAGTGTAGAACTGAGAAAAAGTTGTTGCTGTTTTTCTTTCTTCTGTTTTTGAGGGGTACTGGGGACACTGAGACTTACATGTGCTAGTATCAGTGATATAATCCCACTTCTCTAAAGTCTTTTTATAATCAAACCCATAAACCATAGTCTTCTTCCCCAGATATTGTTTTATTAATCTAGGTTCTCAGGTACTCAGGTGTCAGGACAGGATAAAATGTACGATAATTTTATTAGGGGAAATGTTCATGTAAGAATATGGGAAAGGACTGGGAGGGCTGAAAGAGCTCCAGATCCTGAAGCAAGTATGACCGTGAGCAAAGAACGGAAGGGTGGAATGGTGGGCGATGCTACTCACCTGCTGTGCCTTGCAGTCCCGGCACACCTCCCCCAGTTCCAAGTGTCCTAAGGGTGGGGCTGCGCGGCTCTTATCAGTTGGGCAGTCTGCAGATGCATGCTCATGGTGGCATCTCTGCACCTGGTTCCTTTGCTATATACAAAAGTAGCACTATGTAAGTTAGCATCTCTTTTTCTCACACATAAAGTCAGATTCATTGACAGTGCTGTGCACTGCTACATGAGGTTCACTCTTGGACACACAGTTCCTCAGTATTGATGATATTGATGGGACTTCAAAGTAGACTAGAATTGTTCTCTCTAGCTCTTTCTTTCTACCTCATAACTGAACGTCTGATTTTAAGATCCCATAATAAAGATTTATTTCCTAATATTCTTTGTAGTAGATGTGGATGTGCCTTGCCTTTGACCAACAAAAGAGGAAATATGTATAACCCACAGGAATTTCATTTCATACTTTGGAGGATGTTTTATACCTTCTTTCCTGTTGGCTGGAATACAGATGTGATCATTGGAGTTTGAGCAACTGTATTGGACCCTGAAGTAGAAAAGTCATACTGAAAATGTCCTATAGTGGTATATTATTTGTGTTTTAATAAATGAAGCTTGCCTGAAGATCAGAGTGCACAACCACAATAGTAAGCCATACAAGACATAGTGGTGGCACACACACATTTAAACCAAGCAGCCATTCTAGTTAGCCATAGAGGCCAGCGGTGGTGGTGCATGCCTCTAATCCCAGCTCTAGAGAGGAATGGAAGGTGGGAGAGACAGGTCTCAGTGGATTCGTGGAGGCATGATTGCCCATTTTGGTCTGAGGCAGATGTAAGTGCTACAATGTACGATATACAAGGAGCTTGGACCCTGATGCTAGCTCCGGACTGCCCACCTCAAGACATTTTTTATGAGTTAGTGAAGTGAGCTTGTAGTTTGTTTGAATCACTCTTGGTTTTGGCTTCCTTTCATTCAAAAGTAAACCCAATTTTACCAACACAAGAAGTGCTTTCTGAAATTGTGCCAGGGAGACAGAATATGTCATGCTCTTTATGACACAAATGATAAGCGACTGGGATTGTGCCCAGTTCTCCCAATTTGTAGATTGGGTGCCTATAAAATTAAATTTGAAGTCTAATTAGGCTAGAGACCAGTGTGCCTCAGTTGTATAGACACTGCCAAAGGTTTCAGGAGAGGCCTTCTTTCTTGACCTAAATGTCGATATCATTCAAATAAAAACACATTTATTCTACCACTTTGATAGAATTTCCAAATTATTTCTATAAGTCAGTGATACAGATAGATATATTATATATTTTTTGTTAATTTCCCTAGGGTTTTAGAGTCAAACTGGCTCCTTGTATAACTTTTATTTTAATCTTGGTTGTAGAAAATGGAGAAAATTCTAAAACATTTCTTCAAAAAAATAATTTAGCTTCTCTGTATAATGCTCAACTCAAATCCTTGTTTATATGAATACATGACACTCCATTGGATAATTGTGATTGAACATAGTGAACTTGTAGAAATTTTATTATGAAACAGCTGTTGTCTCACAGGTCTGAAAAGTGAATGAATTACAAGTCACGTGGTTGTGATCTCCATTTTTTAAATTAAATTTATTTATTTATTAAAGATTTCTGCCTCCTCCCCGCCACTGCCTCCCATTTCCCTCCCCTGATCAAGTCTTCCTCCTCATCAGCCCAAAGAGCAATCAGGGTTCCCTGACCTGTGGGAAGTCCGAGGACCACCCACCTCAATCCAGGTCTAGTAAGGTGAGCATCCAAACTGCCTAGGCTCCCACAAAGCCAGTACATGCAGTAGGATCAAAAACCCATTGCCATTGTTCTTGAGTTCTCAGTAGTCCTCATTGACCAAAATGTTCAGTGAGTCCAGTTTTATCCCAGACTTTGTGATCTCCATTTAACTAAAGACTGTGCACCTTTGGACCAATCTTGGTGAGGAAAGACTCAGAGTTGCAAGGGAGTGCTTACATTTCCCCTTTAATATATTCATATGCAATAAAGGTATGTCTGAATTTCTTACTTTAAAGGTATGTCTGAATAGCCTACTGGAAACAAAATCATATTACGCATGACCTAGATTGTTGCATTCCATTTCACTCCAAACATAATAGTGACTATCTATGTTATATAAATTGAGAGACTCACATATGTAATTATTCATTTAAAAATCTCTTTGAATGAGTAGGCATTAACAATTTGAGTAGCAAGTCCCAGGGGTAAGGAGTAGACAAAGGCTCCAGAGCTTAGAAACCCAGTGCTGTAGAGAAATGAGGTGTGTCAAGATTGAACTTATAGGATGCTTAGAATAAAGCATTCCAGAAGGGACAGTGCTATTTCAGGCAGCTCTGGGTGTTATGCAGAATGCCAAGCTCTCTTTACTGTCAACAGAGTCAAACTGACCTCTAAGCTGGGTTTGACAGTGGAGGTCATGTGATATTAGTGGGTACAGTCACAAATCATGGGCTCAAGCCTCAGTTTTGGGCACCAACTGCCAATGAGACTTTCTCTGAATACCACTTTCCTTCTTGGTAAATTAAAGGTTTTGTTTTGATTTTTCAAATGAGCATTTCCCTTCCAACTTGAATTTTCTAAACTCGACTCTTCTTTATTTAACTGAGTGGAAATGTGGGACCCGGACATGAGTGTGTTCCCAAAGCTGTGATTGTGATGTATTTGTGCTAAGAAAATCCTACGCAAGGGAACTATGAATAGAGGAGAAGCTGACATCACGTTTGGGCTGGGAACTGACTTGTAAAGCAGAGTATTCCAGGGTCCCAGGATTACACTCCCTTCCTCTGTGAAGATCTTGAGTCACAAATGCTGTACGGGCACCATTCAGATGAAATCTGAAACAATTATTAGATATTTTCTAACTACCCTGGGATTTATAATTGTGTTTGACAAAACACATGGTTGACATCACGTTCTTCAGTTTTTGACCAGATGTTGGGTGTCATATGAGCCCAGCAAAAGCGGTCCATGCATCACAAAGGGAATTGCAAGTGACGAAAAATAATCAGTTCCTTCAGTTGCCACAAAGGATGTTAAAAAAAAAAAAACACCCAGATTACTGATGCAGGCTTGACACTGCCATGGATGAGTTTAGGAAAACTGAACTGGGTAGTTGTTAGCTAGATGCCTTCCCTTTACTGGTCATACTAACAGTCTGCATTTTGATTTTCTGAAAACATACCTCACTCCCTTCATATTTAACAATACATGTTTAGAATGCTTTCAACAATTGGGAGAAAACCTTGCCCAAACTAGTGTAGGCAAAAGTGGAATTCGTTGGGTATGTCCATTGAAAAGTCCTTCAGAGGATCTGCTGCAGACAAAGCCCAAGGGAAAGGTTTGGTCTTTGTCCCCAGCCCCTGGTTTTTCTCAGCCTCTCTTCACAATTCTGCCCCTTTTGTTTTTAACCCTCTTCCCGGGCTCTGTGGGTAGGGATTTCGTATCATGTCTGCCTAAAGCCCCTGCAGGAGCTCATATTTACTCATTCATTACTCATTACTAGAATACCCATTGCTTCCCATGAGTTCCAGCTATGACACATACCTGTATGTCACTCAAGACAGGGAATGGTGATGTTCTCAGAGAGTTAGGGTTGAGTCTTGGGCCATCTCACAGTGTAGTGAGGCCACTCAGATCTGCGTGGGCCTGGCTGAAACATGCCCTTCAGATAATTACCTGACCCCAGGTAGCAGCATAGACCTTGAATATTTACATGACCTTCAATGATATCAGGAGTCGTGGATATCAATTCAGATCCTGTGTCAAGGCCACGGACCCAGACATGGCCCCTTACTGTAACCTGGGCTTGGATGTCACCATGGCCCCAGATGGCAGCGTAGCCCATCCAGATTAGCATGGCCCTGGTAGAAGTATGGCTCTTGGAGACCAAAATGGACTCAGGTGTTTGACTAGACCCCAGTCATCCCCTCTGCCTTGGGTGGTTACTAAAGCCATGGACATTGACACAGACCCTGGCTGCAGGGCCATGGACTCAGATATGGCCCCTGTAGCAGTGCAGGCCTGAATGTCATCATGTCCCCCAGTGGCAGCACAGGCCACTAAGATCAACATGGCCTCGGTGGCGGCATGGCCCTTGAACATCAAAATGGCTATAGGTGGTGGCCCTTATCCCGGCCATCACTGTGTCTTGGTGGCAATGTGAGTCATGGATATCAACATAGACCCAGATTGTCAAACAAGCTGCCCACATCAGCCCGTTTTTCACCCTCACTTCTTCAGAACTGTCTTTTACCACAGCACATGATCCATGCCTCCTTGCTTACTTTCCCATTTCACCACTATATAGTTGCCCATCATATTGGCACCCAACTACCCGGTGCCACCAGGGGCTGGGTGGGCATGTAGATGGCTCAGGTAGGCTGAACCATGAGGACCCAGGCTGCCCCCTGGGTGCCTTCTGCCTGCCTGAACCATATCAAATTAGCTTCTTTCTATTTTAGGGCATTTTAAAATAACTTCCTCATAAGGACTTTTCCTGTCCCAAAGTAGACATCACCCCTGCCCTACAGTGTTAGGAGCTGCTTAGCAACCAGCTCTCTAAGGAAATGCTCTCCTATCATCTGCCAGTGTGAGGTCATTAGGCAATCCTCCTAGAAATCAAGATCACATCCAAAGAAAATTTCATTACTGTTTCCTAAAAGTGTTAGTTTGCTAATCTGTCATTTCCCTGATCTAGGCAAAATGCCATTGTATTATCCATGACCAAAACGCTATGGTTCTTGAAGATTTTGTTTAAATATTACTCACTGTGTTTCCACATTTTCAAGTGTTGCCATCCCCATTAAAGTCAACAAGCTGGAACTGGTATTGATCAGTAGAATGATTTCATTTTAATTCACATTACTTCTAATGAGGAAGAGGAACTGATCAGGCATTGGTGAGCTTTTTGATTCTGTGTTATAACAATGAAATAATCACTTGTGAGATATATGCACCTTTTCACTTGGGAAATCTTCCATTATTTCTGGAGTTTGCTGATAGTACAACTGAATATTAAGAATATTGAAATATAATGCAAGGCCACTTTTTGGCTGGGAAGGTTCTTTTCTATAGTAGGAAAAGATAGAAGCAGAAACAGAGTAAGATAACAATAGCTATTACAATAATAATGGCCAGCACTTAACAAGGATATACTATGTGAGATGCTGCTATGAACACACAGTTTATCTCTTATAGTTCCTTATAACCTAAACTTTTACATTGTGGGTTATGATTCCCCATATGCATGTAATTGAATGTACTGAATGTGGAGAGGCACAAATATTGGCAACAGTTAAGGTTTCTGAAGGTACAATGACTAAAAATAGTTAAAAATAAAATGCATAATGAATCTGAAGCATTTTGGCAGTGCTGGCCAGCGTTGCATCTCATGGATTCACTGTAGCCTTGGTTTGGAACATACAACATGCACACTTTGCACTGAGTGTGTTATCACACCATTGAGGGCTAATGATTGCTGCCTCAAATACCATGGCTCAGAGAAGAGTCTACTGCATGTTATGAACATCACTGTTTTTCTATACCTACCTTATTCATATAAAACAAAGACTTCTGATATTATTCTCACCAGCATTTCTTGGAACATATGTTTCAAAGCAGCATGTCTTTAAATTGGGCTGTATTAAGAAGTTTGATTTGAGAAATTTCTGTTTGAATTGCTGACTTGAGTTTTGTAAAAGACAATAGTTAGGTGGTATGGTAGTTACTAAGACAAAATACACAATGGCAGAAGTATTTTTAGGGCTATTTCAGAAACTCTTAGAAATTCTACTCTGACCTTAAGGCCAAATTCACCTGTCTTAGGGTTTTTATTGCTGTGAAAAGACACCATGGCCACAGCAACTCTTATAAAGAAAACATCTCATTGGGATGGCTTTACAGTTTCAGAGATGCAGTTCACTATTATCAAAGTGGGGAACATGGCAGCATGCCTGCGGATGTGGTACTGGAGAGACAGCCAAGAGCCCAACATCTCGCAGGCAACAGGAAGTCAACAGAGATACTGGGCAGTATCCTGAGCATAGAAAACCTCAAAGTTTGCCAACAAAGCTATACCCACTCCAACAAAGTCATACCTTTGTCTTCAATAAAATAGTTATGTGTGCAGTGAAGAAGTATTCTAAAATAAATGCCTCATAGTTTATGATCATTAGGAGTTTGATTTCTATACCTATTCTATAGGCCTGTTATTCAGAGTTGTATAAAACTTTCTCAGGCAAAAAGGGTTTGGGGGGGATTTTTAATCAGTCCCATTCTAAGGCAACCCTCTGCAGCAGGGATATCATCAACCTCATTTTAAAATAAGGAGAGGAAGCTCAAGGAAGCTTGATGGCTTACCCAAGGCCATGTAGTTAAAAAATGCTGAGCCACTAGCCATGTGTTCTCTTCGCAGGTCTTACCACATACTCAATTCGACATTTGTTTCTATGAGTTATTTGTCAGTGGCTTTGTATTCAAAAAATGCTATCATCTCAGGAAGGTTATTATAACCCCAGTGGCTTACATACTGGGAGTTGCAGATAAGAAGATGAATGAATCAACTTTTGTTTGATTTGATCATTTAGGTCATGATTTATTGAGGCAGGATTTTTTTTATTTATAAATAACTCTCAAGGGGAATTTTATTAGCACATATAATTGTTAGCACATGTAATTACTAACATATAGTGTCCTAACTGCTGAGCCATCTCTCTGGCTAGAACATATAAGCTTTAACAAGAATTCATTTTCTCATATGACCCTCCAGAATAATGGAAAATGTGTATTGGTGACGATAAGACAGATGTTCTCTCAGAGACACAATGCCTGAGTACACACTGCCTCCCGCCCTGAAGTATGGGGTTTCAGTCCCAGCAGCCCTAGTATCTGTTAGTGACATAGCATACAGTGGTCTATAATCCCGAAACACTATGGTTTTATCATTTAAGAAAATCCTCTCCAGTGTTTACTCTTTGGCCTAGTAGCAATATTATGTCATTCTCCAGAAATGTTTCTTTTGTTTCCAGAGCCAACCTTAGCTTAGAGAATTGTTATCAGTAGTTCGCCAACAAGTTCAATTGTGTGTTTGAACAATAAAAGAGGGAAGGCCCAAAATATTCGGTTTAAATCTCTTAAGTCAAACATTCTAGGATTGGTTGGCAAAAGACACCAGAAAAGAGACTCAAGGCTAATGGTTGAGGAGATTGGAAATTGGTGTTCATTGAAGATTTGTGGAGAGCTGTTTCTCCATCAAGATGTCAAAGATGAACAAAGTAAAGTATTTGCCATTCATTTTGTTCTTTTCATTTATCTGTGGGTGCCATTTGGACCCAATTCCTCTTCGTGATGTTGTGATAATATTCCTCTGTTGAAAGGATATTGAAAGTCCTGCCTAACAGAACCCTTCCTTTCATGGTGGGAAGCAATGGACATATGGGAACAGGACAACACCAAACTAGGCTGAAGTTGCAAACTATTCGTGTTGCCATTTTCATTTTAAAAGTGAGATGTTAGTACTTCCCGACAAGGCACTGACAAATTCCTTGTGTCTGTTCTGTATCTGCCATCTTCTGTATGTAAGGTCTATGGTCAACCACAGTTTAGTACAATTGTGTAGATGGTCTAGGCACAAACCTTTTTCTGAACCACTGTCAGTTGATTATTTGGATGAATTGTGTTTTCTTTTAGCACTTTACTGTTTATTGCTAAAGAGCTAGAGTATAATAAGCTTTCAAATTTATTATATACTTAAACTTTGGATTAGATAGATAGCTCCTTGCCCATAGAAGTATTGTGACCTTGAGTTCCTGATGCCAGAAGCTGTTTGAGGCAATTCTGGGCTCATCACGTTCACATCTGTCTCCATAGCTGCTAACTGCTAAGCCACCTTCCTACCAGTGCTGAACTGAAGTGGGTGGATACGTGCAATTGGCATCGATTTGGGCCAACGTGGAGGTGTCATTTTGTTTTGTTCTCTTCTGTTTTTAATAGATTGTCCTCTAGTGCCACCACTGTTACCATGGTAAGGCATTTTCCTTTGTGCCACAATTCAGACTAAAAATTATTTATTTTGATAAATAAAAGGCATAGTCCATCATGGCGTTAATAAAGCTTAAACAACCTTGATGTTTTTATTACCTTGTAAAATATTTCTCAGGTAAAGGTGTGATTCCCAGGGAAGCTGACTAAAGAATTTAAACAACTCTCAGAGATTAATATTTATGTAACAAAATAGTTTAAAGGCAGTCCTGTCATCTCAGATCCCAAGCTGGGAGCAGCTGAGCTAAGGGAAAAGAGGGGGTCTTTGCTTATCCTTTCTTTGTATTCCAAACTATGGAAAAGGACTACTTTTAGACACTTTGGTCTGTGTAAGTAAGGGGAGAATGTCACTAGAATGCAGGCTCCTCCCTGGAAAACAGGGTTTATTTCATCTTATAACTCTCAGGTCAAACTCCATCATTGAGGGAACGAGGTCAGGGCAGGAATACAAGGCAAGACTCTGGAGGCAGGACTCTAACTGACTTGCCCCTCATGGTTTACTCTGCTTGCTTGCTTGCTTGCTTGCTTGCTTGCTTGCTTCCTTCCTTCCTTCCTTCCTTCCTCCCTCCCTCCCCCCCTCCCTCCCTCTCTCTCTCTCTCTCTCTCTCTCTCTCTCTTTCTTTCTTTTAATTGATTTTGAGCTCGACATTTTTTTTCTGCTCTCCTCTTTGCCTCTTCCCTTCCCTTCAACCCTCTCCCAAGGTCCCCATGCTCCCAATTTAGTCAGGAGATCTTGTCTTTTTCTACTACTTAGATATACATATGTCTGCCTCTCTTTGGGTCCTCATTGTTGTCTAGGTTCTCTGGGATTTTGATTTGTGGGCTGGTTTTTTTTTTGTTTTGTTTTTTGCTTTATGTTTAAAAATGACTTACGAGTGAGTACATGTGATAATTGTCTTTCTGGATCTAAATACCCTTTGATCGAAGAATGGATAAGGAAAATGTGGTACATTTGCACAGAGGAGTACTACACAGAAAAAAAACAACAACATTTGCAGACAAATGGATGGAGCTAGACTAAATATTCTATACCAAGGAAGTGAAATTGAAGAGTAAGATTGAAGAGGTGTAGACATCAGACTGAGGTGGGATGGAGTCATAGAGTGATCACTAAGAAGCTTCCTATGTTGTCTGCTTTCACCTAACATTGGCAACATGCTAGAGGGGCCAGCTGCACAGTTAGAAGAGTCTGTGTGAAGTGGACAGAGTTGTTTTTTCCTTGATACTCCCGTGCTCTCTAGAATCATTCATGCTTGAGATGAAATTCCAGCTCCATCACTTACCTGTGGAAATTTGGATTTATTGTATAAGTTCTCTCATCCCCAATTTCCCAATCACAACTGGAATAACTACCCATGCCATTATTTATTTATATTTATTTATATCTATTTATTTAAATTGCCAACTTTCCACAAAAAAGAATCATCTGTGAAGTGAGAACCTTAATTGAAGCATTGTCTCCATCAGATTGCCTGCAGGCATATCTGTGGGTCAGTTTCTTGATTAATGATTGATGTAGGAGGGCCCAACCTCATACTGTTGGTGATACTACCTTTAGACAGGCAGTCCTGGGTTCTATCAAAAAAGTGGACTGAGCAAGCCTTGAGAACAAGCCATTAGGCAGCAATCCTCCAGCTCCTCATTAGTTCCTACCTCCAGGTGCTGTCTTGAGTTCCTGTCTTGACTCCCTCCATGATGAGCTGCTGTCTTGGAAGGGCATGATAAAACAAAACCTTTCCTCAAATGAGGACACTACCTCACAGAAAGTGAAGTAATGAATACTAAAGTCTGCCTCATTTGAAAATCTCAAATAGTGTGTTCTTACCTCCTTGCTTTTACAACAGATTAGATGGAACAAGTCATGCTTCTGATTCCGCCTTTCTTCCTAGACATTACAGTGAAATTAATGACTACCAAGAAAAAGCAGATGAGCTTAGCAACACATTTAATGTTCTGCAAATAAAAGTCACTACATAGTTAAAACAAGTAAAAAAAAAATCTTTACATTATAATTCAGCTATCACTTTGGCAAGCACTCAGATTTGTTTAGACTTAGAGCCCTTGACAGTCATTCATCACTTGCGCAATGGCTTTTAGTGGTCATTGTCCTCAACCCAACATCAATTATGACTCATGGTGGGGGAAGGCTCTTCAACTACAGGCTAAGTTATAACTATAACCATTTGTAGAGCACTTTTCCACCAAGGGACCAATGAACAGAGAGGGGGAGAGTTATTCCACAAGGCTTCCATTCACAAAGATAAAAACTAGATATTTTACTACAGTACTGGTTAGATGCCAGACAAACAGAAACAAAAAATAAACACAAGGTTTCTTAGGCAAACAAGCCCTGTCTGGTTAACATATGCTCTGCCGAGAAACAACTGTCATTCTTGTATTTTCTACGGAAGGGGAAGCTTCCAAACCATGCAACGTACAGAAACCTCGCTAGCTAAGAAAAGGAAAGGAATGTAGCCGTCGAAGAACACATTTTCAACAAGCTGAGCAAACATGGCTTTGACGTCAGCGAGGGAGTGTGTGCATGGGTAACAAAGGCGACGTGAACACATGGGGAATTTTGTGGTACCTGGGAGATTGCCCAGAGCACTCAATCCTGGAGCTGAGAATCCCTTTGAAGAGTCTTCCCAACGCCTGGGACTTTCAAAGATGTCGCCATAACTCAAAAGCCCTCCAAATGTCACTTTACCTTGTTCTGCCTCCCCATCGTGCCGGCTGTCCCTGTTGAGACTGCAGCACAGCCCAACCATTGCCTGGGGGAAAGAGTGGGCTGCTGCAGCTGCACACATCTGGATCACCTGCTGCTACCCCAGCAGGCTTCCACTTCCCAAGTTGTTAGTGTCCATATGACATTTCAGGGGGGTGGCCCCCTCTCTGAGATAACGGAATCTTTCCGAATGAGGGATTTTCCTATTGATTAAAATGTTCTGTAGGGTTCAAAGTGTTCAGCCAACCCCGTTGCTTCTCTTCAGGCTCTTCCCTACTGCCTATGTGAGTAACAGATTCTTCAACTGTAACCCCTGGAACATTGTAAAGTGGAGACTACATCGCTCAGTGTGGTGGGAGAACTGAGAACATCTTTTGTGTTCTCCTGAAGTTTAAGAAACTTAGACAAAGGGCAACTTTGGTTCTGACTCCAATTGAGCCTTCCCTCTTGTGAGTTTTCTACAGAGTTTCTCAGAATACAGAGAGAAATCCAATATGTGCGTGGTGACTTTCAATACTGTCCTAGCCTATTCCATTCTCTTGTTTTTAATCATTAAACACAAGTATACAGTGACATTGCACATCTGTTTCTGGTCTGGGGAGATGATCACCAAGGATAGGGGTGATTGAGAGCTACATTAGGTGAAGCAATTACAAAGAAATGTTAAAAAGTGGAAGTGTACCATTTCCACATATTTTTTTCCCTCCTAATACAGCCAGCATTTAGGAAAGGAGGATGTGAGGCTTAGTGGTGGGACTGTGGGGGAGGTGGCATCAGTAATCTATTAAAGTTAAGCAAAGGCACACTTTGCAATAACCTGGCTATAAAGACTGCCTGCGAGAAGAGGTGTCTATGAGTGATGGCAAAACCCATTGGCATGTGATGGCTGTCTGCCCCTGTGACTCTGTATAAATGATTGACTATGTTTTGTCTTTAGAAAGCACTCTGGTATTTTAATTGCAATTTGGCATTACATTCTTCTGTGTGGGATTCTAGGTATCCAAGAGACTCCAGGTACATTAAATTACCAGACTTATTTCAAAAGAGTGGTTTAAGCACCAGGAGAAACTTGCATATTAAGGATCGGACTAACGGACACATGATTTCCAGTTTGAAGAATAAGCATGTGTTGGGAATCGCATGAGCCGAAGTTCTCCACGCGAGGCTAAATTGCCCTTTCGTATGTTGAGTGTGCATATTTAGAAGTCTGGGGATTTACAATCAGCAAGAGGACTATAATGTTCTTTTTCTTCTGATTTGGTGTGTGTAAATTTGTAGTGCAAGTGTTTCATTTCTCTAGACATTTGCATTTAATTTGCTGCTTAATGTGAAAAGAGAAAAAAAATTCAAGGTAAGGAAATGATGCCGCGGAATGAAAGTATTACTCTTGGGCTAGCACACGGAGGTTTTCAGCTGCATGCTGGAAGAGGGCTGGGAGCTAGCCAAGGGGATGTGTGTTCTCTTCAGAACATTCTCAGAGTTTCCAAACAGCCCAACGAAATCCCAGCTATGTTTTAGAAAACAATAGCTTGATACATTTTATTATTTATAAAAGAAAGCTCATTTTATTATTTGGAAGTACAATCCATTACTTTTTACCTCAGTGCTTTTGATGTCTTTTTGAAATTATTGATCTAAAAGATGGTTTTCTTCATGTAGTAACAATGTGTATAGCTTTTCTCCAACTCTTTTGTAGATTTTTTCCTTTTTTTTTTTTTTTTTTGATTTTCGAGACAGGGTTTCTCCGTAGCTTTTTTGGTTCCTGTCCTGGAACTAGCTCTTGTAGACCAGGCTGGCCTCAAACTCAGAGAACCGCCTGCCTCTGCCTCCCGAGTGCTGGGATTAAAGGCATGTGCCACCACCGCCCGGCCAATTTTTTTTTCCTTTAAGAAATGGTTGTTATCATATACTTAATGTTTGTGTCCTCCCTACCCACCAGGGCACATTAAAATCCTATCCCCCACCTAACATGGTGGTGTGAAGGTTAGGGTATTTGGTAGGGAATAAGGTCACATAGGTTGGGGAAGAGGCAACTTGGGAATGGGACTAGTGCCCTATGAAGGCCATTCTAGAGAGCTTTTGTGCCTTTCCCCACCACACAGAAATATGAAAAGGTGTTTGCAGTCCAAAGAGAGTCTTCACCAGAGCCCCACCATGCTGGCACCCTGGGCTCAGACTTTCAGTGTCCAGAACATTGAGAAATAAAATCCCATTGTTTATAAGGCTATGACATCAAATAAATAGTAATAGACACAGTAGTAATAGTAGTAGACACAGTAAATGCTATGCCACAAGAAAGAGGGAATTTATATCATGAAAATAAATGGGCATTATGTTACCATGACAGGGTCAGAGTGACATAAGGACTGTCTACCTGTAGGAAGATTTGGAATGTCTTACCCATTAGAGATTTGACTCCCTAAGAAAAAAATTCAGTTATTAGGGTCAGCTTCTCGGAGCTCATCTGGCAGCTGCCCAGAGAACAGAAATCATGGCATTTGGAGCATCTCTGGTTTAAAGGAGGACATCCAATGGACACTTGGGATGAACCTCACCAGGCTGTGAGAGTCTGCAGGCTGTCCTTGGGCCTCCTCTGATCTTCACTAATCCCTGTAGGGGTCCCCCAGACATGCTCCGCACATGACACTCTGTCGTGGGGTGAGACTGAAACCGGGGAGGAAAAGGACACATCTTGTTTTTCTGCCTACAGAACCCAGCTCTTTGGTCTTCAAAGGTCTTAGCCTGGTGGAGCTGTAGGCTGTTGTTTTTCATTTATTCCCCCAAAAGAATGTGGAGGGGGGGCTAGTACAAATACCCCCTACTTCAGCATTGTTTGATTTTTAAAAATTTAATAAAAACATCTCCTCGCAGATGGTCAGAACAATTATGCTCTTCACAAAAGCTTTTGCAGATGACACCCGAAGTTAAGAAAATAATCCTCTCAATTAGTGTGTGGCCAGTGCACCTGTGGGCTGGAGTCATCCCAGGAAACAGATCAGCGAGCAGCGAGGAGAACAATCGGAGATTCATTTACTTGGCCTTTTTCTAGCGCCACAGCCACCCAGATGTTAATCTGAAGGGTCACATGCTGAAAGGGCTGCCTGCCGATGATTCCAGGAGCACAAGGCGCAGGAGTTGAGACCAAAGACGCCATCAACTTCTAACTTTCTGCCCTCATCACTATCTCTCCTGGTTCCTGCGACCACTTTGCTTCGTTGTGTTTTCCTGAGGGCCACAGCCACAGGGGCGCTATTGCTGTACAGACCGCGTACAGTAAGAAAGCAAGTTCTGGGTCAGGGTGTATGAGGATTCCACTTGCTGCTGTGGTTTCAAGACTTCTAACAGTTCTCCCCCTCTCTGTTTTTCTTTTCTTTTTCCAAAAAGAAATTATTCTTTCTTAAACCCTGGTATGCAGGTCATTGGTTCTTTTTATTTATCTATTTGTTTATTTGTTCTTTATGTCTTTCACATCATTCACCTCAAATCCACTCATCTCCCTGTCCTTGTGTATCTGCCCTCTGTCCTTGTAACCTCCCCCCACTAAAAAATAAAATAAATTAAATTTAAGGGAAAAGAAAAGGAAGAGCGAGAGAGAAGGGGAGTGGGTCTTGTCACGGAAGCCATAGTATGACACAGTGAATCACACAGTGCATCCTTTAGTCTATGTATCTTTACTTGCACGTGTTCATTGCAAAGAGTCATTGGTCTGGTGTGAGGCCTATGGTTTCTGCTATACCATTGATGCTGGGTCCTCACTGGGGTTTTTCTTGATTATCCTGTTGTTGCCCTATAGCATGGAAATCCTGCAACATTGGATCTGTAAGACCTGCTTCTTCATGTGTTCTAACAGATCGTAGATGTTGAGGTAAGCCAGCTCATAGCCCTGGTTCTGAGCCTGGGTAGTTATAGGGTCAGCCAGACAACAGTTCTCCCCCCTCTTCACCACCATTGTGGGCTTTCCAGTATTGCCCAGGCAAGTTCACTCCGTACTGCAAGGAGCAAGGCGCAATACCAGTTCTACTTTTCTGCCCTCAGGGTTGACCCACCCACACTTGCACCACCAGAGCCAACTCTACCATGTTGCCCAGGCAAGGTGCAGGGCCTGCTCTCCTGAGTGTACAGCTGGGACAGTAGGGACAGCTCTCCTGCTCTTATAGGCTCAGGGCCAGTTCTCCCAATGGCCTCAGGTGATGAGGCTCAGAGGGCATCTCTCCTCTGCCCACACCACTGTAGCAGGGAGACCACTTGTTTGTTTTCTGGCTGACTGGCAGCTCAGACCTGAAATAATCATACAGAAACTATATTATTTAAATCGCTGGTTGGCCAGTTACTTACACATATTGCTAGCTAGCTCTTACATCTAGAATTAACCCATCTCCATTATTTTATACTTTACTATGAGGCTCATAGCCTACCAGCAAGGTTTCAGCATGTCTGTCTCTAGTGGTGGCTCCATGGCTTCTCTCCTGACTCTGCCTTCTTCTTCCCAGCATTCAGTTTAGTTTTCCCTGCCTAGCTAAGTTCTGCCTTGCTATAGGTTCAAAGCAGTTTCTTTATTTTCTAATGGTATTCACAGCATACAGAGCATACAGCATACCACCATATGACAGATGAGGGGCAGAGCCAGATCTTCCATGTTCAGATTCTCTGGGCTGGCTTAATTGAACCTCTGACAATAGGGTCAGCTCCACTGTGCTGCCCAGGAGAGGGGCAGGACTTGCTTTCCCAGGTGCTGAAACTGGTGACAAGGGACAGCTTTCCTGCTTTCATGACCTCAGGGCCAGCTCTCCCACCTGTCACAGGTGGCAAGGGTTAGCAGGGGAGGGGGCAGACAGTGGTTCTTACACGGTGAGTTATCACTACCCTGAGAATTCATTCTTCACAAACACTTAATGATTCTTTGTGTCCATAGTGCTTGGTATTAGGCTGCCCATGTAAACCAATTTCTGACTTGGAAATGGCTGTATTTTTGCTGTGACCAGTGTCTTTCTCTGCTTTAGTGGTAGAATATACCATCCTCTCCCAAACCCATGTTAAATTTAATTGCTATTGCAGCAGTCTGAAGAGACAGAAGCCTTTAATGTGATGTCAGACCTTGAACACTCTGTTTTATTACTGAGATTTATTCACTTAAAAAAGTGGGAGCTCATTTCCCTTCTGCCTCCTTGCCACCCAACCCCCATCTTCTGTCATTGAACACAGAGCACACCTTTCTCCAAGGACCCAACACCCAATTTACCATCTTGAAATCAAAGTGGCAAAACTTGCCGGTGGCTTCATCTTTGACATCTCAGCTTTCAGAACTGTCCACAGTAACTTTCTGCCCATTGAAAACTATGTAGGCTATGGTGTTCTGTTATAGTAATACAACAGAATTAAGGCAGGAAGTAAATGGCATTTCACACTGTTTCTGTGTGATAAACTACCCCAAACACGTTGATCGCAAGTTAATGCTGATAAGATTGGGTAGCTGAGTGGTTCTGCTGAGCTAGGCCAGGCAGAGCACCCCCATTCAACTGTGATCATCCAGGGCTCAGAGGACTGCCTTAGTTTAAATTAATCTCGTGTGTCCAAAGACTGGTTGGCTATTATTCAGAGCAACAAGATCAACTGAGCCACAATGTTAGAAGACTAGTTCAGTTTCACGGAGTCACAAGAGACTGATTTTGAAGGAATCCAGAAGCAGAATGGAGGGCCGACTGAGGCATAGTTACAAATGATGATGCAAGGTTCCTTCTGCTTTGTTTTCCTAGCTAAAGCAAGGCAAAGGCTATGCTAGGTTAGAGGAGAAAATAACTGGCTTGAAGAAGAGGATCTGGGGCTTATGGAGGACCCAAGGTTAGTAACCAGCGCTCGTATAGGGTGGCTCACCACCACCTGTAACTCCAGCTCCAGAGTCTGATACCCTCTTCTGACTTCTGTGAGCATCTGTACTCATTGTACATACCCACATAAAGAAAAGGTAAAATAAACCTAAAGAACAAAGAAAAGGAACTCGGGGGTCCAAGGCAGAAACAAGTGTAGGGAAGACCAAAAGTTGGTATTTTCATGACCATCCTCCTTTTATTCTTTAGTATGGTTTTTAAAGTTAAGCCTATGCTTCTGCCGTATTGTTAAGAAACTTTCTCAAGAGTTGGCTTTCCCTGAAAATCACTTGAGTCCTAACAATCTCTAAGTACACCACAATCTCTAAGGAAACACTGTAGATGAGCAGGCCTCCTGTACTCAAAACAGAAGGGTGTTCTGCCGAAGACCTATCAAATCCTTTACTATGTGACTGTGCCTATCAGTGACTTTTTCATTGCTCACTCATAACTGAACACTTCTTTTCTTTTTTCCAAGTATTTTATTTTTATTGGAAATAGATTTTTCTCTTATACAATACATCTCAACCACAGCTTCCTTACCCTCCACTCCTTCCAGATCCCTACTACTTCCCCTATCTCTCCGATCCTCTCCCCCTCCATTGTCTCTTCTTTTCTTAAAGGATCATATCTGTTCCAAGACATGATTTGTGTGAAGTGTTGTTTTAAGACCTGTTTCCAGCCTTCCATGTTCACCTGTGCAGGCTGTGACAATGACCAACCTTCTAAACAAACGGATAAAAAGAAAAAAGAAGGATGAAGTAGGACGGGGCCATTTTCACTCTTCAAAGCTTCTCAAGTTTTCCTTGTGAGGAGGGGCTCCAGAAACCAGTGCCTCTGTGTATATGGCATCCTTATAATTATCAGTCTCTTCAGGGATCCACTAATAAGACATCTCAGACCCTATACTCCCACATGGCTTGCTCAATACTACACTGCCAGCAAATGTCACCACTAGATATTAGGGCTTAAACTAATTTACAGAATGGGTACTCAATAGGTTAAGGAATTTCTTTTCTTTCATAGGATGAAAATGCTTCTGTCTTCATTTTAGCAATTAGAGTAACTTAGTGGATCGGGCAAAATATTTTCTCATTCTGCCTTTGGTTCCCTTATTAGCAGAACACTTACACTGATCATTATAACAAAAACATATTCATCACTTATTGCAGATTGAGTAGGTTACCAACCACTTACAGTCATGAGATCATTCAGCAAATATTGCTTCCCTGAAGATGGAGCAGCAGTTTTGTCCAGGAGCTAGTTCACAGAGAAGGTCCCTATTCCTACAGAACAGCCATTTTTTTAAAGCATGGGCAAGGTCTAAGAATAAAGAAATAACTAAAAATTGTGAATATCCACAGATACAATCATGACCATGATAGTCTTCATTATGGATAGAAAATTACCTGACACAGCCCTACGTTTTATTGAATTATAGATTAGTACATTGAATCAGCAAACAAGGCTGGGATCCAGGGCTACTTATAGATGAGAAGGTTGGAAAAAGCCACAAGAAAGTGATGGTTAAACAGACTTTTGAATGTAAAGAAGCCAGCAGGAAAGCATAGAGCGGTCGCAGGGAAATGAGCCTGCTAAGATAATGGCCCCAAACATACATGAGAAATTGAAAATGAGTGACCAGTGCCCAGTTAGTTAGGTGGTGCTCAGATGAAGCTGGAAGGAAGGCTCAGGGACCAATCATATGGGACTCTGAATAATAAAAGTTTCTGTCTTTTATTCTGACTTCCTGGAAAGCTGTCCTAAAGGTTTTAGGCAGAGTGCTGGCAGAATCTAATTTACATTTGAGTGTATTAATGCTTTTATTATGGAATAAATAGATACACAGAGGGAAATAAAGCTGAGAGATTAGGGTCCTGGGAGTTTAGGTAGGAGATGTTGCTGGGGGGCAGCGGAGACACAAAACACATTTGGTTAAAGTTGTCTGGGAAGTAGAATTGAAAGGTTCTGGTTAGGATGCCTTAGCTGTGTGGAGTGAAAGCTGGAAAGAAAGCAACAATCCCAAGATATGAGACAATTAGGGAAAGGAAACAATGTGTATTTGTGGAAGTATGTAGACGAGAAACGAGAGTGCTTGCTTTAGGGATGTTAGGATTACTTACAGGATTGTAGGTGGCACAGCAGCCACCATGCTCCTTGGAAATGGGACCTTGCTGTCATCCATGAAGAGATGCAGCCTAATTCCTTTTCAATAATATAGGGAATCTTGAGAGGCTCACTTCTAACCCAAGAAGGCTGTGGAAGTGGTACTGGATGGCTTCTAAGCCTGTGTTGAGGGAGCCTGAAGAAGAAAGAGTATACACTGGACTAACTCTCTTGCAGCCCAGTTGCTAAACTTTAAGAAGTTCAAGTCATTTGGCCTTGTGTAAGTGTCCTGGTTAACATCTCTAGACAAGCAGACTATTTTAGACATTCAGCCCAGTCACTAATCATGAGATGAAGATGTGTTCAGATACAACAAGCCCCAGGTATTCAAGACACCCAGCACTGTCTTATCAACCAAGGCTTCAGACCCTAAATACCTAATTTTTTCATGGAGCATTATCATTTTTTTACTCAAAATAATAAGAGGCATATACACTTATTTATATTTGTGTTTGTAGTCAGGAGCAGCAGGCTACGTCCCATCACTCGGCTAGCTTTACCCGAAATAATTACTCAGAAACTGTATTCTTTTTAAAGACTGCTTGACGGATTCGTTTTAACCTCTTATTGGCTAGGTCTTACATATTGATCTAACCCATTTCTAATATTCTGTGTAGCACCACAAGCTGGCTTACCAGAAAAGAATTTAACCTGCGTCTGTCTGGAGTGGGAGAATCATGGCGACTGCCTGACTCAGCTTTCTTTTTCCCAGAATTCTGTTCTGTCTACTCCGCCTACCTAATTTTCTGTCCTATCAGGGCCAAGCAGTTTTCTTTATTAATTAACCAATGAAAGCAACAGATAGATACAAGACCCACCTCCATCATTTTCCCTTTTTCTGTTTAAACAAAAAAGAAAGGCTTTAACTTTAGCATAGTAAGATTACATATAATAAAACAGTTATCAAGTAAGAATTATCATTACAATATTTATATCTATTTTATCTTTTATCATAACTAAGTAAAACTATAACTATGACTAACCATTCTTCAACTCCATCAAAGACTCCATAAGGATATAATATTACCTAAGCAACCAAGAAGTCCAAAGCTCTAGAAATCACAGAAACATCTCGCTGCCTGGCAGTCACCCAAAGTTCTTTTGTACCGTTGGGGCATCCATCTTCAGCCTACAGGCCCATAGTATCCAGCAGACTCTTCCATGAAGCAGGGAATTTCAAAGACAGTTCAGTCACTATCTGCTGTGTCCTGCAGAATATCTTGCAGACTCTTTCATGAATCAGGAATTCTGAAAGACCATCTCACCTTTAGGCAAGTTTAGCAGTCGTCTTTCTGCGGGTTCTCTGTGTCCAGTTTATGCATCAGTCCAGGAAAGAGCAGTTTCTTGCCCAAATGGCTAACCAACTCCATAAGGATCCTCTTCGATGCCCATCTTCCTCTTGTAGCTGGTGCTGCCAGGAGCAGACATGTCTCATTGTCATGAAAAGCCCTAAGTTATTAAAACATCTTAAATGTTCTGTAGTCTTTGAAAGATATGAAGAATGCCTATCTAATTGAAATATATCTCTATATATCTAGAAAATCTAGCTAACATGACTACAAACTTGATTATTATTGATGATTATCCATTAACAACCTATATTTCCTAATTATACATTACATTTTTAAATGAACTACACAATCAAGATACATATACATATAACAAAATTATTCATATCTATATCATATCCCCCTTAAAATGTAAAATAACATTTATAAACAACATATGGGAATAAGGGCGTAGTTAAGAGCTGGGGCGGCAAAAACACAGCCCGCCGCTTCTTACTACATGTGTTATATATGCATTTTTAAAATAAATTAAATGAAACAGTCACATGAAGGTGACCTACTGAATTGTATCTGTTTCTGCTTTCATATTCAACTTTTGGAAATTTTAGATTTAGATAACTTGCAATGCTTAAAAACTTTAATGGGCTGGGGAGAAAATGAAAAAGCCTTTTTGATGAGATTGGTGGTAATATATACAGTTGGGATTTGCTTTTGGCTGTAAAATGAAATATTTCAACATTTGGAAGATCTGTATATTTCATTTTCCTTCTGACCAATGAGTGAGGCTATGAAATCATACCTGGGTAATATATCTCCTCAATAGATTTTAATGCCACAGGATCATTTTATTTACTTGGCTTCAGATTTCCTATTGTAACTCAAAAATTTTAAACTACCTCATCATTTGTTGATGCTGTATCAACAGGAATGTTCACAATTCCTGCCCCCCATATTAAACATCCTCTGCTCTTTCTAGCTCTATTTGTGTGAGTTTGAATTTCTTTAAAAAAAAAAGATTTACTTATTTATTATGTATACAATGTTCTGCCTGCATGTATGTCTGCAGGCCAGAAGAGAATACTAGATCTCATTACAGATGGTTGTGAGCCACCATGTGGTTACTGGGAATTGAACTCAGGACCTCTGAAAGAACAGCTAATACTCTTAACCTCTGAACCATCTCTCCAGCTCCTGAGTTTGAATTTTTTTTAAATGCTTCAATCAAACGATCAACAAATCAATAAAAGGTAAAATGCAGGAACAAACATAGAAGCCCAGGTTTTTTTTTCATTAGGGCCAGTATAAAAGAAAGTTATAAAAATGCAAACACTTGGGCCACTCCTTCAGTAATAGTTAAAAGTTTTAAAATGTTTTGAGGCAGAATGTCAAAGAACCCTTAAGGGTTAACACCAAGTTAGACTTAGGAGGCTAAGCTTTATTCGATTCTCAAGAATATTAAGAGTAAGAACACTCACTAGATCAGGGTGAGAGTTGTAAGGACATCAGAATATGTCCGTAACGTTTGTTATTTGAAGTCTCTCAAAGCAACATCCATCCCTCCCAGAATGTATGTTAAAGCCCAGTAGATGTCATCAGGAATAGTGACAACAGAAAAGCACAATTTCTGGGTCACTTTGATTATGTGTCACTTTGGCTTTTCTGTCGTCTTATTTATGACTCTAAGAAATGTACTGAACAAAAGTTAAGTAACCTATTAGGAAAAAGGCCCACCCTTTTTGGCTCTTAGAATCTGAAATTGCTGAGGAATGGCTCATCTCTTCCTGCTTGTTGCAGTCAGGAGCTCAGCTCAGAGTAGTGTCCCACCAATGGAGCTGGAGGGCGAATTTGGTCCCCAGGCCTCTTTCCTCAACCCAGCTCCATCTTTCTCCGCTCAGAGCCTTCATCTCATGACCAAGCTATTGCCCTCCCCATCCTGGGCAGCACATCTGTGACTATCAGATCAACTTCATATTTGGGGATCTCTCTCCCAGTTTCTACCTTATCCATGTCTCCCCCCAAAGTCTGGGAAAATTCACTTAATATTACTTTATGTTAACATTATGTTTGGAGCAACAAATAATGTTACTGGCTGTGTAAATCCTTCATTTGAATCAGATGAAGATTGTGAAGATTTGGAACAAATCCATGCCTTAAAGATGTGGTGTATTTCTGGATTTTGTGACATTTCTGTCTGCTGTTTAAGTCCCTCCCATACCAGCTCACCTGTCCTCCAAGAATGAAACCCTCATGGGTGATGATGCTCCTCAGTAGGAAACCCCTTTCTGAAAACTTTGGAATAGCCAGGGATAGAAATCTCTGTAGTAATCGGAGCGGCGGGCTACGTTCCTGGCACCCGGCCGCCCGCACGGCTAGCTTTACCCAAAATAATTACACGGAAACTGTATTCTTTTAAATACTGCTTGGCCCATTAGTTCCAGCCTCTTACTGGCTAGCTCTTACATATTGATCTAACCCATTTCTAATATCCCTGTAACACCACGAGGTGTCTTACCAGGGAAGATCTTAACCTGCGTCTGTGTCCAGTGGGAGAATCATGGCGATTCACTGACTCAACTTCTTTCTCCCAGCATTCTGTTCTGTTTACTCCACCCACCTAAGGGTTGGTCTATCAAATGGGCCAAGGCAGTTTCTTTATTAATTAACCAATGAAAGATACAGATTAGAAAGAAATCACTCCCACATCAAATCTCCTCTGACTGTGATTATAACTCATAGACTTTGGCTGGGTAGGGCAAGGTATGTTTTTCCCTTGGGGGAGTATGTTCTACAGGTAGACTTCTGTCTTAGTTAGGGTTTCTATTGCTGTGAAAAGACACTATGACAATGGCAACTCTTGTAAATGAAAACATTTAGTTGGAGGGGGGCTGGTTTGCAGTCTCAGAGGTTCAGTCCATTATCATCATGGCATGGAGCATGATGATACGCAGGCAGTGTGCAGGCTACAACCTTGATCAGAAGGCAGCAGGAAGTTGACTGATACACTGGGTGGTATCCCGAGCATAGGAAACCTCAAAGCCTGCACCCATAGTGACACACTTCCTCCAACAAGGTCATACCCACTCCAACAAAGCCACACCTCCTAATAGTGCCCATGAGATTATGGGGTTCAAACTATCACAGCTACCCATGAAGGAAGAAGACCAGAGACCTGCTGTGGGTGTGCTTAGCTGCCTGACACATTCATAGTGGAAGCTTTTTTTACATGTCTGTCTTCATTTTCCTAAGGGGTCAGAGCTGGGCCTTCACTAAGAACCTGGCCAACCCTAAGACATAAGATCAGCATGACAAAATCACTTGGTATGGTTCCATGTTTATATGTATTGACATGTGTTTCTGTGTGTTAACTCTGAGTGCTCAGCATCACTGCCAGAGCATCAGGCAAAACACAAACAAAATTATATCATCTTTGAAGTCTTCCCCATTATTCACAAACTTATGTGCATATCCGCTAATTCTTCACATCTGAAATCTGGGCAACGGTCCTAGGGTCTTCCACAGTGGAAATATCATTATTAACTCAAGACATATTATGCCTCCGAAACACCATCATTTGCCTCTCATTTAGCCTCTTCTCTTAGCATTATGATTAGAATAGATAACCTGTCCTGGGAGCTGCCGCAGAGCCCCAGGCTTCGCTCCATCCATTCAGAGGGGATTGTGTGTGCCTTCAGAGCAAAGTCTGAAATGAATGACAGGCAGTTTTCAACAGGAGTAAAAATCACCAGCTAAATCACAAAGCTCCAGCCAAGGACCTTGATGACAAGTGAACTTAAATAAAACACGAGCAGTGTGTAGCACTATAATATGTTTACAGTGAGCTAGCCCAGACAGCTGACTATTAGCTGTTGTTCAAACAGCAGCTCAGCGGTAGACAGCTATAACCAAGAGAAAATAGTCCAAGTTAAAAGTACTAGTCCGCCCTTGGATCTTTTGGAGAAGCTTTCCTGATGAGAGGGAAAGAGAAAGGAAGACCCTGGGCCTTGGTGTCTTCGGGCTGCCTGTAGGTCTGGATTTTGACCCCTTGTTGATTTTTGCTTTCACATTCTTCCTTGCAGTGGTAATCTTGTTTACACTGTGCAGTCCCAAAACAAATGTCTGTGTGCTTCTTCCCGGCCTACCACCCACGGAACCTACAAAAGCTGAAAACAAATAAATGCAGATGTGCACTACTCGAGTAAGTTAAAAAATGTGTTTTTATTATCTGCCTAGATTCTTACACTTAAAATAGCTTTGGTTTGAGTCCTCTTCAGGCCTCTGCTTTCCCCTGAATTGGAAAGCAATCTTGCAGAGAAGAAAGACAAAAATTATATAAGAAAACAAATTCTTCAAATGAACTTAAATAAAATTCCCATATAAAAAGAAACCAAGAAACTGAGAAGAGAGAGCTTGAAGATGTCTAGACTAGTTGGTGTCTGTTTCTTTACCTGGTAAATAAGATTGAACTGGATACTGTAAAGATAGTGAATATAGTCAAATTGCTTCTGGCCTCTATCTATACAATAGTTGTGTGTGCATGTGTGTGTGTGTGTGTGTGTGTGAGCGCATATGTGCATGCACGCATGTGTGTGCATGAGTGTGTGATGGGTTCTGATCACTGCAGAGTATTATTTTTAATTTATTCTTACTTTTATTAATTCTTCTCTCATACAATACATCCTGACTTGCAGCCCTCTTCTCTCCCCTCCTCCCAGCTTCCTCTCATCTCCCTTCTTCACCAGATCCACTTCTATTACATTTCTCTTGAGAAAAGAGCAGGCCTCCCAGTGATATCAACTGAACATGGCATAAAAATGCAATAAAATTAGGGAGAAACCCTCATATCAAGGCTGGACAAGGCAATACAATATGAAGAAAAAGGTCTCACAAACAGGCAAAAAGAGACTGAGACATCCCCACTCCCATTATTAGGAGTCTAACAAAACCTCCAAGCTAAAGAATCAAAGCACATATCCAGAGGGCCTGTTGCAGACCCATGCAGGCTATAAGGCTGCCCTCTAGTCTCTGTGAACCCCTGTGATTCCTGCTTAGTTGATTCTGTGAGCCATGTTCCCTGGTGTCCTCAATCCCTCTGATTCCTGCAATCCTTCCTTCTTCTCTTCTGCAGCACCCACTACCCCCAAGCTCCACCTAATGTTTGTCTGTTGATCTCTGTATCTGCCCCTATCAGCTGCAGGAGGAAGCCTCTCCAATGATGAATGGGCAAGGCTCTGATCTATGAGTAGAGCAGAATATCATTTCATTGACTTTTTTTTCTTGGTTAATTTTAGTTCTCTGAGCCATCCAGCTTCCGGATCCAGGCCATCCAGGCACTGTCAGGCAAGGACTCCCTCTTAAGATGTGGGTCTCAGGTTAGACC
Organism: Alexandromys fortis; assembly: GCF_014885135.2. Lineage (NCBI taxonomy): Eukaryota > Metazoa > Chordata > Mammalia > Rodentia > Cricetidae > Alexandromys > Alexandromys fortis. The sequence continues at coordinate 627,581 of NW_026068047.1, forward strand.
AGTCATTGATTGACTGCTCCTACAAGCTCTGAGTCACCATTGCCCCATCATATCTTGGAGGTAGGATGGATTGGGGTTGTAGCTGGGTTGGTGTTCCAGTCTCACCTAACCTGATTACAGAGAATGACTGATTCAGGCTCCATATCTTCCATTACTAGGAGTCCTTACTAGGGTCACCCTCATGGTTTCCAGAAAGTATCCATTGCACTAGGTTTTTACATCACCCCTTAAATGCACACCTATTTCAGTCATGGTGCCCCAAACTCCATTTGTGCCTCTCTCCTTTTCTCCCTCACCTGATCCTCCTGTTCTCAACCTCATCCACCCCAGTCCACCCACAGAATCTCTTCTATTTCCCCTTCCCAGGGAGATCCATATTCCACCCCAGACCTCTCCTCTTTATCTCACTTCTTTGGGTCTACAGATTGTAATGTGATTATCCTTTACTTAGCAGCTAATATCTGCTTATAAGTGATACATATCATGTTTGTCTCTCTGGGTCTGGGTTACATCTCTCAGGATGATTTTTTTTTCTATTTCTATCCATTTGCCTGCAAATTTCCTGATGTCTTTTTTTCCCTTAACAGCTAATTAATATTCTATTGTGCAAATAAAACACATTTTCAATATTCATTCTTTGGTTGAGGAACATTTAAGTTGCTTTCAGTTTCTGACTATTATGAATGAAGCCCCAGTGATCATCGTTGAGCATGTGTTCTTGTTTATAAGATGGAGCATTATTTGAGTATGTGCCCAAGAGTGGTATAGATAAATCTTGAGGTAGATTGATTCACAGTTTTCTGACAAACCACCGTATTGATTTCCATAGTGTCTGTACAAGTTTGCACTCCCACTAGCACTGGAGGAGTGTTTCACTTGCTCCACATCCTTACCAGTATGAACTGTCATTTGTGTTGCTGATCTAAGCCATCTGACAGGTGTAAGATGGAATCTCAAAGTATTTCTAATTTACTAAGAATCTTGAACATTTCTATAACTGTTCACAGCCATTTGAGATTTCTGTAATGAGAATTCTCTGTTTAGGCCTGTACCCCATTTTTAAATTGGATTACTTGGTTTGTTGATGTCTAGTTTCTTGAGTTCTTTATATATTTTGAATATTAGCCCCCTACCAGATGTGGAATTAGTGAAAATCTTTTCCCATTCTGTCGGCTGCTGTTTTGTAATATTAACAGTGTCCTTTGCCTTATAAAAGCTTTCCAGTTTCATGAGGTCTCATTTATTAATTGTTGATCTTATTGTGTATTCTGTTAGTGTTCCGTTCAGAAAATTGTCTTCGGTGCCAATGCATTCAAGACTATTTGCCACTTTCTATTCTATCAAGTGTCTGGTTTTACATTGAGGACATTGTAAACATTCAAACACTTAAAGGGAAATAACAAAAGTGTCCAAGACTTTCAAGTGTTCAAAATGGGAATAGAAGCAATCAGAAAATGCAAAGTATTCTTTTGGTTACACATGAGATTCGTTTTGCTCATTCATATTCTTAGTAATTGACAAGTTGGTTTTCTTTCATTAATCTAGAAGACATCCTCAGAAATATCTCCTTGGATGTCTTCATGAGAGTTACCATAGAGCATAAGTTCAGGAGCAGAATTAACGAATCTTTTGAGGGCATGAGTGTTCATGTGCACCCCCTGCTATGTGATTGCTCACCAACATATGCTCAGACACCCACTCTTAACCTGTGATGGTTCCTATTTCTATGTACATTGACATTATTTGCTTTCCTCTTTCTTGACATTTTGATGGCAAAATGGTATTGACTGTTTTAATTCGCACTGTTCTGACCACCCTCTGGGCTGATGATCTTGTGTACAGTTCACAGGGACTATACACACGGGAAGACTGTAGACTTCATACCATGTCTTGTGTTTGGATGAAGTCATGCGAGTGAATGGAATGTGTGTGGGAGTATGATCCCATGTGAACATTTGGAATAGTCTAGGAAATCTTAAAACTGATTGTTATAGTTATTTTCATTTCCTCACTTCCCTTTGCCTCCTACACAGTGAGGTGAGCTATGCTTTGGGGCAGCAGAAATTTAATTTTTATCCTGACTTAAGTGTGTGATTAGTAAAAATCACACTCACTGAAGCTGAAGGACCCTTGTGTTCTTTGTTAGGGTTTCCATTGCTGTGAGAAACACCAGGACCATAAGCAACTTGGGGAAGAGGAAGTTTATTTCATCTTAGAGTTTATAATCCATCACCCAAGGAAGTCAAGACAAGAACCTGGAGGCAGGAACTGATTCAGAGGCCATGGAGGAGTGCTGCTTGCTTACTGTCTTGTTCCATCATGGCTTACTTAGCTCATTTTCTCAAACTATCCAGCACCAGGATCCCAGGGCAGCACCACCTAGAGGGATCTGGACCCCTCCACATCAGCCTCCAATCAAAAAAAATACCCCCAAAGACTTGTATGCAGACCATCCTGGCAGGGGTATTTTCTCAACTGAGGTTACTTTGATCTTTTCAAATGTCTCTAACTTGTGTCAAGTTGATACAAAACTAGCCAGCAGAACCCTAAACTATAACAACATAGTATTCTTGCCTTTTGAAACCTTAGCCAAAAAAGTTGACCTTTTAAGTTTACATGAAAATGTTTTCCTTGTGAAAAATTTTTATAGCACAGGTGGTCTTATCAAACTGTTTCTAGATTCAGAAAGGAACAGAAGTGAACTCCTGCTGTCGGGGCAGATTTTCTGAAATTGTCATTGTTGTGTAAACAGACTTATGGTTTTCAGACTTCAGTAGAAGTTAGCAAACAAAATCTCTTGGCCCTAACACAAATATCCTATTTACAGTGCCCTTACACAGCTATAAACTGTTTAGAGAAGGTGTCTTTATTCTGCCAATCACCAAAATATTATTGTATTTGATTCTGTGCAAGCAATTGTTCCACTTATTATGATGTTGGTTATATAACCTGAAAATGTCTAAATAAAATTAACTACATTATAAAATATATTATATCTGCAAGGAGGCTATAACAGTCATCGCCATAACCATGATCCAACATCAGGCACTGGCCCTTGTTCTCCTGGTTCATGCCACAGCACACAGCCTTCAACTGCTGAGTTTGTGTAGCTGTCAGACATCGTTCTGTAGTCCTCAGCCTAAAGCTAGGTATGCACAATATTAGTGGAATGAATATGGTATTTATAAATGATTTAAAAATAAAACGATGGCACAATTTTAGTGCTTTACAAAAGGCCTTACTTACTCCACCTTGCTTTGTCCCCATTTCACATGGAAAATAAGAAAAAAGTCACTTGCATTCTTGAAGCTGAGTTTTTGTCAATTCCTAAAATGGTCACACTGCTAGATTAATTTTGTCTCAGATGGAATCTCCACAACCGAATGTAATTTGCTAGCAGGTTTTAAAACAGTCAATGGAGAGTAGGAAATATTAGAGTTCCTATTCATCTGTCTTTAATATTTTTTTGCATATCCATTTTAAATTATGTCTATATATGTCTGTAAGAGTGTGGGTTTGTCCACAGAGGCCACATGAGGTCTTTGGATCTCCCTGAAACTGGAGTTACCTGGCTTGGTGGGTATGAGTTATTGAACCTGGATCTTCTTCAAAAGCAGTATGTACTCTTAACCACTTAATCATCACGCCAGCCCCATATTTATCTGTTCTTTTAATTTAAACATTTAGAACGAAATTAAGTATTTCCAGTATTGAATGTGTTCATTGGCCTTCTTCTTTGCTCACACTTCTGTGCTGTTATAAGAAGAATTAATAGTCTCATTTATTATAAAGTGTGAACCAAACCTTACCACTAAGTGGGCAAGGTACCTTAAAAATTCTTCCAAAGTATTGATGAAGATAATGTTAGTAATGCAAACAGATGCAGACTGCAGAAAGACAATGGGGTTGCCCATAAAAACATGCCTAGTGCCTGACACCCTTCACAAAGAGCTCTTAGTTAACCAAACGTGAAAATATTTATTAAAATCTAAAATTAATAAAATGCACTATTTGTTATATGGGTTTTAAAAACATTTGAATTCATGGTGATCTTTCCTATGATCAAATAAATATTTGCCCTGAGATATCAGCACAGAATGGCACAAAGCCATAATTCAAAAGGTATGTTGACTGATTATGGCTTTTCACAGTATATAAAGCCTTATATACCTTGCTGAGAGCTAGACCTACCTAAGGCCCTGATGTATGAAGAATGAAATAACTTCTCTAAATCAGGAACATGACTAGTAATAGCCTAGGACTGAGTCTTGGGAGCTTTTCCACAGGAATATGCTTGGCAAGCCCAATAATGGTCTCAGGTCAGGGCCTTGGGGAGCTGTGGCTTACTGTGAACCCAACTCTTACCACCTTAAGGAGCTATGGTCATCATTCCCTAGAACACTGTGTTTTTCTATGATGCTCTTGAGATATCTGTGTGCCCTTTGTGCCACATTGCTTGACTAGCTTCATACTGACTTTGTCCCTTTGTATGATGATGACTTTCTGTGGACTCTGTCCTATTTTCCCCATCGAAATGTATATAGGATGCTGTATTTCTATATAAGGTTTCTTGTATGATCCATCAGCTTGTATAAGACCTCCTGATCTCACATTTTCTATCTACTTCTTTATCTTCTCATCTCTTGGTCATCATTCCCCTTAGGACCCTGCTGTGGAAGAATAACCTGCTAGTTCAGGCCAAACCTTATCATCTATGCGTGTGATAAACACACATGTTTCTAATACACAATGTAAATAAAAATACAGTATTTATGTGGAATAGTACTCAAATTTTATCTTAAAATGCCTGAGCTCAGATGTTAACTGATAATTTGGGACCTAGAAATGTAGCTCAGTAGGTGAATACTTGTGGAGTGTGTGTGAAGGCCTACAGCCCTTCCCATGATGTGGACATGATGGCATGGGCTTGTAATCCATGGAGGAGGAAGGTGGAGGAAGAAGTACCAGAAAGTTAAAGTCATCTTTGGGTGCATAGTAAGTTCCAAATCAGCCTAAGTTACACAAGACAATGTCTCAAAGCAAAAGCCACTCACTCGGCTGGAAGAAAGAGATGAAAAGAGCCTGTATTCCACAGGCTGATTTTCTGCCCAAGATATTTTAGATCCAGTATCAGCTTAGAGCTCTTAAAAGGTGCAGGGGGAGGTGATGGAGAACTAAGGGCGGAGTTCTGCCCAGTGACAAGAGTGTAAGATCTGTTGACTGTGAAGTTGGAAGACTATAGATTGATGAGCAGGAGTAAGAACTATGGCCTAGTAAAAATAAGAGGGATCCTTCCTTAAAGTAGAGAATGAGGCAGGCATATGGAAATGAAGGCCAAGTGTTCAATAAGGCATTAACTCTATCACCCCAGAGACTGGTGCCCACAGGATTATTATGGCAGGCTGAATACAACTGAAGAAAGGTGTGCTGAGCAAGTGAGAGTCAGGGGCTAAGACGCTGGAGTCTAATAATAGAATTTAAGAAAGAGTGTCAGTATTCAAGGTCATGCTGTTTATTAACTTTTTAATATTGTAGATTCCTATTCTACTATAAAATAAAAAATAGGCATTTTTATTCCTTAAAAAGGTGTCCTTGTCCCTGAAAGTCTTCTCAGCCATTCCAGCCCACAAGACACTCTACTGGCTGTGTGGGCTTACAGAATACAGTCTTCCCGCTAGCTCCTCTCTGATTCCTCTGGTAAGGATTCATATTTCTTCTGTCTTTGACTGTCATCAGTTTTGCTGTCAAAATCCAAACCTAGCATTTAAAGTTACTTCCAAGTCTCATTTTAAATAATTAAACTTAGTAGGAGCTCTCCTCCCCCCCAAAAAAAATCACTTGCAAAAATTTGGCTAGACTCTTAAGGATTCCTTCACCTTCAGACTGTCCATCATTTCGGTGTGCAGCTGGGTGAAGATAACTCCAGTTTCTGGACTGCTGAGGTGGTCCAGTAGTTAAGAACACTCACACAACAGTGAAGACTAGAGTCTGAAAAGCAGTGCCCACTTAATAAGCCAAGCATCCTTAAGCCTCAAGTGTATTGACCTTCTGGGAAGGTAAGATAGGAGGAACATTGGGGTTAGCTAGTTGGCTTCCTGCCTAGCCAAGAAAATGTAAGCTCTAGGTTCAGGGAGGTCTCTTGCTTCAGATGAATAGTTGGAGAATGATAGAAGACACCTAGTACCCTCATAGGCTCACTCACCCTCATTGTGAGTGTACACACCTACACACCTATACACTCACACACACACACAGAAAGAGAGAGAGAAAGAGAGACAAACAGACAGAATAACAGATACACACACAGACAAGTACACATCAACAGACAAATAAAATTATAAACTTTTAAATACACATGCAGAATAATTTTCTCTCTTGGAGCCTCTCTTATTCCCAGGAGTTCTTTTCTACTTTTTCCTTATTGAACTTATACGTGCTCTGCTTAAAATACAAAATAAAACAACTTTTCAGGAATATCCAAGTTGTGATCATACAGAAAGACCATGCCTATGTCATTGAAGAGGCTTTCATGCTCAGAGGAACATAAAATGACAGAAAATCTTAAAATAAGCAACCCCCCACCCCCCACATCATGCTTTCAGTCACTTTCAGGAGGAAGAAGCAGAAACAAAGCCTTAAACGTCGCATCACTTTCTCGCAGTAGTCGCCTTGAAGTCTCCTGGGAACTTCAGTGCCAAAGGCATCCTTAGCATTCCGTTATTGTTTCTCAGATTGAAGTACTAGATTCCTTTTTCTATTATATAGTAACAGTCTCTTCATAGTTCTTTGACTCTCATTCTCTTCCCCAACACCCATCATGGTGGGTAAAACTGCACTGTGAATACCAGCACTATAATAAGAAAACTGTGCATAACATTGTCTCATTGAGAAATCAGAGCGGACAACTGACATACCACCCATGCCCCACTAAATAAGAGGGGCTGTTTGTAAATCAGCTTTTAATAAATATGGCATACAAATCAGAAACAGATATGTGCCAAATTATCACAATTCTTTTAAGAGTTAACAAACATGGATGCCTCCAATGTTCAAGGTCATCAAAAAAGGCAAGGCAAGGCTCGAAACAGCATGCCTTCCTTCCACCACACCGCTGCTTGCTTCTACTACCCGTCTTCACCTTCATTCTTCAGTGGGTGAGCATAAGTATGAACTCTGGGCTTTGTAGAATGATTCCTGGTGTAAAGCAAAGTTAGGTGTGAGTCAGGCTGAGGGGTTTCAATCCTGTGGCTGTCTTCACCATGCCCTGAGTAAGACCTTCCAGGTTGAAAGAAGCCGGGGCTGTATAGCTTCACGGTTTTTGTCTAGAAGAAGCTCCCATCCTGACTCTATACAACAAAGCAACATGGCGGACATATAGAATCACACATGACACGCCAGGACTACAGCCACATATTTCCATTTCTCTCTGTTTAATATGATTTTATTTTCTATCAACAAGGGAAGGACACCAATTTGGATACTACATGACTTTTCACTCTATGCATGGCTACAGTCCTCTTCTTCCACAGTCTTTTAGGAAATGGCAGAGCACATTTATGTGCTTTGTTTGAACTTTCTCTCCCATGCATTCTTATCCACTCCTCAAACACCTGCCTCTCTCCATCCATTCCTTTCTTTTCCTGAACAGCTTTTGCCATAAACCTGTATTTCTTTTTAGCTATCCCTGGAAAGCTAAACACATGGGGCCAGCCCTGCCCTCTGAATTTCTAAAGCTTTTTTTGTTACTCATGTGGTCAGGTCATGTGACAAACAGCCCTTCTCACTTTGGCTAAAACTAGGTACAAGCTGAAAACAATAACCCTGCCACCTAATCTCTTAAATGGCTTCTTCTCTCTGTACATCGTCCCTGTTTCTAGGAGCCAGCTCGTTTATTTCTTTTCTCAGGGGACGTTTTGACACTGAGAATAAACATGTTTATGGTTTGTGGCCATTGGCCTTTGGTGAACTAAGCTTAAAAAGAGAACTAGGCTGAATGTTCCTAGACACGAAGAAAATGACCCAGGCTAGGAAGAGAGGCGAGAGGAAGATTTCCCTTGCTTATGAAAGGTCCTTACTTAGACACTCAGTTCCTTAGTTGGGAGTTCCATAGCTCCCTGGTGAACCAGAAAAACCTCAGAAAGTGTCTTACCTAGCACTCCTGTGCCCTCCGCATAGCTTGCCAGTAAATTACCCCTGGGATTTAGACAGACTTGGATAGTGAGGATGTCCATGAAGACCACATTGGACTGAAGAAGGCATACCCTCTCCTACCTTTGAGTTTTTCTGAGGCCCCTGGATTCTCATGGGTCCACAAAGGAAGGAGAAGAAGAACCAACAATGACTGACACTCTAATCCCAATGTACTTGGCCAAATGGAGACTTTATATTGCTAGGGTAAAAGCAAAGAAACACAAGATTTCTTGGCACATTTTTGAATCAGGATAAAATACTTCCTGTTTTAAATATGTTCCTGAGTCTTATATATTCTTAGTATGAGGCTTTGAACCACAGAAACTATGATCTATGTAGTGTGCCTATTAAGAACATTATATTTTCTGTTTGGGATTAATTGTTCTAATCTACCCAACTCTCATGACCTGAATGACACACATCCAGCAGCTAACATGACCAATATTCCTCAAGGAAAGACTTCTGTTGTTTACTTGGATAGTAAAATTGAGGCACATTGTTAAATTTGCAATGATGTAATTTTGGAAGGTAACATCTGCCAAAAAGATATAAATCCAAATTTTATTATCCCCATGATAAACTGGGGAAGGGTACTAAATCCTTGAAAACAACTTTATGCAGAAGCCAATATGCCTAGAAGAGAGAGAGGAAAGAGAGAGAGAAACAAACTGATTTTTGAAGTAAGCGCAGACTTGTCGAAGAAAATGGCTGATTCATCCTGGTGTTCAAAGCAGTATGCCACAGCAAGTTCACCATGAAAATCTGCTGCTTACAAAGTGGCTGTAATACTGTGGAGAATGTGTCCGAACATGGTTTGGTGATGCCTTCGCAAATGTACCCAGATACCCTATAGAGGGTAGCCAGAAGCTAAAGTAACCAGAGTCTTACCTACTGCCAAGTTTGGATCCTGTACTTATATTATCTTTGGCTGGTTGCTTAACCTTTTGGTAACTTGATTTCCTCATTCATGAAATGAGCCTGAAAATGATACGCAGGTTACTGAAATGTTATGAGATTTAATGGAAGCTGATAATGATGGAAGCACATTCACAGTCCCGGCTTCTCAGAAACCAAGGTGGGAGAACTGCCTTAGCCTATGAGCTGGAGAGCAGCCTGGGTAGTGTAGAGGGTCCCTAGACCAAAACAAATAAAGTTAATGTTTGTAAAACGCACAGAGTAATTTCCACTAGACTGCAATCTATGGAAGAACGTGTTAAATACATTTATTTAATATGACCTTGTTAATACAGAGTTCAAACAATTCCTAGAGTACATATAAAGATTTCAAAATGTATATGACATCGTCTTTGCCCTAAAAATGTTAATGACTTTATAGAAGAAAACTTGAAGTGTTTACACAAATATGGGATCACTTCTGATTTATAATATAATATTTTTGTTAGTTCTTTGAAATATTCTTATAATGTATTTTTATCATATTAACCCCTACTTGACTGAAACCAAGCTGCTTACCATTTTAAAAGCTCTCTAGGACAGAAAAGGATTACAGATACACAACAGGACAAATTAAGACATAAAAGAACTCTAAATGAGTCACAGTGTGTTTAAAAATGTACATGGGCTTAAAGAGACAGTAAATGTAATATAAAAGAGTACAGATAGTCATAGATTAAAGGAGTAATGATAATAAAATAAATATTAAACTTCTAGAAAAAGTAAAAGAGAAAGAAAAATAAACCACATAAAGATGGAATATACATAGTCTGAATTATGTATACTATTGTGTTTTCTTTAAATGTTTTGACTGCAGAGAGACATTTGATTCTGGGGACTGCTAAGCTAAACCAATATATATATTTTAAAGGTTTCTTGGCTTGAAAATTTGAGTCTAAGGACATATTGCTTTGGAAAAGAGGTTCTTTTGTTTCCACAAAGGATGAGAACCTGTGGAATCTTTCCAGGCTAATGTGGTTTGATGGACAAAGACCCTCTGAAAAGCTGCTATGAACACCCCCAAAATACGTTGCTCAACAAAAGCAGGAGGCAATTTGGAGAGAACTACGCCCAAATTTCCAAATACTGTTTACATATAAAGGCAGATATAATGTAACTGTGAATACTTTGCATTGGTATGGATCTTGGTTTATTATACAAATTTAAGGTCAATTTTTATATGTATATTTCTGCTCTTGATTAAGGTATTGTGTTTGTACAGCTTATTTAAAAATATAATGTATAATTAAGAAATACAGGTTAATAGATAGTCATAATAGTCAAGCTTGTAGTCATGTAAGTTAGGTTTTCTAGATATGTAGAGGTGTATTTCAGTTAGATAGTTATTTTTCAAATCTTTCAGAGACCTTCAGAATATGGCATTTAAAATGTTTTAAGAGCTTAAGACTTTTTATGGGAATGAGACACATCTACTCCTGGAAGCACCAATAACTTCAAGAGGAAGATGGGCACCGAAGAGGCTTCTTATGGAGTTTGCTTGCTACTTGGGCAAAAAACTGCTCTTGCCTAGACTGTTTGATGTTATGCTGTATGAACTGGATATGCAGGACCCACATTAAAATGAACTTGCCTAAAGGTGAGAGTGTCCTTCAGGGTTCCTGCTTCATAAAAGAGTCTGCAAGATATTCTGCAGGATAAAGAAGAAAGTGACTAACAAACTACCAATATAGATAAAACTGTCTTCGAAATTTCGTGCTTTATGGAAAAGTCTGACTGATACTATGGTCTTGTAGGATAAATATGGATGCCCCAACATTACAGAAGAACTTTGGGTGACTGTCTAGGCAGTGAGAGGTCTCTGTTAATTCTAGAGTTTTGGAAGTTGCTTACAATGCACTTCTTGTTTACTTAGGTAATATTATATCCTTCTGGAGTCTTTGATGGAGTTGAAGAATTGATAGTTATAGTTTTCCTTAGTTATGATAAAAGATAAAGTAGATATAAATATTGTAACTGTAATTTTGTTTTGTTATATGTATTTTTTTGTGTTAAAGTTAAAACTTTCCTCTTTATTTAAACAGAAAAGGAGAGATGATGTAGAAAGTCCTTCTGCATATGTATTGCTTTTATTGGTCAATGAATAAAGAATCTGCATTGGCCTGTGATAGGACAGAGTAGAGCTAGGAAGGGAAAACTAAACTGAAAGCTGGGAGACATGTAGCCCTGCTGGAGACAGAAGCTTGGAATGGAACTTCACCTGGTAAGCCACAACCATATGGCAATACACAGATTAATCAAGGTGGGCTAGTTTAGGATATAAGAGTTAGTCAGAAATAAGCTTAAGCTATTGGCCAAACAGTATTGTAAATAATAAAATTTATGTGTGGTTATTTCAGGGCTGAGCAGCCAAGAACTAAAATAGCAGCTTCCTTCAACGCCCACTCCTCTTTGTAATACCTCCTAGATCCACACCTCCTCCTTCCTATCCCCTTCCGCTTCATGACTTCTTTTCATTGTTAATAACCCACTGAGCCCGATTTCTATTGCCCACAAGTTCTTGGATGCAACCTGTGACTGCAATGTAATCTTACTAGGGCCATGCCCTTAAAGAAAAAGTAACTCTTCCTTCTACAAAAGCTATCAACTGTTAATAGCTTCTCAGTTAGGGATAGGAACCCTGGAGCCCCTCTCCTCATTATAGAAGTCCATAGGTGTTTGCCCAATGTACAGTTTTCTGCTCTACCAGCTGACCTATGTAGGGTACACTAGGCTCACTTTTCTAACAGAGCTGGATAATTAAGGGAGCCATTCTAGGGTTGGCAAGAGCCTTGACTCTAGAGGGGTTCCCAGGGGTTCAGAGAGATGTACCCAACTAGGTCCTTGGGCAGCTGAGGAGAGAGAGCCTGAAATGGCCCGATCCTATAGCCATACTAACGAATATCTTGCATATCACCATAGAACCTTCATCTGGCGATGGATGGAGATAGAGACAGAGACTCACACTGGAGCAATGGACTGAGCTCCCAAGGTCCAAATGAGGAGCAGAAGGAGGGAGAACATGAGCAAGGAAGTCAAGACCGGGAGGGGTGCACCCACCCACTGAGACAGTGGGGCTGATCTATTAGGAGATCACCAAGGCCAGCTGGACTGGGACTGAAAATGCATGGGATAAAACCGGACTCACTGAATATGGTGGACAATGAGGGCTGCTGAGAAGCCAAGGACAATGGCACTGAGTTTTGACCCTACTGCATGTACTGGCTTTGTGGGAGCCTAGCCGGTTTGGATGCTCACCTTCCTAGACCTGGATGGAGGGGGGAGGACCCTGACTGCTCTTTGGACTGGAGAGGGAGGAGGAGGGGAGTGGGGCATAGGGAATGGGGGAGGGGGAGGGAAAAGGGAGGTGGGGAGGAGGTAGAAATTTTTAATTAAAAAATAAATGAATATATAAAAAATATATAAATATTTTAAAAAATTAAAAAATAAAAGAGCTGGAAAAGGAACTCAGCAGAGATATACGAGCATTAAGGAATAAGGGTTGGTCCATGGGTCCTTTAGCTTAGCAGTGGAAAAGGAGTTCTGATAAAGGCTGCATTTTAGGGGAGACAAGATTTTCCTACTATTTGGGTGACATCCATTTCCATAGAAGGTGGAAGTGTAACAAAATGGACCAATGCTGTATCATGACTTGTGAATTTCTTTCCAGAAGGTATTGTTAAAGATGAGAATGGACCACTATTTATAGGATACCTAAAGGAGAAGAGGTTGCCTCTGCCATGCATGCTGCTTGCTGCCATGTTTCCCCATTATAGAGGATTCTTATCCCTTTTGTCCTGTAAATACAAATATAAGCTTATTTCTATAAATTGTCTCATCATGATGCTTTATCAAAGCAACGGAAAAATAACTAACACAAAGTGCTACCTCTCCTCTGGTTGTGGGTACATGCGTAAAATGAGATTAATAGCCAAGGCTGGCATAAGGAAGTCTTTTTCAATCACTGATCACTTTAATTTTTGACATAGAGTATCTCAGTGAACCCGAAGCTCACCAATTTGATTGAGTTGATTAGCTATGACACCCTGGGGATCCTGTCTGTGCTCTTTAATGAGGGTTACAGGTGCTCTGGGGATCCAAACTAAGTCCTCTTGCTTTGGCAACAAGTACTTTGCCCACTGAGACATCTGTTCTATGAGGGCCGAGGCAGTTTCTTTATTATTACAAGACCCACCTCCATCAACCCTCCAAATCCTTTTGTGTTTAGGTGATTACATTTCTTCACTTCTTGACATAGTCTCTCACTGAGTCTGGCTAGATGCAATAGAAGAAGGAAAAGAAGCATGCTGACCTATGGACTCTGAATGGTACCCATGAGTTCTCTGAAGACACACAGCTGTGGAGAACAGAGAGAAGCAGTACATATAAGGCTGGAGTTCAGGAAAATGACTCACAACAGTAGCAAGCCAGAAGCTGGGGGTCTTGTAGAGGGCCGGAGGAGCACTGAGGAGAGAGGAAGAGGCCTGGTTGGGGAAGCAGCCTGAGGAGGGGCAGCTGGTGTAGGATGTTTAGTTTAGAACATGGTACAGTTAGTTAAGTGTCATATGAAGAAAGCACCTCTGGCGTTTGGTTCAGATAAACTGAGAAGATGGAGCAAAGACTTCCTTATTTACCTGTAACTAGGTGTGTCCCCCCCTTTAATGGGGAAGAAAGTGTGTACTCAATGTCCTTGGAGGAAAGTGAAGCAGGATTTCCAGCTGCAAGGCCATTCCTGGAGTCAGAGGAGGCTGGCAGGAGGTGTTAGGGATATTTGTGGGCAGAACATACAGGACTTACAGAGACTAGATAGCAGAAAAAAAAAAGTGTATTGGAGCCAAAGATGATCTGACGATGTTCAGTGTAGCTATTGGGAAGGTGCTACTATTCAAACAGAATAGAAGATTAGAAAGGAATGTTAGCTGGAGAGGAGATTTGGTCTAGTAGGATTTACAGTGTTGGAGAAAGCCAGGACAAGCATTGAGCTAGTAAATTCTTGATCTATTGATTTTAGAAGGTAATTTTGTATTTTCTTTGGATCCTTGTTTTGTCTCTTAGCTTTTCCTCTCTTAATTTGCCTTAATTTTTATGACCTTGATTTTATGGTTTATAAAACTATAAAACCCAGTAGACTTACTTCCTACTCTTTCTTTTTTTTTTTTTAACACACCCTTCTCTGCATCTTTAAATTGTTAGCAGTAGAAGCCACTGTGGTTTTCTAGGACATAAAACCATTCTGCAGAAAAATTTCAAAACCTTGTTCTTAAATAAATATGGGTATTTTTCACTCCAGTTACTATTTCCAAGTCATCCTTAGTATAAATAGACAGTTGTTTTTTTAACCATGTAAATATGTTTGTCAAGAATGTCATTCTCCAATCAAGATTTTCAGTGAGTAATGTCATCTTGTCTGATAGTGCGTGTATTCTTGTCTCTTGTGCTAAAAATCATTATTGATCTGTCCGTGACACTGAATTAGTTCTGTGCTCTTGACATTGGTGGACACTGAGGGCCTAGTCAGACAAACTGACTCATTTTAAACATTCCATACAATTAACCACACATGGATGAAGGGCAAAGGCAGGGAAGCAATTAAGTACATAAAGTTCCAACGTGGCATTAGAAAAAGTGGAAAACAGTGATGGATTAGATGTGGCACAGCCTTCTTGGGTTTATTGTGCCAAGGAAAAGGGAATCGCCTCAAATTTCCAATCTTTAACCAAAAAACTATTGGCCACAGGTCCATCAAAATAGGGAAGAAATAGTTTTCTCTAAGTTTCTCTTTGCATTTTAGGTCACCAGTGTCCTCTTGTCCTCTGTATGCACCATTCCATCTTCTTTCTCTTTGTTTCTGCAGCTTTTTACCCAATCATCCCCTGCCATTCATATGCTCTACTTCTGTTCCCAGGTGCACGCCATCTGATCCCACAGATCTGATCCCCAGCTCAATGCCCTCCCGAGTGTCCCCTCTTTCTCACAGTGAGTCAGCCTCTCTAACTCTGGATTACTGTCTAATTTGATCTGGTCAGTTCTGAAGATATTAGGTAATATTAGACCCATCTCTGGCCCCATGGAATTGCATTTAATATCTCTCCTCTGTTTTCCACCATGCCAAAAATCAATGTATAATAAAGATGAATAAATCATTTTCCAACTGTAATAAGATCATCGTATTTTAATTACTGAGCTAGGGAAAAAAAAAGAACTATCCTCAGAGCAGATGTTGAACCAAGGCCATTTGGGAGAACACCGGGCAAGCTCCCTAATATGAGATGGCCAGGAAACAGTCTGTAAGAGGAGACCCATCCATGCATTTAAAGCAGAAATCTTGTAATTAAAAGACTGCTTGATTTGTTTGTGTATTTATTTACTCATCAATATTTATGGGTACTTTATAATATTTAAGACTAAATCAGGAGTTGGAATGATTTAAAAGATTGCTGATCTTAGTTCTATCCTTGTACCACCCTCATCTTCAGTAATGTTCAGGCTTTGGTTCTGTGTATGCAATTATGGACGGGCTGATTTCCAACTCTGAATTATCCATTAGCTGATTACAGCATAAAGGGAAATTTTCCTTAATGTCATGGATTGGATAAACCTTTATAAATATTAAGCCTATGCATACCCCAAACCATTTTACTGCTACAGAGCTAATATTTATTCCCACTCTATTTATTATCCAGTTTTTATTCAGATATTAACTCAGTTCATTCAAAGTCTATAACTCAGAAAAATACTTTTAAAGTATATTCCACTTAGATATCTAGGTGTTTGTCATACTTAATTCAGCAGACAGCTTTGTTCTAATGCCATTAAGATGACTTTAGAGATATTTCATATGTGACATTATTAAACATTATAACATCCTGTGGTGATTTGAATAGGAATGTGTAGAAAGAGACTGCTCTTTCATTCCCGGCTGCCTAGACCCAAATAATCACATAGAAACTATAGAAATTACAAGACTGCTTGGCCAATAGCTTAGGCATATAATAAGCTCTTACATCTTAAACTAGCCCATTTCTATTCTTACTTTATATTTTACCACGAGGCTCATGGTTTGTTGCCTCTTGCTTCTTGGGCAGCTACATGGCATCTACCTTCTTTACAGCTACATGGCCTCTCCTCGACTCTGCCTATTCTCTCTTTCTCTGTTCTGATTTCCCACCTAGATTTACTCTGCTAAGTCATTGGCCGAAACAACTTTATTCCTTATCCAATAAAAGCAACACATATACAGAAGGACATTCCACATCATCTCCCCTTTTCTGTCTAAATAAAAAGGAAGGTTTTAACTTCAACATAATTAAATTACATATAACAAAACAGTTAACAAGTGAGAATTATAGATACATTTAGTCCATTTACATCTAGTAAATTAAGGAAAATAATATCCTATCTTTGTGAGTCTAAACTTATATATCTAATTTATCTTTTGTCATAACTAAAGAAAACAATAATTATCTGTTTTCAACTCTTCAAAGACCCCAGTAGGATATAATATTACCTAAGCAAACAGGAAGTACATTGGAAGCAACTTCTAGAACTCTAGAATTGACAGAGGCATCTTGCTGCCTGGATAGCCACCCAAAGTTCTTCTGTAATGTTGGGGCATCCATCTTCAGCCTACAGGCCCAAAATATCTGGCAGATTTTTAGTGAAGCAGGAAATTGAAGATCTATTCTACCTTGTACTGGCAAAATTCATCAGTTGCTTAATTCTGTGTCCTGCAAAACATCTGGCAATTCTTTCATAAAGCAGGAACCCAAAGAACTGTCTCAACTTCTTTTGGCAAGTTCAGCTGTCATTTTTCTGTGGGTCCTGCATGTCCAATTTATACAGCATACCATCAATCAGTCCAGGAAAGAGCAGTTTCTTACCCAAATGGCTAGCCTTGTCACACTGAAGGCAAATTCCATAATGAGTTTCTTCAATGCCTGTCAATCTCTCTGAAGTAATTGGTGCTGTCAGAAACAGACATGTCTCACTGTGGAGAAATATCTAAGTTTTTAAAACATTTTAAATGCCATATTTTATAGGTCTTTGAAAGGTTTGAAGAATATCTAACTGAAATATATCTTTATATATCTAGGAAACCTAACTAACATGACTACCAATTGACTATTATAGATGACTATCTAATAATCTATAATTTTTAATTATACATTACATTTTTAAATAAACTGCACAAATACATAATACCTTAAGCAAGAGCAGAAATATACATATAATAAAATTGATCTTAAATTTGTATCAATAAACCAAAGTTCATACCAATGCAAAGTATTCATTTCTACATCATATCCCCTTTAAATTAAAACAAACATTTATAAACAATTATTTTGGGAATTTGGTCATTGTTTTCTCCAAACTGCTTCCTGATGTTTGTTGGGAAGAGTATTTTTAAGGTTCATGGAGACTTTTTGGTGGGTCTTGTTCCATCAAACCACATTAGCCCAGAGGGAATCCATAGGTTCTCATCTTCTGCGGAAACAAAAGCAGAAGCTCTTTTCCACAACAACATATCTTTAGACCCATATTTTGCAGCCAAGATATCTTTCTGTTAGTTTAACTTAGCAGCCCCCAGAAAGAAAAAAAAATCAACCTTTTAAAAGACCTGAGAAGGGAAATAATAGTACTTGAGTAAATAGGAAGTGCAATCAAGAAACTTCCAAAAGGTGTAAGAAATGACAGAAACAACTCCAATGGTCCCATAGGCTCCTATATTTGAATGCTTAGTCTTTAAGGGGTGATGAAACTTGAGAAGATTTAGGAGGTATGGCCTTGTTGGAGGAAATGTGTTACAGGAGATGGGCTTTGAGGTATTAAAAGCCCAGGCCAGACCCAGTGTCTCTCTCTTTCTGCTGCCTGAGGATCTGGACATAGAAATCTGACCTATTTATCTAGCATCATGCTTGCCATACTCCACACCATGATGATAATGGACTAAAACTCTGAAACTGTAAGTGAGCCCTAATTAAATACTTTTTTTACAAGAGTATCCATGGTCACAATATTTCTTCACAGCAATAGAACATTGACTAGGACATGCCCAATCAACAAGAGGAAAATCAAACCTAGCCAACTCCCTAGGGCTACTCATGGATCTTGGAGGAGAACTTAAAGCTTCACTAGTCATGGATCTTGGAGGAGAATCTAGAACTTACTAACTCAGCACAATTCCTAACCATGTATATATATGTATATATACATCCTTATAGTCACAGATTAGTGTAGTTCTTGCCTCTCATCAAGGAATTTTCCCCCTAACAGACAGACCACTACAAAAAACCATACTGTATCAAAATGCAGAGCTGTGGAGACCAGTCCCAACTGTTGTGTCTATAACAGTTGTGCCTGTAACCTCGGCACCTAAGGCCCAGGGTCACTGCAGAAGAGGAGACAGAAAGATCACAAGAGCCAGAGGAACAGTGAGCTTGTGTCTCTTAAAAATTTGAGAGAAACTACACCCATGAAGTTTCAGCAGCATGGCTACCCTAAACATGATCTGAATATGAAAGACACCAACAGACATGCTAAAGTAGATTGAGAAAAGCTCAGGGGGGCCTAAACCAGAACAACAGAATTACAATCAGTTAAATAAAGAGCACATCAATTGGTTGTCCAATACCAAATACCCTGCCCTGAGAAAACATTGTGTGTGTGTGTGTGTGTGTGTGTAAATAAAGGAAAGGACACCATGAATTTGAGAAAGATTGGGGCAGGGGATGGGGAGGGTGGTAC
Source organism: Alexandromys fortis (assembly GCF_014885135.2). NCBI lineage: Eukaryota > Metazoa > Chordata > Mammalia > Rodentia > Cricetidae > Alexandromys > Alexandromys fortis. The sequence goes on from NW_026068047.1 coordinate 646,466, forward strand.
GTAGGAAAGATTGGAGGGAGGAAAAGGAAAGGAGAAATGATGGAATTATAATAAAAGATTTATTTATTAAAACATATTATAGTGATGTGCAAAACATAATTTAACCTGTTTATTATACTTGAAATGTGTCCAAATGAAACTCAGAAAAAAAAACCTGTTGTTTTTTTAAGTGTTTATATGGTAGCTGTGGATTAAACTTGAAATATTTTAGAAAATTAGAAATATTTTGCCTATATGACACCAATTCAGGGTGCTTGTGTAATGGGAACATGTGTGCCTGTCTTATATTTATTAAATAGGTATTAGAAAAGAAAATTTCTGATTAGCTTCCCAGGGATAGAAATAGGTTAAACGTTTGTTCTTCTATGAACACAACTTTGGTGTCTCCTTCAACTCTTTCACATGTAATGTAACTAAGGGATTCTAAATTGATGTATATGCATGAGTCCATAAGTACATGCAAATACATGTGTACACACACACACACACACACACACACACACACACACACACACATGTTCTTCCTTGCTCTGTTCAGTGGGCACTGAAACCAAGAGATTACGCTGAAACTGAACAAAAAGAATAAAGACAAAAGTAAAGAAGGAATTAAGATGGGCTGTTGAGACAACAGAATTGGAGAAAGAAAGCCACAGGGACAAGATGGCAAGGCGCATTCGGAAAGATAACGTAATGGAGAAAAAGTTATAAAGAATAGAGAAGAGATGAGAACAAGCAGTGAAAATATGAAAGGAGAGAGGAGAAAGAGAGAATAAAAATAGCAAGTTAGATGTTGGAAAATACCAAACACACAAGGACATAGAGCAGAAAAGTTATTGAATAAAATGATATCTGGCAAAAATGCTGGTGAGAAATTAAAGAACCCTCAGAACTATAGGTTTGTTTTAAAAGCTAAAGACGTTGTGTCTGCGAGAGGAATGGACAAAGCTACGGCACCTTTGGAGGAAAGTGAAGATGTGCGGAGCACCAGGCGGGAGGGTGAAGGTCTGATGTGAATAGGACCGTCAATGACAGCTGTACTTCACTTGGCAGTTGGGTTTCTCATTCATAAAACTGAAGAAGTATTACACTTTTAAAGCTATTTTAACAGAAAAAGTCAAAGTAAAACAGAAGTCAGGAATGATGTAGAAAATTTAAAAAAGGAAAGTGTATAGTTGGATCTCTTTGAATCTGTCTTTTTTGAATTGAAAATAGATTTTTTTTCATACAATAGATTCATAAAATAGATTCATACAATGTATTTTTACCATGGTCTCCTCTCCCTCATTTCCTCTCAGGGCCTTCCCACCTCCTCACCATCTAACTCCGGTGTCTTCTTTCTCTCTCTCTTAAGAAAACAAACAGGAAAAAATGAATAAAACAAGACAAAGAAACAACAACAAAACTAAGAAAAAGCACAAGAAGCGCATATACACTCAGAGATACAACAAACACACACGCACACACACACACCATAAAAATAAAAATCAGAAACAATGACCTATTAGCAGATGACAGGTACAGAAAAATTCCTAAACAAAGCATTATAAGACAAAACCTACATCTTTAAAAATGTCATCGGTTTCATTTTGTGTTGGTCAACTACTGCTGGGCATGAGGCATGCCCTTAAGTGTGTTTTATATATCTAGTGAGACTCCTTTGGAAAAAAAAAACTATTTTTTCTCTGTGAGTGGTTATTAATTGGAGCTAGCTGAAGGGCTAGTGATGGAGTTTGTGTCCACTCAGAGCTGGAGTCCAATCTGGCTGGCACCTGCGCAGACTCTGCATGGTGCTGCAGTCTCTCTGAGTTCCTATGTGCACCAGTCCTGCTGTCTGTAACACACTGCTTTCTTGGTGTCATCCATCCCTTCTAGCTCTGACACTCTTTCTGCTTCTTCTTCTGCATAGCTGTCTGAACCCTGAGGGGGCAGTGGATGAAAACATCCCATTTAGGTCTTTGTATTTGTTCTCATCTCCTGCAGAAGGAAGCTTCTCTGATGGTGGCTGAGTGAAATTGATCTATGGATATAGCAGAATGCCACTATGAGTTATTTTATTGCTATAATGCTTTAAGAGAAAAAAAAATAGTATTTGATTTTCCCCTAGGTCCACAGCTTATCTAGTCTTGGGTTCTTGGTCACCTGGGCAGTGTTAGGCATGGATTCCATCTCATGGAGTGGGTCTTAAATCAAATAAGACAGTGATTGGCTCTTCCCACTATTGATTATGCAAGCAGATCACCATTGTAGGTTGAAGGGTTTGTAGCTAGGTAGTGTTTACCTCTCCCCTCCAGTAGCATGCAAAGTACCTTCCAGTACCATGAGCACTAGTCAGTAGGGGGGAAGGCTCTAGTTAGACAGCAGAATAATTTCTCATGTAGGGCCTTACCATCAGTTTGTAGAGCAGAAACAATAGCCTTGGGAATCACCTGAATTGTTTGAGGGTTTCTGTGGTGGCCCTTGGGCTATTAACTCAATTGGATATAATCCATTTCACTTATGGGAGGTCTCACCTGGCGGCGAGAGATGTTTTGATGGGCCTTGTCTCCCCTGTCATTTGATAATCTCATTAAACTTCCTGTATATATGTATGCATTTTAAGAAGCTTCAACTGTAGCAGGTGTCTGTACGACCCCTCAAATGGTCCTTTGTTGTTGCGGCCCCTCCATGTACTCCCTTCTTTACCCCTTTCTTGTCCCCCCTCTTCGTTTAATCTTCCTATTCCTGTCCTCCCCTTTCCTCATCTTTCGATTACCATACAGTCTATTTCTCCTTCTTCAGGAGATGCTTCCCTCCCCCAGGTCCCTTTCTCTATACCTAACCTCTGTGATAATACAGACTGCAGCATACAATTGAAGGTTTAAAAGCTAACACTCACATATAAAAAACTACATACTACATTTGTCTTTTGGGGCCTGGGTTACCTAAGTCAGGATGATTTTTTTTTTCTAGCTCCAACCTTTTACCTGAAAATTTCATGATATTGTTTGTTAACAGTTGAGCAATATTCCATTGTGTAAATGTACCATTGTCATTATTCTTTAACCTGAAGGTGTTACACAGGAAACACAATGTATAGCTCTGCTGCACAAAATCCAGTGGGGTTAGGGAAGAATTCTCAGGTTGGGGAAGCTGGACAGGCCTGCCAGCACCCAGCTAGGTTAGGGGGAATCTCAGTATTTGGCTTACTTGTTTTTATACAGTGTGCAAGACGCTTCTGTAGGAAATAAGACTCTAAGTTCCAACAAATAATTGGAGGTGACAAAATGTGTGTTGTGAGCACACTTCATCAGGCCTCTGGGCGCCTCTCAGACCTAAGCATGTGTGGAGTTTCGATCAGCAATGTGCCCCAGCTCATCAACACCTGAGGTGTGAATCAGGACATTCAATCTTTTTGACCTTGAGTTGACCTAGCTCAAAAACATTCAAGTTAGTGGTTTCAAATATGTACTCATCTCGATGGACTAAAAATGCTGTTTATGGATTTTGAAGAATTTGAAAATTGTCTGGAAAAAAATAAAAGCCCAAGGGCTCATGACTGAAATTAAAACCGGGGTCCAAAAGGGAAAAAAAAACATTCAAATATATTTTGGGAATGAATTAGGTTTAGAGGGACAGGATAAAGCATCTGAGAATTATGGTGGTTTTTAGAGAAACTCTGAGTGTGATTCATTAAAAAGAGTCTTTTTAAAAGTGAGTTAAAAGACTCTATTTTTGTTGTATAATAAGGCCTCTCTTGGGTATATTCCCAAGAGTGGTATTGCTGGGTCCAGGGGTAGGTTGATCTCGAATTTTCTGAGAAACCGCCACACTGCTTTCCAGAGTGGTTGCACAAGTTTGCATTCCCACCAGCAATGGATGAGTGTACCCCTTTCTCCACAACCTCTCCAGCAAAGGCTATCATGTTCATAGCAGCATTGTTTGTAATAGCCAGAACCTGGAAACAACCTAGATGCCCTTCAATTGAAGAATGGATGAAGAAAGTATGGAATATATACATATTAGAGTACTAACTCAGCAGTAAAAAAACAAGGACTTCTTGAAGTTTGCAGGCAAATGGATGGAAATAGAAAACACTATCCTGAGTGAGGTAAGCCAGACCCAAAAAGAGGAACATGGGATGTACTCACTCATATTTGGTTTCTAGCCATAAATAAAGGACATTGAGCCTATAATT
>NW_026068047.1:651144-878764 GCF_014885135.2 Alexandromys fortis
GGCTGACGAGGGAGGGGGACTTGGTTGGGGGAGGGGGAGGGAAAGGGGAGGCGGCGGTGGGGAAGAGACAGAAATCTTTAATAAATAAATAAATAAATAAATAAATAAATAAATAAATAAGTGAGTCGAAAGAGGTCTTCTAACCATTCTTTCTTTTATTCTATTTCAGCTCGCAGATTGAGCATATGTTGCCGACTTGACTGTTTTCTGTCCTATCCCCTCTGATTACATGTTGCCAACTTTGGAGTGATTGTAATTGTCTAGGAAAAATAGCCTGCAGGAGACTAGGGTTTTTTCCTTCCAATATCGTAATGATGTATTAATCATCTTTCAGTATCTGCTTCAACAGGTAATGGCATAAGATGTAATAAAATGGCATATGGAACTCGGCATGACAACAGGCACATCGTGGAGACTGAAAAAAAGCTACAACATGTAGTATGGTTAGCATTATAATCACAGGTCTTTTCTTGGCTTGATCAGCCTGAGATTAGGTAATAGCCACAACAAGGGATTTCCTTCCCTAAGTTGATCTCAAGAACTTTGGCATTCCTTGGGCCCAGTAATTTCCCATCTTTCCCAATAGGTTTCCTTGGCTTTCTCAGAGGCTGATTCCCCTGTGAGCCTTACAACATCTAAGGGCTGTCTCCATGTGGACTTCCAGTTTTCCTCTTCAGATAAACGAAGGGGCACCCAGCCATTGAATGTCCCCTACCTTGAAAAGCTTGCTTCTTCCTCCAGCAAGTGGGACCTAACATACAAGATTAAATGTAGTATTGTTTGCAGGTAGAAGAGAGAAGCATTGCTTGCTTTTAACTGTATTTCAATATTTAGTGCTAAGCATTCAACATTTTTTTGGCCTTATCTATGCATGCTTCCTAGGGAAAAGTCTCCTAAATGAGCTTTGAATGTAGCTTATTTCTGGCATAAAAGCCATTCTAAGACAGGAAGCTAAGGGATTCAGAGTGAGCAAACACAGGGTACTATAAGCCTCCATCCTGGAGATCCTTACTTAGGGGTGTCCCATAGGGCTCAGGGCCTTAATGTGTGTTTTTATCAAGTACCTCAGGTAGTTCTTTAAAGGGAGTCTAGGGATACATTGGAAGAGAGCATTTAAGACAGGAGAGGAGACCAAGAAGTCGTCCAGGACTTTGAAGACAAGAGCCAGGAATTTAATGTTGTGGTGGGCAATGAGGGAAATCCTTAAATTATAACCAGCAGGGTCATGAATCCACTCACTGTCAACTTGTCAACTTACATTGTGGGCAGAAAAAGTTAATTTAAAAATACTTCATGGAAATGCATAAGCAAGCAATGAAGTACAATCATCTGTGTGTTAAATTTGCAAACATTCAAAAGTTAAAATACTAGATACCGGCAAAGATACATTCTTACATGTCAGGGTCCAGCCTTGATAGGGTTTGAACATTCCAGGGTAGGGGTGTGTGGATTATAAAAATTAGGTAGGAGGAACAGAGATACTAAAGAAATGTAGAGACATAGAATAGAACCCAGAGGGCAATCCAGTGAATATGGAATACACCCGTGTTTATTTTCTATATGCTTAATATCCCAATCCTAAAAGGGGGGAAGAAGGCTAAAGACTGCTTTAATATGACACAAAGAACAAACAAAGCAATTACTTGCTTCAATATCTGAAACATCAAACCAGTATATTCTGAATTAAGCATACTGTTTTAGGCAGGACATACGGCGACTCCACCTTAGACCAAGTATTCTGTAGGCAGCTACTCCCTGGGTAAAATCTTTTGTCATATCCCTGAAGGAGCAGGCATAGGTTTGAATTCTCTGACTTTGGTCAGGGTGGAACAGATCCACCTCTGTGGGCCATCTCACTACCCCAAACACCAAGTAACCACATCCTAGGCCAAAACATCTTATTTGTAACCACACCTTAAGTTAGACCTCTTGTCAATAGCCTTGAAAGAGCAAGAGAGGCTTAAACTCTCTGACCTTCAGTCAAGGTGAAACGACCCACTTCTGTGGGCCACACATACAAATTAGGACAACATTTTTGAAAAACTTTTAATACACAGAGCCACAGAAACTTCACACTGTTTAACGTAGCAATTTTACTTTTAGCAATACAATTCAAAATGTGTCTCAGAGCCAAATTCATCATGATACTGTTTGCAATGGCAAAAGCTGTGCAATCTTTAATACATTAAATATGCAGACAAAGAGAAACATTTAATATATAACATCAAGCAAAGAAAACCAGGAAAATATTAGTAATATAAGCCCACTGTATTTGGAGAGAGAGCTGAATTTTTTATTTTCTCTTTTTTTTTCTGAACTTTAGGCTATAAGGTTGCCTTGCTTCTTAGATGAAAATAAGATTATAAAATCAGTTTCTTTTATAATAAGCTTCTATGACTCATTTAATCACTCGATACAGTGTGTCTTCTAAATCCCATATAAGTCTGTGCCCTATCATAGGGCTCAACTGGAAAGGAAAATGAAAAAAAATGAAATTAAAGAAACATAAAAATTTTGGTGATTCAGCTATGGAGACAACTTAGTAGACAGAATTCAACTTTTTTTCTATTCAGATCTAAGCTTTCTTATAAAGTAACTCAGCATCTCCATTTGCAATGAAAATGTTGATAGGGTGTTTGGAACAGAGGATTCAGCCATATTCACAGACTTTTTTTTCTTTTATTTATTTATTTATTTATTTATTTATTTATTAAAGATTTCTGTCTCTTCCCCACCGCCGCCTCCCCTTTCCCACCCCCTCCCCCAACCAAGTCCCCCTCCCTCGTCAGCCCAAAGAGCAATCAGGGTTCCCTGCCCTGTGGGAAGTCCAAGGACCACCCACCTCCATCCAGGTCTAGTAAGGTGAGCATCCAAACTGCCTAGGCTCCCACAAAACCAATACGTGCAGTAGGATCAAAAACCCATTGCCATTGTTCTTGGGGTCTCAGTAGTCCTCATTGTCCGCTATGTTCAGCGAGACCAGTTTTATTCCAGGCTTTTTCAGACCCAGGCCAGCTGGCCTTGGTGAGTTCCCGATAGGACATCCCCATTGTCTCAGTCTGTGGGTACCCCCCTCGCAGTCCTGAGTTCCTTGCTCATGCTCTCTCTCCTTGTGCTCCTGATTTGGACCTTCAGATTTCAGTCCGGTGCTCCATTGTGGGTCTCTGTCTCTGTCTCCTTTCATCGCCTGATGAAGGTTAATACACTTAAGGTCATGCTCAACTTCACAGACTTTTTAACATTGGTCTGGAACTTCTTCCATTCCTGTTTTTTTTTTTTTGTTTCACTTGCTATTTTCTCTTTGTAATTTTTTATTATCATTTTATTAGGAAAAATGAACATGAAGAAAAAAATTACAATTAGTCCCATACCTCTAAAATGTAGTTTCTACTTTTCATAACTCATAGTCCCTCCAACACTTCAGTTTACTAGAAACAATATATTTCTATATACAATTGTATATGCACATGCCTGCATACGTGGTATGGTATATGTACAGCTATACAGGTCAGAGGACATCGCTGTTCTGCTCTGCCATTCTTTGCCTTTTTTGAGACAAAGTCTCTGATTAACTTGAAGCTACGCTAGTAGCCAACAAACACCAACTATTCTCCTGTCTTTTCTCCCCACAGCACAGGGGTTACAGGTGCCAGAAGTCGCACTCAGCATTTTTACAGGTCCTGTCATCTAGACTCCTGCTTGCGTAGCCAGCACCAGGGTCTCTCTCCAGCATCCAATATGCATAAGCTTTAAGTTCTAAAATACAGTTTGCTCTCAGCACTACTCTGTGAGTCAAGGAGTACTAGGCACCTGCAGCCCACTAGGAGGATAAACAGACCCACAAAATACCTGTCAGGCAGAGGTAGGGGCTCAGGAGGTCTCTCCAGGCCAGCATTTTTGTATCAAGTTTTCCTTTGGAAGTATAAGGAGAGTTTTCTTCTTTTCTTACCCGCAGGGACTCACTCCTATTGTGGAGTCCACTAATTCCTCTAGTCTCACATTTACATTATGGACTTCTGTGGTGAATGTTTTATTAGAAAGCTATTTTGCTTTTAACATTCACCTTCTTCCCAACTAGCCATATTTAAGACGTGTTTTCCCATGTGGAGAAACCAAAGAAGAAAATACGTTTTTACAGCAGAATTTGTGTGTATGGTTTCAAGAATGCATATTGCCTTTTTATGAATTTAAAAAATGCCGTTTTCTTTGAAAAGTATAAACGACTCCTTTGAAGGAGCACAAATGGTTGCTCATGAGACTTGAGTTCAAAACCCTTCATTCACTCCTTAGGTGTGTGAGCCTGGGAAAGTTGTCAGGGTTCTCTGGGCCTCCCTTAAACCAAAAGAATAAAATCTGCTTTGCAACCTCCTCGTGGGAAGTGACTTCTTAAGCATAACACTTTACATGTAATTAATAATCTTAAAATTTCCTAAAATCTTTTAGGATCATCTTAATAATGAAATATATACAACAGCACTTCCTCTATTTGCCTTCAAGGGTCAAAAATTCCAACTTGGGAGTTACTTCCTTTCAGTTTCACTATCTACAGGGCATGATCGCCTTTCCATAGTAAGACAGGAACATGAAATGAGATGCATATAAATGTCAATTGTAAATTAATGGAACTGCATTGATTTGATGGGTGTTTTTATTATTGCAGTAGAATAATATCTAGCTTCCATCCACACTTGGTTCTGTCGAGGTCATCAATATCAGCTTTGCCACATGCAAAGGTTTCTTTGCAGGTGTCATCCTATGTGGCCCTCTGCTGTTTGTCTCTCCTGGCATCCCGAAGTCCTCTTCTCTTGCTTCTGAGGCCCTCCACTATCTTGCCCTCTACTTTGCCTATCCGCATGCTTCCTTTCACTCCATCCGTGACTTTGCCTTCACGGATGCACCGAGGTGCCCTCCTTCATTTTCTTCTTATTCTACTCACACTACACCCACGGTTTCCTTCATTTCCCTGGTGCTGATGGGTCCTGACCCTTATGTCCAGCCGAGCCTCCCTCTGAGCTTCCAGGCAAGGGCTGACTCATTCATTGGTGTTTTCCACCTAGACGTCTTACACATGCCTCAAGGCCTGTGTGTTAAAGCACACGCCGCCACCTTCTCTACACTCCTACTCTGTCTGAGTTTTGAGAAAAGCGTCCCCAGTCACAAAGTTGCCCAGGCCAGAAACCTCAGATTAGTTCCAGAATTCTCATTCCCCTTATCTTCCTAGCCAATGAGTCATTAAGACTCATCACAAAAATTTTTCAAATATTTCATCTTTAGAACAGACTAACAAAATATTCATCTCATCCTCCTCTGAAACGGCCCTGGGAGCCCACACTGCCAGTCACTGAATTTAAGTCCCGGCTATATTATGTGTGGTTCAAACAATCTTTAATTGTTTGCTGTCCTAAATGTTCTCAGTGATCCTTTCCTTACTTTTGGCCAGAATAATAGTATCTGAAATGAAGACTCTGACTATATGTAATTACAAAAAAAACCCTGAAGGGCTTCCCATTGCCTCCAAGATCCAAAGTCATGCGTGGGCTGGTACTTCCTGCTCATCTCTTAGCTCTTTCTCCTTCATTGTAGTAGGCTAACTGTGGCCGGTGGGGCCATGTTTCACAATCACCCTTAGAAAAATGTAATGTTATTTTGATCAGTAGCAATATATAACTTCCTCGCAAATGTTTATGTAGAAAGGGCCATCGCAGGTTTAAAATGAAAGTGCTGGGCAGTGTTAATCATAGGGAAACAAAAGATCATGAAAAAACACCAGGTCATCATGGAGATGGCTTAGTGGGTAAGGACGTTCGCTGCAAGCATGAGGGCCTGAGTTAGAACCCTCAGACACACTAAAAAAGATGAGTAACTTCACCCATGGACTCGTAACCACAGTGCTGTTGGGGGTGGGGACAGAACTGTTGGGGTTTCAGGCCACCAGTCTAGTTTCAGGTTCAGTGAGAAACTTTGTCTCAAATGAAAAACTCTGAGGGTGATAGCATAAGAATCTGACATCTTCCTCTGGGCACTCAGCACACATACACACATCCTCAGACAAATTGTGTTTCCCCACCCTGGGACAGGGTTTCTCTGTGTGGCCCTGGCTGTCCTGAAACTCTGTAGTCCAGGCTGGCCTCAAACTCATAGAGATCGGCCTGCCTCTGCCTCCCAAGTGCTGGGATTTAAGGCGTGCGCCACCATCACCATCCAGCAGATTAAGTCATTTTAAAAACACAATCATCAAATTGTATCCCTTGTATATGTAGGCATAAGAATGGCTGAAACAGGCAGCAGGTTGTAATGTGTGGACTGCACGTGTAGCGCCGAATAAAAAAATATGGCTGGAACCTAACCTGGAAAAAAAAATAGGTGTGAATCAAAGTGGCTACAGGATCTAAATGGGAAATGCAGTCAGTGCTTTCTACTGCTCGTTTAGAGCAGCGGTGGATTAGCGCGGGCTTCTCCGATTCCACTTGGCTGATGCTCACTCCTGCAAATAAGAATAACACACTGCATCCGAAGAGAACGGCAGGAATATTGAGAAGGTCTTTTATTCCGTCAACCCTAGGCTCATGGTCTCCATTATTCAGTCTTTTATTGTTCCTTGCAAAGAGATTTTATCCAGAGTACCCAGCCTATAAATACAGAGAGCAGGGGACCTTCAGTATGAAAAAAAAAAAAATCCCACACCAAGTGTCCTAATGCACTCGAATCCTTGAGACCGTCAGCATCAGCGTCTAATTAATGCTTTTTAAAGCAGGAAAGAAAATTATGTTTGGCTTAAAAAAAATCCCCCAAAGTCTACACTTTATGTTCAGGGTAAAGTCAAGGACGCACTTTTAACCTTTCACCTCCTGACTCAGCTGTGTAAGGGCCAGGTCAGCTTCCAAGCAGGAACACTTCCAAGTGACTGGTATTTTTTATTGGTCTTCGGTATATGAGGTTGAAGCACTTTATTGTCCAAAAGTAATTATATTTACTTAAGGCTGTTACTGGAGGAGGGAAAATAAAGATCCAGTGGGCCTTTATAAAGTTTCAATATAACTTTCCATAAAATATTAAAAAGCATGCTTATCTCTGCTTTTCATACTCTCTTTTTGACTCCCCAGCCACATAAAATATACTTTTTCTTGCTGTTTTGTTCATAGTAAAAGTCCTCGTGTTTAAAAACGGCAACAAGCTTTAATATTTTTCCTTTAAATGGAACAATTTTAAGGACTTATAAGAATTCAATCTTCCATTAATCACTAATAACTCTACTCTTCTTTAAGTATATCAGGCCTGGCCTAAGCTAGGCTATACCTTTATTTTAATAAGGACAAAGCATACATGCATGCTGTTTCAGCCTGTCTGGTCATCTTATGTAGTGCCCTCTCCGTTATCTTGGTTTCCTATTCTATCAGGTAAACATCACAGAGGTGCTTCCTGGGGTCGAAGGGGAACCCAACTGAGCATGCTCAGGTATCCAGACCCCAAACCGTACGCACTTCAAAGTGAGCCCTCTGCATACAGCCTGTTGCAATTATTACAGTGTTTCCACGAGGCACTGGTTGTCTTGCGCTCTATTCTGTAGCTATGCTGAGCTTATAGATCCCTGTAGGAACCTCACTGTTGGTTTCGCCATTGCTTCTCCCTCGGCCTGGAGTGGTCTTCTTCAGTCTGTGTGTCTGTACAAATCTGACTTCTTCTGAAAAACTACCTTCAACCTGCTCTGAGAAGGCTTCTGTCATGCTCTTCTACCCACCTGGAAGCTGATTCTCTCTCTCACTGGGCTGTCTGAGCCCGCTTCCGCTGTTTGTTCCCAGTCTCCCTTCCTGAAACTGGAAGCTAAGCCTCCCTCTTTCTATATCCCACTTGCCCAGTACCACGGCTGCCTAATTCCTAAAGTGTTTTGGTCAATGCCTTTGGGGCTGAAGTATTGAGTAGTTCATTGTTCCCATGAAAGAAACAGGCAGATCAGAAGCTACATAGAAGCAAGAATTGGGATTTCAGATTGACTAAAATTTCTGGCCTGCATCAGGAAAGCCAGACAATATGAGAAATAGTACACCCCCTCCTCTTTCGCATCATCTCGCTCCACCAGTAACATTTATCAGGCCTGTTTGCTGCTAGCCCTTGCTTGAGGTCCTTGGATTCCATCGATGGGGAAAGAAGTGAAGGAAATCACTGGTGGCGGTGGCGTGGCCTCATGTTCTAGACAGCACGAGTCACATATAAGCAATGACTGTAACGATAAAGCTAAATGACAGTGCGACATAGAAAAAGTGTTGTGGAGAAAAGAAAAGGTAGGTAAAATGGTAGTGCGCTGTTACAACTGCAGGAAGGGCGGTTTGCAAGGACTGGCAAAGTGGGTGAGTGCAGCCCCACAGGAAGGTGAGACTTGAGAGATGGCCTTGAGTTCTGAAGGAAGGAGGGCGGGAAGGCAGTGGCTGGCTGTGCAAACAGCTAGAGCTGGGACATGGGAATGTGCCTGGTATACCCAGAGAGGGTCCCCAAGTGGAGTGGAGGAAGAACAGGGGAGAGGAGATGACATCACAGACAACAGGGACCAGAATGTCCAGTCAACGTCTTCCAACTTTAGAGAAAATCAAGTTCCTGGAGGTTCAGAGTATTGTTGCGAAAGACATTACACCGTGTTAGAAAAGCTGCTCTCAGCAGTAGGGATCCCAGAGAATTCGAAGAAGAACGCAGACAATCCTGAAGGAAACAGGCTGGGAACAGAGACGTTTAATGTGCTTTGCTTCTGTTGTCGAGCTGCAGGAAACCTTTGTTCCCAGGGAACCCTGCACCATTGGCCGCAGATACAGTTCTTGTGCTTGCTGGAGGTCTAAGGGCTTGAAAAACAGAGGGAGAAAGCCAAAAATAAACTGAAGGATCATACAGTTATACTTCAACTTAGCTAGGCCAACGAAAACGTCTGTAAGCCTGGAGATATTTCTGATGTTCATCACAGGCCTGTCAGCAGTGGGTAAATAATTTCTCTTTAAGTCTGGACTGTATCTACATTATGGAGACAGACAGTTCTAATAATATCTTATGACGACAGACTTCATTTATTCTTTCTACAATGTTTGCTAAGTCCCTACTATGTGTCGTACACAAGAGCTATACATCAGTGACGGAAATAGCCCCCTCCCTCTCATTCTGGAATGAACGGATATTCAGAGTAAGTATCAGATAGTGGCAAAGGGAAATGGAGAGAAAGAAAACAATTCAAGCTCCTATTACAGCAGGAACGGAGGTTAGGAAGATGCCACGCTACACAGGGATGATCTGACAGAAGGAAATTTGGCAGACACTTGGAGGAGAGGAAGCACGTCTTTAGGATCTCTGTGGAGAAGAGTTCTAGGCAGAGGCAGCAGCTAGGGCCAAGGGTCTGGAGGCAGGAGAGTGGGTGAACAATGCCTTATGGTCCTTGCCCACTTTCCTAGCCTTTTTCTTATCCCTTTCTCCTCAGATCACTAGGCAATAGCAGGACAAGTACCGCTTTCTTCCTTCCACCAGTGAATAGGGAGAAGGGTTCATTTTGGGCACAGGATGCTAATAAGTAGTGTCACAAGAGCCAGAATTCAAGTCATTCTTGGGTGCTCACAGTGCCCCAAGGAGGCCATACATCCTGCGGGGTTTCTCAGGATCCCATAGGAACACACAGAGTCACAAGTGAAATGTGTACATGACGAAGTGTGCACTATAGGAACCCTGCAAGGGCAGGGCCGCCAGATTCACAGAACATTCATGGTGCTTCTGACAGAGTATAACAATGCTAACTGACCAGGGCTCATCTCTGATTTCAAGAGATACCTTATTTAAGGCTCTTTCTGAGTCCTGATTTTTTGATCTGGGATACAACTCTCAATGGAGTAAAACTCTTAACTTGAGAGTAAAACTCTTAACTTGGAGTAAAAAAAAAAAAGGGCTCCTCCTTCTAGAGAAGTAGAGAAGTCTGACATCCCCGCCTCCCCTCCCATGAGTGTGGTCTCCAGCACTGACCCCAGCAGGGCAGGCTGAGCAGATCCCAGTCTTCAGTAGTAGTGCTGTTCCCAGGCCCAGGGGGACTCAGCCTTAAGCAGCACCACATGTTGGATATTACTGGTCAGTCCTGTTTCAGCTTCGCCCAGCTCAACCCAATTCCCTTTTTATGGTGGTTTTTCCTGCATGGAGTAAAGGTTATGCCTGCACAGGCCCCCTGCAGCTTTGTCAGTCTCAGTCTCTTGGCCCCTGTCAGCAACTGCTCAAACAAGAACACACGCGCACACACTGCACAGTGTAGGTACTAGCACACAAGAACCCTCACAGCATCTCCCTGAGGCTAAGTGACTAACATATGAATAGAAAGAATAGTCCTTCCCTCATAATATATATATATATATACATATATATGCACAGTATACATATATGCTATATATACATCCACTCTTATGAATACACACACTTGCATGTAAATATATACACATTTGCACATGTCCTCACACTCATAGCTAAGCAAGTTTTAGTTAACACTTAATTACTTTTAATTACCATTTTCATCATCATTTTCTCATGACTGACACGGCAAGGGCCTGATTTGTGTAAAAGACTGTTTTAGGTTCCAAAAGGAGTCATTAAAAAAAAAAAAAAGAATTCTTGGATGACTTGTATTTAACAAGGGAATAGTGTTATCAGAAATAGCAGAAACTCCCAGACTGACATTGGCTGCCTGACTTCCCACCCTCCTCTTGCCTTGGGGCTGTGTGACTCCCTAGATAGATTTATAAGACAGTTTTGAAACAGCAATTCCTAGAGTTCCCCACCATGAGAGTTTTCATTTGCTTCTTTGTGTCTTTAGAATTTGAGGGTTTGTGGGGAGCAGGGCTGGGGACAAGTTCTACAACACCCTGATCAAAGGTTCAGACTTCTGCTCTTGGGCCTCTGTGTCTGACAGAGACCGGAAAATTTGACTCAGTTTCTTCCTGTCTTATTCTGTTTTTATGACACACTGTGAACATGACCCAAGTTAGAGTATTGAGCATGAGGAACTGATATTATCGAAGGTTCAGTTGGGTGCATGTGGCTGGTCAAGGTAATGCCAGAGTGGACCAAGCTTTTAGGGGACATACTTAGATGATCTGTCTGGGCTCTTATCTGGAGGTATCCAGTCTAGACTCTCAACACCGCCACACAACTGAGTGATAGAAACTGAGATCCATCTTCAAAGAACCTGTTGCTTTGGCAACAGATAACAATATGATACTGAAGATGGTCCCATTTCCCCATCTGCCTGTTCCTTATCTGCCTGTTACTATTGTAAGACATTATTCATAAGTTGGGGTTTCTGTGCTTCTTTGGCAAGCATTTAAGAAAGGGTTTTGTTTTCAGATGAATCCAGAGCACTGTGATGATTCTGAATTTTCTCCATAGCCCATTGTGCTGTCTGCTGAAAATGTAGAATTCTTAGTCCAACGTGTTGTGCAGGGGACTGTTCATACCTGGCTAGGTGGTAATTGGATGTTCTGGTGGAGACGCTTATTACCAGGCTTTACCAAATCAATTACTTTGTTTTACCACCAAATCCTTGGCCATAGGTATTGAATAAAGACAGTCCCTAAGTGACTGCACACAACTGATGTGCTAGGTCAAAGGGGTAAAAGAGTGCAAGGGGAATTCTGGATTCCGCTTCTCACAAGGGCAATGCTTGTGGGGAAAATCTATCAGCTTGCAAGGGAGGTGCTTGCTCAATCCTTAGCTTTATTCCAGCCAAGAGGAAAGGAAGGACTAAAAGATCAAGGGTACAAATGAAAAACAAACAGAGAAAGCTGCAAAGTTAAGAACACCAAGGGGAGGAAGCCACGAGGGAACAGGATTAGATTTCAGTTTCTTTAAAAAAAAAAAAAAAAAAACACCAAAAACCTTACAATCTGTCTTGTAAATTAATTCCACACTTAATTTTTGAAATTCTTTCTTCCTTTTACAGAGTAGGTTGGTCCAATACCAGGGAAGTGAAGTGCTGCAGGGGAGTGGCAGGGACTTCCAGGGTGAGTTCCTTTACTTTCGCCGGTTCCTTTCATATGCAGATTCTGCCTGGCCTTGTCCTTTGTCAATGCTCTCCAAGATCTAAGCTTCCTTCCTAAGGCATCATCTTTTATTAATCAGCCATCCACACAGTCCAAGAGAATGGAACTGGCTTCAGACAGATGTTGATAAATGACTTAAGTTTCTTATAAACTAAATCAAGGCCAGCCATGTTTTATTAATCAGTTAACCTTCATATACACTCGGTCCTCTGTATATTGTCTCACACTTTATATGCCATCCTGTTTACCCTGCTTATCCGGAGTCAGCGCAAGACAGTCAGCCTTTATTTGGAAAGACAGGCAGCCCTGTACGTGTTTTTTACGGATACTTAATGGCTAGCATAAACAGTCATTTACAGATACGTATTTTAGCAAATCGTTAGGTGTTAAACAGTAGAGAGAAACATCATGAATTTATGAGCTGTGTTTATTTTAGCTAAGAACCAAGATAAGAATATAAAAATGATCAAAAGCCCGCTGGTGGAAATGCTCATGAATTCAGCCTTCAGGATCCCTGTGCCTCGGCCTAAGGAACCAGGAACATAGTAAGCAGACATTGATAACTAAAGAGCCTGCCTCCACCTTGCATTTCCAAAATGGTGCATGCGAGTCACTACCAAAGTCGGGAAGCAGTCTGCAGAGATGGCTCCATGGGGAAAGTGTTTGCTTGACCTGAGAGATGGAGAACCTGAGTTCTATACCCCAAACCCATTTGAAGCTGGGCAGGGAAGCATGTGTAGAAATCCCATTTATAAGCAGATACCTGGAGCTCATTGGCCAGCCAGTTTAGCCAAGCAATGAACTCCAGGTTTAGTGAGAAATCCTGTCTCTTTAAAGTACAGCATGTGGGGAATTGATCAATACACCTGACAACAACCTCCAGCCTCCAAATGAGTGCACACTCACATACACACATACACACACACCTTTCTATAGTGACCGTATTAGCTCAAGACATATTGTAGAGGCAAGGAAAACAATTAGACAAAAAAAAAAAAAAAAAAGCAAAAACTGAAACTCATGCAATACAAGAAGCTATGTAAGTAATAAATGTTCTTCAGGTGTAAGCCATGCGATTAGCCCCCTCCCCCCAGGAAAACCTAGTATTAAGTTCTTTGACGTTGTCGTTTTTGTGTTGAGGCCCATTTCCTGTCACTGACTGCAGATCATTGAGGAAGAGCAGGCATGGACTGAAACAGACGCCGTGCCACTCTCTTCTCTGGACTCTCTGAATGTTTCATCAACACAACACTGGGAGGAATTTTCTGTACCTCTTTGAGTTTAGATAGATTAGGAACATATAACTGGTAATTCAGCAGAACCTGAAGATCCTCTGTCCTGTTATTTCAATATCTGTTTGTGGCTAATTCTCTCCCTTTTTTGCTACAAAAACACCCATAACAGAAAAATTCTTTGCCTAAAGTGAGTGCTAGTCATATTTGTCTTTTCCTCCAGACTTACCAGTTATATAACCTTAGCTAAAAAGATAAATAAATTCAAGCATCATAAAAGTATTTCCTAACTAAATAAGCTGAAATAGACTGCACATTAAAAAGATTTAAATTTTCTCATTTCTTCATGTACAACATGCCAATATTAGTAACATTTATAGAATGCTGCAGACATTCTACTTGTTAGTATTATACATACACACATATGTTTATAAACTCTAGAGAGTGAGAAAATTTTAGGAGGCAAGTTTATATATAACTTTAAATTCCTTAGCATGCTCTGGCCCAATTCATTTTAAACATTATCAAGGGATAAAACATTCTTTGAATTTTGTTAAGACTTTTCATGAGAATTAATTTGCTTAAATCAAACACAAACTGCACATAATAAAACACAGAGTATTTATTTCTAATTTGAATACATCTAAACAATATTATTCACTACTCCCAGGAAGACACAGATAATTCTCATCATCACATAAAAATTTTCCTATTTCCCTTCCTCTCAATTTTCACCTTGCTGCAAGAAACCCCTTTGTAATTACAGTCCACATAGATAAGCTTTACTTGGACTTGGAGTTCATATAAGACAAACTATAGAGCATATATTGTATTTGGCTTTTTTCACTAAACATGATGTCTGCTGTATCCATCCACGTTTCAGTAGGCAAGTCTGATCCCTTTTTGTTTACAGTAATGTTTATTCTGAGGCATGTGCTGGATCACAGAAACTGAGGAATCAACACGTTTAGAGTAGCACATTTTTAAAGACAACAATTGCCTCAAAGAACCTTCTGCTTTAACTTCCAGCTTCACTCAGGAGTCTCCTGAGTGACGTTTTATGCTACCTGCTCCTCTGGCCTCAGTGGGAAGAAATGCCCCATAAATTTCATTTCATGAGATAGTCCGTATTCATACTTTAAGACAAAGGTCTAGGAATGGTGTTTAGATTTCCCTGGGAGGAGAAATGACCCTTCATAGTTTCAGTGTGTGTGAGGAGGTACGGCGTGGGAAGAATTATTTCACACAGATATTTTGCCCAAGTTTAATTTCATTTCTAAGTCAGAACATCTGCAAGCCTGAAAAAGAATCTCCTTTCAAATTGCTTTCTCCAGTGAGTTATTTGCAAATCTTAATCATATTTCTTCAGAGACATACTTCTATGTGTGGTATAAGGAAGACTAAAGAAAAACCCATCAACCATTTATCATAGAAACTGTCGTCAAGCCTGACCTGTGTTGGAGTCACTACCATACTGTGCTTATCAGTCTTGGTGATCAATATGGTCCATCCTCCTTGGCGTTCTGTTAGAGGGCAGGACCTGCATTCTGCTGTCATTTAGTAAGACAAGTTTTTAAAAGGAGCCATGTAAACCTTCTGTTCTGATCCTCCTGGTGTTCATACTTCCATGTGACTGTTTTTTACAAGAAACCACAGTCGCACAAGTCACAATGGCAGTGATAAATTAGCAATTGATATTTGTTGAACAAAGGATGTGTTATTTTATATAGACAAGAAATTTGGAAGATACATGAAAGATGACATCTTTTAAGGTTATTTTATACCACTCTTTATATTATACATGTGTGTATTTATTTGTTGGAACTAGGGCATCAAATTAAGATTATTACATCCTGAGATTTTCCTCCTTTTTTTCTCTCTTGTTGTGCCTTGTCTATAGCTTCCTCCTTGAGAATCCTACTAGGCTTTAGCTTTGTCTTCAGATTCTAAATCCCAAATCTTTAGGCCAGAATCTGTTCTAATTGCCTACTGAGTAGTCTATGGCCTTCTGCCTCAGAGCGTCACCGGGCTTTATGCAATTTAATTCCAGAATTGGTCTCTGTCACTTGGTTTCTCACCATATATCCTGCATAAGCTTCCTGGGAGATTTCTAAAACTCAGACCTTACAATGCCACCTTCTTGCTTAAACTGCGATCTTCCTATATTACTTGATTGCTCTGTTCGTAGCAAAATACCCAGATAATGGGTGCTCTTGTATCTTTCCCCTAACTACTGATGTTACCTGCATCTCTTTGCACTACTTACCCCTTAAGCAGCTGGTTTTCAATCTTCCCCTTGCTCCTAAATGTTCCTTTTATCAAAAGGACTCTGTGTGTAGCAATGTCCTAGCTTCAGCGTTCACAGACGCTTCCTTTCGTGTCAGTAGCTCATTGTCAGGATAGCTTCTTGAATCTTATCATTGCTCGACCCTCATTCCACTCTGAAATCTTAAAGTTCCCTATGCTGATCTCCAGTCTAAACCTCATGTATGGAACTTGTCTGCATGAAACCTTGGACTTGTCTGTAAGCTCTTTGCTCATGGTGTCTCTTATGTGTTACATTTTGTCTCCAATAGTCATACATTGAAGACTTAAACCTCATTACCTCATCAGAATAGGATATTTGGAGATAGACTCTTTAAAGGGATAATTAATGCAAAATTAAAGCTATAAGGATAGACACTAATGAAATATGATTTTTATCCTTACAAAGAGGGGAAATTGGGACACAGGTGTAAGTATCTACAGAAGAAAAAGCACACAGGGAACACAGTGAGGAGCCAGCTATAAGCCAAGGAGAAGGGTCTCCAGAGGAATGAAAGCTGCCAACACCTGGGCCTTGGACTTAATATCTCCTGAACTGTGAGGAAATAGACTTCTGTAGGTCACCAGATCTGTAGAACATTGTCACAGTCTCGTCAGACTACTATATCCACTTCCGTGGAATCAGTTTGGTCCCTTGCTCTCAGGCTCTGGGTAATACTCTATATTCCAGCAAGAGCACGTGTTGAAGGAAGTCTATTCACCTAAAGCATACTCAAGGAGGAGTCCCATGATTCCATGCAAAGGCCCGCTCCCCTCCTACCAGGCTTTACCTCTTAAAATTTTCATCATTTTACACTGAGAGGTAAGAGTTTAGTGGGCATTCAAGTACAGTCCATATTAAATCTTAGTGCTTGCTCACACTACATACCAAATACTAATAGACTCAAGCATAATACTGTTGTGGGAGCTGCGGGCCGCCCCCGCTCCTGGTTGCCTGGCTAGCTTATGCCCCGAAATAACAACACACAAACTGTATTCATTTAAACACTGCTTGGCCCATTAGCTTTAGCCCTTACTGGCTAATTCTCACATCCCTATCAACCCATCTCTAATAATCTGAGTAGCACCAGTCTTACCGGGAAAGATTCAGCATGTCTGACCTGGTGGCTTGCTTCATGGTGTCTGCCCAGGAGAGGGGAGCATGGCCTCGGAGCTCACTTCCTCTTCCTCCCAGCATTCTGTTCTGTTTACTCCACCCATCTATGTTTTAACCTATGAGGGCCAAGCAGTTTCTTTATTTTTTAACCAATGACCTTCCTTCATCATAATACCTAAAACTCTAGAGCTGTAGGGAAAGCAGGAGAAAAATACTTGTGGACTTGGGTTAGCACAACACAATACTAGCAGCATAATCTAAAGAAGATAAGAAAATGATAAACTGTGGTTTTATCAAAATTATAAAGTTCTATTTTCCAAAGACATCATTGGAGATACAGATAAAGCACAGACTGGAGGAGAATATTTCCAATTATAATCTGAAAGTAGAGTCATGTCTAGAAGATTCTGGGCATTCTCAAACCTCAGTAATAAAGTATCAACCTCTTTTTAAAAAAAATGAGTAAAATTGTGAAGCATACTTACACCATCAAACACAAATAGATCAAAGAATGGAAAGTGGAAGAAAAAAATGTTCCAGTCGTAAGTCAGTAAGGAAATGGGAATTAAAATTACAGCGAAACACCAATGCATACCCAGTGACAATGGCTAAATTAGAAAGACAGACCATGCTAAGTGCTAGTGAGGACATGGAATAGTTTTAATCTGCACCCAATGATGTGAAATGTGTAAAACTGTACAATAAGTTGGAGAATAATTTCACAGATTCCTAAAATGCAAAAATGTAAAAATGTCCTGTCATGGGACATCTGTTCTGCTCTAAGAATGTACTCAAAGAAAGCAAGAGCAAACACTCTTCCAGTTCATAGTTCTGGGCACACATGATAATAATAGCCTTATTTGGAATAGCCCTAAAGTAGTGTAACCCTAACGTTCATTAATCCATCAATAGATTAGTGAGGATGCTAAATGAGTCTGTGCAATAAAATGCTATCCAAAAAAAAAAAAAAAAGATAAACCTGGTGTAGGTGCATTGCAGAAGAATTATCATAAAGGAAAGACTTCATATCAAAAAGTTATATACAATTTGATTTCATTTACTCAGAATTCTAAAAAGTAAGCCAATTTAAGTGATGGAGATCTAGCCATGGCTGCCTTGAAAGAACAGGGAAGTAGCAGAAGGGATGGAGCCTGGTGACAGCTTTTATAGGTACAAGCAACTGTCAAAACTCGTTAACTTACACAGCTTCTTGTCTATTAATGATGCTGTAATAAGCCTCATAGGAACTGCTCTTGTGTTTCTATAACGAAACACAAATTCCTAATGAACAAATGAATGGCTAGATTCTAGTTCTCATGGACATGATATCATAAAACTTAAACTCACCCTGTCCATGGTCTGACTTTTCTCAGAGAAACTCTTATTCAAGTGAATGAGGAGGCATATACAATAATATTAATATACATTAGCAAAGATGTGAAAATATGTTAAATGGATCCCACAATCTGACCACCAGAGGCTAAATTCCCAGTACTATGGCCTGTGTTCTATCCGATCTTTATGAAATCTGGTTTCTTTATCTCTAAAATGGAAGAACATGTAGTGAATAGTAAAGCATGAATGAGATCCCTGTGGACAGAGAAAGAGCTCACTAGTTGTTTATCATCATCGCTTACTTGACCTTCTTTCAAAGAGATGCTTAGTCTCCTCCTATTTACCTGGTAAACCAACTTTCAGTAGCCTCCATCTTAGATATCTGCCTGAATCCAAAAGATTTTAAAGTATTTTGGATTTATTTATTTATTTGTTATTTGTATGTGTATGGGTGCTTTGCCTCCATGTATGCTAGAAGGGACCTGAAGATGACATCAAATCCCTTCTGACTGAAGTTACAAATGGTTTACAGCCTGATCACATGAGTGCTGGATGTCGAACTCTGGTCCTTTGGAAGAGGAGCCAAAGCTCTTAGCCACTAAGGATTCTTACCAGCCCCCAGAGATTTCTTTTCATTGTGAGGGATCTCTGAAATCTGAAGCAGGAGCATTACTACCTTGGAAGTGAAGCAGCATCCATGGAGCCTTAGCCCAAGACATATCCACTAAATAAGATTTAATGCAGAAACAAAAATGTTGCAGAGAAATATGGTACCAAATATTCAAAACCAGAGCAATTGCATGAAGAAGCTTATACACTATTTTCTCCTGCACCTTTGTTAATAAGTATTTTGAAGTACATAGATTCTGGGATAGAAGGACAAATGACCTTCTAGGTCGCACCCACTTTCCACCTGAAGAAGGTCTGGAGCTCTGCTATCTCAGAATTATGTCTTGGAATCTTTGCTATGCTGAAGATGTAAGTCATCCAACGTAAACAATACTCGACTAAAAAGAGGCTGAAATGAAAAAGTCTTTGTCTACTGCAAGGCTTGCACACTTCTATAGTGTGGTTTGTTCCCTGGCTATATGAGGATACATGGTTCCATAGCTTATTTGCAGATGAAGCCAGGAAAGCATTGGATTAAGAAGTGCTCCTGAGTGAGTCTCATTTCTGGTTCACCCACCCAAGGTTTAAATATGAATTTCCTTTGGGCAGTTTCCTAGTTTGCCTCTTTGTTGCTATGGCAAAACACTGACCAAAAGCAACTCTGGGGAGAAAAGGATTTATTTGGCTTACGAGGTTAGAGGCTTTCGAGAAGGAAGCGAAAGCAGGAGGCTGTGGAGGTCAAGCCTTACTGGCTGGCTTCTCATTGCTTGTTCAGCCTGCTTTCTTATGTAACCCAGAACTGACTGCCCAGGGCTGACACCACCTATAACAAATGGGGCCCTCCCACATCAATCACTAATCAATAAAATGCTCCACATATGTGCCCACAAGCCAATCTGATGGAGGCGATGTCTCAGAAAGTTTCTCTCATCCCAGCCACTCTAGCGTGTATGGACTTGAAAAAACTAACCAGTACAGACATGACTCTGGCCTGGGTAGGTAGTACTCTCTATTGGAAGATGTGACCTCTGTGTGACCTTTCTTTTCCTCCCTTGCCATTACCTTACCCCTCCTCCTCCTGTTCTAATCAGGCCCATCATCTGCCCCCAAGTACTTGCTTTTCACATATGTGATTACATGTGTCAGGCCGTTGGTCTCCTCACCTCTGCTGCTTCAGTACCTTTTTGGTCTTATTCTCTGGAATAAGTATTTTTAGTATTTTCTATTTGTTATGGTTAATATCCTCTTAAATTCTTAATTCACCTGTCTGCAAATTGGAAAGAGTTCCTACCTTACAGGGTTATTGTGCTTGTGATGAGAGAGATAAATTCTTCAAAATGCTAACACAATTCTGCACCCACCGTAGATGCTTAATCAATGACTAAACTTCTTCCCCGGCTTTCCCATTTTCCTGTACTAAGCGTTCTTTGTGTTATTTAGGCTGGTCATTACTCCCTACGGTTTACTGTTGATTGGTGCTGAGGCTTTCCAATTACTGTCTTCCCCACCAGGCTATTATTTTCTTTTGTTTACAGGCATCTAGTTTTGCTTTCCAATGAAGTGCAGCTCTTTGAATCTGCAAAGATTTAAATTCATTTTGTCAGCAAACCTCAAGAGACCATATCATGTCCTTTCCTAAAAACTCCAATAAAACATCTGTCGAATCTTCCAGTTCAAGCCAGAACGAAGCTATTTGGTTTTAGTGGGTTTTTAAAAAATAAACCCTGCTACATATATCGTCAATAATCTAGGGATTTGATTAAGTGTTTATTAACCAACATTTATTTCTGAGTTTTTCCCCTAGAACTCCATAGAAAAAAAGTTCATTTAAAATTATCATGCCAATTGGGCTGGAGAGATGACTCAGATAAGAGTGCTCACCACCCTTGCAGAGGACCTGGGTTCATGTCTTAGCACAAGCATAGCTTCTCATGGCTGTCTGAAACTCCAGTTCCAGGGATCCAATGCCCTCTTCTGACTTTCTTAGGCTCCTGTGTGCATGTGATAGACTCAGGCACCCACACAGAGAAACATACACACACATAAACAAATGAGTAAATAAATATTTAAAAAATAATACAATTTTTTTATAGTTTTGATAAAGTACTATCAATTCATTGCAATAACTTTGAAAAATCAAGAAAGGTAATAAAGAGAAACATCGCTCACAATCGCATGGCAGCTCGGGAAGATTTTGCTTGTATTTTACTCATAAATATCCAAAACTTTGCAGACATTTAATTGTATGTATATTCCACATTCATAAAATAGTAAATGCATAGTGCATTTTAGTGATTGCTATTTTGTACATTTTAGAATTTATTTTCCCCAATTAAAAAATTCTACACAAGACAGCAAACATTTTACCTCCTAAGTATAGCATAGCATAAATTTAGCTTTTAATGCAACAGCCAGCAAAAGCACATATTACAGGCTGGACAACTTCAAAAGACTCGGAACATCATTATATATTTTAAACTGAAATACAATTGGGAGACTGTTTTTTTTTAATTTTTGAAAAATTCTGCTTTTCATTAGGAACTGTCTTTGAAAGTCTTCATTATGTCTTAATGATTCTCAACCTCTATTGGCTTTCTCCTGCTCTGCATCCCTAAATGGTAATAAATAATAGAAGATTTAGAATTGGATGACATAAGAGACAATTTGGTTTTCACTATCTTTCCATGAACTAAGTCACACTAATTTGCTTCCCTTACAATACCAAAGAACCTCTTAATCTTTAGCAACAGCTCATCCATATTTGATTTGGCTTTAATCTTCAAATGACTCCCCACCCCCCGCCACTCTCATCCCCCAAAGCTTTTGTTAATGGGTCTTTATTATGCCGAGCGTGATTATTCTTCCTTGATAGAGGTTTCCCTCATATTTTTGGTAAATTCCAGCGAGGTTGACTGAATGCAGATGCTGCTCACTGAGTTAGGAGTGAGATGATGAATGTGTACCTCTGAAGCATTCTCAGGGGCTGTAGCTTAGCTTTGGGGGAGCTTAGGAAGCTCACACAAAGATGGGTGGTTCTAATCGTCTAGGAGTTGCTGCCATATTGCAAGATTCAGCATGTCTACTTTGGAAGAGGGAGTCCACTCTCTCAGTCAGGGTATCTGAGGGGCATATCCATTGAGACGTGCCATTGCTATATCTGTACCAGTCACTGTACCAGCATTTCCCACCGTAGGTCATCTCCGCACTCCTTTCAGCTGTGAGGTTCTCCCTGGGCTTTAAAATTCATAAGATCGGAGAGTAACTTTTGTTCTTTTCCATGTATCCTTGTGTCTAACCCAATGCTCATTTTCCAATGCTTGGACCAAAATGAATAATCACACAGAGTAACACTCGCCTCCTTTTCCTCCACTTCCAAGAAAGCATTTCAAATAACACTATGTCATGTCAAAATGATCAGCAATCCAGGGTTGTGATCAAGGTTCTGGATTTGAGAGTCAGTTTGGTCTAGAAGAGTCCTCTTTCACCACTGACATGTTTTATGAAATTGACCCACATGAATAAATACTGTCTTTAGATTTCTTATCTACAAAATGGAGGTGATCCTGGTACCTACAACACACGATTAGAATTGTGCATTTTCAATACAGTGTAGGGCATGCCCAATGAACATTAATAGCAATTGCTCATACAGGCAATCTATAACGCAGCATGTGGAACACTCTTCTGCCTTGGACTATATCCAACATAAATCTACATAGCTGCAACATGGTGGAAAGAAGAACATGGATTCTCAAGAGTATTTCTAGGCATATAAATTTTAATCTAAAAGAAAATGTTAAAGGAGGTTTCTTTCTGAATAAGAAAACCAAGAGGAATCACACACGATAAAACTTAACACCGTTAGTTCTCATTGGATTCAATTCTGCCTGGGTTTTGATGTTTCTTTCATTGTATCTCAAGCTTAATTTCCACTTCCACTAGCTGAGTGGGGACTCCCTGATGCCAAGTCTGTGCCATAGTGTTCTTTGTTAATACATTTAAAGTTGAACAGCTTGTGGGTCTTCTTATAACTACAGTATATTGTCACATTGGTCCTATTTAATTTGAAAAGAAAACCTGCTCAAAGGTAGAATACAATATCATAATAACCTCACTATTATTTTCAACTTTTTAGTGAGTCTGATGGACACAGGGTTCCATCAGAAGAGCCCAGGATCCTCACATCAAATCAAAGCATTTCTGTCTTTATGCTTGCACTTTTATTTAAGAATAAAAATCTGGAACCGCCACTCCACTCAGCTTTTACAATTGTCACAGGTTGGGTATGGTGCTACATTCATGTAATCCCAGCACTGGGAGGAGAGGGAAGGAGGCTCAGGCATTCAAAGTTCTCCTTAGCTACATAGCAAGTCTGCGGTCAGCGTATGCTACATGAGTCCCCGTTAAAAGTAAACAAATAACACAAAGTCAGCCATTGAACATTCCATTGCTTGTTAAATATTGGAGCAGCTGCCAGCGAATCCTGTGTCCATTGCTCCAGAGTAAGCCCGGAAATCCCAGAGCCATGTTCAGGTAATTTTCATAGAGTCCTATTACAAGGCAGGGGCTAGGGCAGAGGCTTCTAGAGCCTTCTCCAGTCTTCCATAGGGCAAGAGTTTGAAGACCTCTCTAGAGATGAGGAGTCCCAGAGCCCCCCAAAAATGCACCCCAAAATTTCAAAGTAGATCTTTATTTATAACTTTAGCATTTTTTTTTACTAGTAAGTCTGTGATGGTTTGAATGAAAATTGTCCTCATGGGTTTATTTGTTAGAATACTTGGCCGTAGTTGGTGGAACTGTTTGGTGTGATCTAGTTGGAAGGGGAGTGTCATTAGGAGTAGGCTTTCATGTCAAAACAACTTCTGACAATCCCAGTGTGCTCTCTACTTCCTGTATGTGGATCAAGATGTGAGTTCTCAGCTGTTCCTGCTGCTATGCCTTTGCTCTGCCATGGTGGGCTCTAGTCCTCTGAAATTGTAAGTCAAATTAAGTATCTTATTTTTTGGGTTGCCTTTGTCACGGCCACATTGTTTTGTCATAGTAATAGAAACACTAACTAAGACAGAAGCTGGTACCAGGGAATGAGCTATGGATATGCCAGGTGCTATCATACTACTTTGGGAGGAATATGGAAGATTTGGGTACTTTGGACTAGGAAACTAGTTTAACACTGTAAACAGAGTTTAATGGGTCATTCTAATAAGAGCTTGGAAGGCAGTGTTTCTGAGAACAATGTGGACTATGGAGGCCCAGTGTAAGAAGTTTTAGAGGAAAATAATTATTAGCAACTGGGCTAGAGGCCAGTTTTGTGATATTTTGGTAAAGATATGACTGCCTTCCATTCTTGTCCTAATAATTTACCTGAAGCTAAAATGAAAAGTAATAGATTAATTTCTTTGGTGCAGGAGAGCAAGTCCAAGAGAGAGAAGGTAGCAAAGTTGGAAGGGTGGAGCCATTGACACAAACATGAGACATAGAAGTATAAGATTTGAGTTTGCTGTTCAGGGTTTTGAACTTGCTTTGGTCCAGTATTTCTTCACTATGCCCTCCTCTTTTCTACCATTTGAAATGGTAATATATATTTTGTGTCACTTTATGCTGGAAGCATGTCATTTACTTTTAGATTTTACAGGTGGTGCAATTAAAGAGATTGCCTTGAGTTTTGGAAGAGACTTTGAACTTTGGACTTTTAAACCATGTGTATGAAAGACTATGTGGACTTTAGAAGTTGGCCTAAATGCATTTTGTGTTACAA
This sequence comes from Alexandromys fortis, assembly GCF_014885135.2. Lineage (NCBI taxonomy): Eukaryota > Metazoa > Chordata > Mammalia > Rodentia > Cricetidae > Alexandromys > Alexandromys fortis. Next base: position 675,541 of record NW_026068047.1, read on the forward strand.
TATGACACCAGTCTATGGGGGCCAGGGAGAAGAACATGGAAGTTTGAGTGAGAATGACCTCCCTCTGCACATGGGTTTGAATAGCTGGTTTCTAGTTGGTAGGACTGTTCAGGAAGGATTAGCAAGTGTGGCCTTACTGGGGGAGGTGTGTCACAGAGGGTAGGCTTTGGGGTTTCAAATGTCCCTGCCATTTCCATTTATCTCTGCCTATCTCCTGCTTGTGGATCTAAAAGTTAGCTCTCAGCTTTTCCTGATACCATGGTTTGCTCCATCATCATAAAGTTTAGCCCTCTGAAACCATACGCCTAAGTAAACATCCTTTGTAAGTTCCCCCCACAATAGAAGAATAACTAGGACAGTGATGGAGGAGGGTCATCTGTCTATCTGTTGCTTTCATTGGTTAATTAATAAAGAAACTGCTTGGCCTGATAGGTCAGAACATAGGTGGGTAGAGTAGACAGAACAGAATGCTGGGAGGAAGAAGGCAGTGAGACACATGCTATAGTTCTCCTCTCCAAGATGGACACAGATTAAGATCCTTCCCAGTAAGCCACTACCTCATGGTGCTACACACATTAATAGAAATGGGTTAATCAAGATGTGAGAATTAGCCAATAAGAGGCTAGAACTAATGGGCCAAGCAGTGTTTAAAAGAATACAATTTGTGTGTTGTTATTTCAGGTATAAAGCTAGCCATGTAGGAGCTGGGCAGGAATGCAGCCTGCTGCTCCTTCTACAAAGTGGCACTGCTCTACACTACAGGACAGAGTTGGCTTCCTGTGACATACCTCCTCCAATAAGGCCGTTCCTCCCATTCTTTCCCAAAGAATCCCACCAACTGGAACCTATGCAGGATTGGGGGGGGGATGAGGAGGGAATTCTAATTCAAACTACTACAAAGTCCAAGGAAGTTGGATAAGATAATTGCAACACTGTTAACAAATGTGCTCCCTTGCATGGAAATACATAAAGAGCTGCTTCCTCTGTTATTTTGAATGCACCTCTCTTCTTCAGCTTCCTCACGCTGCAGCTTCATGTTGGTGGCTTTCCATCAGTACAAATTACTCTCAATTTGAACTCAGTTTGATACTTTATGCATGAATATATGCACATTTTTCTTTCTTTTGCTTTTTCTAGGAAAAAAAACATTTATAACACAATTTCTTCCTATATCTATTTTAAAACATTTATATATTATGCTTTTTGAAGAAATTCAATTTCCTTTATCTACTCATTTTGTTTCTGGGTTTTAATAAAGTACCAGACAGCTTCCCTTCCTAGTCCCTCTAATTTTGGCTCCTGTTAACAGATCATTTTCAGCAGAAAACATTCGGGCAGATGTTTTCCTAAGGGGCAGACTCTGTAGGTAAGATTGTATTTGATTCTCTCTCTCTCTCTCTCTCTCTCTCTCTCTCTCTCTCTCTCTCTTTCTCTCTCTCTCTCCTGCTTCATGCTCTTCATTTTCTTTATACCATATGTCAAATGGTGATTCTGCAATCAAAACATTAGCTATGTTTAATATAGCTAATATAAAAATCTAAACAAGATGACACAGACCCTGCAGAGGAAATGAGCATAAACGAGATAAAACATTGCAAACCGAATAAACAGCAGGCATGCTAGATGAACTCGGGCTCTCCAGAGGCTTAACTGCAGGTGGTAAGTCATACTTCCAGCAGGACGATTTTTGGAAAATAGGAATAAAAAAAGAAAAGAAAAAAATAAAAAAAGTCACTCTGGTGGGACAGACAGAATCAAAGTGTCTTCCAACCCCACTCCTTTCATTTTAATTTTTGAAAACCCCACTCACTGTTAAATCAAAGCATCACTCCTGTTCCATTTTCCTCTCTCTTGCTGAGAAGGTGACCCACAATCATCAGAAACATGCAAACTCCAGAGCAGGGGCAAAGACAAGAATTTATTCTCAGATCTGGCAGAACTTGCTTCTGGTTTCCATACAGACTCTGTCTTCATTCTTCACTTTGATTAAATGTATCAGCTTCCAAAATCATTCCCAAAGATACTATTTTTTTTACAGGTTTTTATTATTTAAGTTATTTCCTATCTAAAAGAATAGACAAAGAATTACGTGTTCTCTGTGGGTGCCCTTCATCACTACTACTGCTGTGTAAAGTTCTGGTTCTTAGCAATCTGATTTTGATTATCAAATCACTCTTTGAAAGATTTTGGCGGCCAATGATGACCCCTGAGCATCTTACCTCACTGCCTGCTTTATGGGTTGCTCCATAGCAGCCATTCTTTAGGACTGTACAGATATGACAGACCCTGAAAAATTTTGTCTTCCATTAAAAATACTTCAGCTGTACTAAAAGGCTTTAAAATAACGGTACAAATAGTGTATATTTTTTCTATATTTGTTTACATATGCACATGTAAGAGACCAATACTGAACCTGTCCCTGACCCATTTGGGTTTAAGTGCCTAGAAATTTTAAAAGAGCTTCATTCTCATCGGTGAGCCTTTCCCGTTTATCACTCACGACTGTCTCCCCAGTCAGTCCCCTAAAATTTATGAAGCCTTCATAGCCACTCTGTGTGGCTTTTTACTTTGCTTTTTCTCCCGCAGTTCCTCTCCCAAAGTTGTTTGACTTTTTACCACTACATGAAGAAATTCGGTTGTCATTATTTAACATGTGAATAATAACATTTTAAAAAATGCTCCACCATGATGTTTTACAAGTTATTCTCGTGCCTTCAATAACTTGGTTTATTATTCACAACCCGGCATAGAACTTTGCTCTTGTTTGTGGTCATCTCATGGACACAGTCCCCTTGTCTCGGCCTTTTCCAGTGGCTCAGAAAAGCTTCCCCAGGAAGTTCCATTCAGTTTTAGGCCTCACAAATTTCTTCAGAAACGTATTGCAAGAGAGCTCTTTGTTTCTACATAGGAAATGCCATTTTAGATCAAAAAAAGAAGTATTTTATTTTGTCTCTTCAGACACTCACATATACAGGAACATGGGGTAACTTGATGCATACTATTGAACCTGGAAAATCTTCAAACAGATGATGCGAGCTGGTTTTTATATTTTAAGTCCTAAGAAATAGGAGTGGTTCAAAACTTCAGATACACTTCTATATGGGGTTTTAAAATAACATAGCTTTGAAAAAGGGTCTTTATGTGTCTATAAAATGCTGCTATGTATCGCTTTGCAGTTGAGGAAGTTAACATGGATGCTGATTTATTGAAGAATGCTGTTGCAAGAGCATACACACTCCTTTCCTTCCTGTTCCCAGGCAGTCCCCAGGAGTGGAACACTTTCAAACTATTCCTCCCAATACACAAACTCTCTCAAGTTGTGGAAGGTTTAGCCACTAACCACAACTTCAGAAGATCTATAAAACGGCCAGTAGGAGAAACCACAACAAATGCCCAGTGCACACTTCTACACTAACACACTGGAGTTCCTTCAGAGAAACTTGGAGACAGATTTGAGGAATGTTGGAATGTTTTCTTTGGGATATCTTTATGTTTTAACATCCAGGGAGTCCACATACTTCCTCTCATAGTTTCTTTGACTCTCATAAGCCCAGAAATGAATTGAGCTATGGTCAACAGATTACTCTCCTTGGCTTTTTATTCTTGACTCTGGGGTCATCCTGGATGTGTTTCTTTTTTTTTTTTTTTTTTTTTAACCGTACATCACCATATAATCCAGTCAGATTCTCTGCATAGTGCTTCACAATCTCATGGTGCTTGGCCACAGATTACATGCTTGGTTTTGTGATAAATGGGAGGCAATTTTGTGGATTCACATACAGAGATTTTGGAAAATACTCACTAAAAGTGTGTGGCTGTGCACATAAATATACATATTTATTTTTTAGATGTATATTAAGAAAAGCAACAAGCAAATATTAAGGATGTTATTACACATTAAATTTGTATATAACTTCCAAAAATTGTTTTCAATTAAGTGAAAACTGAAGCTTTCATTCATGTATATTACTGTATAATTTTATGATTTCTTGGCTATGTGTGTTCCAATTAAGATATTTTGAAAAGGTGATTGCTTGGCAGTCTTGATAAAAGTTCTCTGTAAGATACTGTGTTCAGATGGGTAGGGAGTCACAAATATAAGTTGTATTCATTACTATTACTGTCTATGTGACAGTCACTTCATATTCGTTGATCAGAATTTAAATACTAAATTAAAAATGAAAGACTAATTCATGGTTTCAAATTTAACACTTCTTTTTCATTCATCAGTAAGTATAATATTTGAATTGATTACATTAGTGAAAATTTTGACACCCTTTGAATTTTCTAAATCAAGTATTTGAAAATATCGATGGGATGTTTCCTTTATAATACACAGATGTGTACTTGGTCTTGAAAAGATTTTTGTAAAGGTCTGAATTACTATGACAATCAAGCTTGTTTAGCATTTTACTATAGCCACTGCCTTTTAAGTCTATTTACCTTAAAAAACTTTGTCAAAAATTTGATGTAAGACTGAGGAGATCTCAACCACACAAGCGTGAGAACCTGAATGTTATCCTGAGAACTCATTTTAAAAACCCAAGGGTGGTGGTATGTGCTTGGAATATTATTGCTGAGGAGGTAGAGACAGGAGGATCCCTGGGTCTAGCCAGTCAACTCACCAGTTCAGGAAGCCCAGGTCTAAGTGAGAGACCTTGCCTCAAACACAAGATTAACGGTGCCTAAAGAACAATTCCAGAGGTCAGCCTCTATAAGCATCCTCACCTTCCCACACATTCATGAACATATGCATACAAACATATGCAAAATTTAATATATTCTTCTTAGTGTGCTTAACATACCAAAATAGTTTCCATAATCTGAAATTTTTAGTAAGTTAATCATTTTTGAAGCCCAAAACTATACTGTGGAGAATCTACAAAGTGCAAAATCAGCCAGTTATTTTATTTTATTTTTCTTTAATTTACAAACCATTGGCAAAAGTCTTCATTGGTCAGACAATGCAGTTAAACATAAAGCAATAGAAGTAGTATTGTTTTCATTCTCGAAACCTTAGGGAAATAGAAGAGACTGGGGAATGACACTCTGATAATGCAGTATGCATGGTTCAGATAAGTCTTGTTTGTACTCGAGGGCATCTTTGTGAATGAGAAGTGTGTCAGCAGATCTCAGACTCTTCAGGAGCAATTGTCGACCCACCCTAGGCTTTCTACCCTGCCACACGTCACACTGTTGATTTCAAAATGAATGCTTTAATCCGGTACTTTGCTTGGTATTCTGCAGAGCAAACAGAAGTCTCTCAACTAGTTTCCTCAGAGCTCAAATGAGTATTTTCACTCTTAATTATCCAGTAGTGAGGATTTCGTCGATTTATTATTTAGATAAAAATAGTTTCTTGGTCACTTGACGTGTGACCAATGAATTAGTCTGAAAATTAGTAATCAGCAGCTAAGCCTTCAGAGTTGTCCTATAATTCATATTTTATTTTTTTCAAACTGTAGGATAGGGTCTACATTTTTAGGATGTTTAAAAATATCAAATGAAAATTAAGTGAATTCCAAGCATTGGCACATTAATTTCTATCTAATCCAACAACGTTCTTTAACTAAAGACACAAATATCACTTACTATCAAATATAACAAAACGTTTGAACATTTGATTTTCTGAAGCTATATCAAACAGCTCTTAAAAATGTGTTTTGTTAGGTTATTTTGGATAGGTATTTATTCTTTATGTTTGGTTGGGTTCCTTTCTTCTTTCTTCCCTTCCCTTCCCTTCCCTTCCCTTCCCTTCCCTTCCCTTCCCTTCCCTTCCCTTCCCTTCCCTTCCCTTCCCTTCCCTTCCCTTCCCTTCCCTTCTTGTTAACCATTCCTTTAAATTTCTGAAAACCAAAATAAGCCCCTAGAAAATCAGTTAATGAATGTGCTGGCACAACTTGTCTCTAGCTACTTGGTAATCTGAGGCAGGAAGATTGCTTGACCCAGATTTTGAAGCTAACCTGGGCAATATTAGGAAACTCTGGTTCAAAACAAAACAAAACATAACAAAACTGAAATTTATTTTTTTTGAATTGATATTTTATTCTTTGAAAAGTCCACACATTTTTTAAAGATTTTTTTTTAATTTATTTATTTATTAAAGATTTCTGTCTCTTCCCCACCGCCGCCTCCCCTTTCCCTCCCCCTCCCCCAGTCAAGTCCCCCTCCCTCGTCAGCCCAAAATGCAATCAGGGTTCTCTGCCCTGTGGGAAGTCCAAGGACCACCCACCTCCATCCAGGTCTAGTAAGGTGCATCCACGAAACTGCCTAGGCTCCCACGAAACCAATAGGTCCAGTAGAATCAAAAACCCGTTGCCATTGTTCTTGAGGTCTCAGTAGTCCTCCTTGTCCGCTATGTTCAGCGAGACCGGTTTTGACCCAGGCTTTTTCAGACCCAGGCCAGCTGGCCTTGGTGAGTTCCTGATAGAACATCCCCATTGTCTCAGTGTGTGGGTGCACCCCTCGCAGTCCTGAGTTCCTTGCTTGTGCTCTCTCTCCTTCTGCTCCTGATTTGGACCTTGAGATTTCAGTCCGGTGCTCCAATGTGGGTCTCTGAACTGAAATTTAAAGAAATTGTTCACATCAAAACTATTGACAATTTTGGGGGAAGTGTGTGTGTGTGTGTGTGTGTGTGTGTGTGTGTGTGTGTATGTGTGTGCGTGTGTTGGGGCAGGTTAACTGGGGGCAGGTTAACAAAATTACTTTATCTCTTCATTGGCTTTCTACTCAGTTAGCTACTCCCAAGCTGTGAGGGATTTGTTTGATTATTGTTTGCAGATTTGTTTAATTTTCACTTTGTCACTAAACTCCAAATGCTTTTAAAAAACAACAACAAACACGATAGCATTAACTAGCTGAGAAACATTTATTACACAACTGAGACCAGTTGCTGCCTCTTAAATCTGTTCTAACCGCTCTTTCTTCAGCCTCTACCACAGTCGCCCCTAGTCTGGTCGCCAACGCAGCCCAGAGCTTGCAGTGTGGGTCCAACTCCCCTTCTGGTGTGGATCCTGCTGTTTCTCCCCATCTCTCCCCATGACAGGCTATCTCTGCAGATTCTGAGGAATTCTGGAAGGAAGACCACCGCAGGATCCAAGTGCAGGTGTGATCAGGAGAACCTGAGCTGTTTTCCGTTCCTAGTATGTCTGTACCTAGTCAGGAACAGGTTTCCCCATCATGGTTCTGACAGGGATGGTCTCCAGTGAGTTTCAAAGAGCCGACTCCAGGAAACCTTTTCAGATCCGGGGCATCGTGTTTCCCTTTCGACTCATAGTACACTTTATCGGAGCCTGTATTAAAATTTGCCTTATCTTATGGACATTTTTATTTTCTTGGTTTTATTTCTAACATTTTTAAACCAAAGTGAAGGCCTTGTATGTGTCACTTCTTGCACATCACACAGCCATTCAAACGATGTCATTTTCCTAATAGGCACTTCATAGTGTAGTCATCAAGTGAAATCAAATTCCTTTATAAAACCTGTTAAGGGGTTTGTATGTTTTATTAATATAACACAGGTGTCCACCAAGTTTTGGGCAGATGATCTAAAAAGAGGATGTTATTTGAAGCAACTGGGGTTTCTGTTTGTTTTAGCAACCATGTGGGGGTGAATTTACCCTCTGTATTTGAAGAAAGCATCTGTTATCCACCAGCAGGGCAACAATAACATTGAAAGAGAAGCGGCAACTCCCATCCCTTATGTTCTCCCAACAAATGCGTGAGTTTATTTCATGGCAGTTCCTTCTCTGCTCCTCCACTCAGAGGATCGGTTTGCAGGAAAATCGGCTTTTATAGCTAAGTCTCATATACAGGAGGCATTTGTGAAGTTGTCAGCCATCAAAGGGGTGTACTGAACACAATCAAAATGCCCAACAATCTTCAACAGGGAAGGAAAGAAATAAACCTACTGGGGTTGTGTGAGGAACACTAACAGTTTCATTTGCAGTACCCGGTACATACTTTGCATATATGTAGAAGTGATGTCTTCAACAGGCAGATCGATGCTGACTGTAACCAAGTGTAAGGAGCGGGGAAAGAAAGCAGGTGGAGCAAGTTTGCAGATTTTATTTGTAGCGGTGACAGTTTGCTTACTGTTTTAGGTTCTATTCGATTATAGTTGGAGGTCTTTGAGTTAGATTAATTAAATGCTTTGTTCTACAATATGATTTATTGGGGAGGGAGAATTCAGTGGCTATAGCCACAGAGTAGACAAGCATCTACCTTTTCTGTGCAGGCACCCGCCAAAAATACTCACATTTAACTTTCTCGTTGTCACCTTTGAGACTGTTGGTATAAATGGCTTTGGCAGGATAAGGTGTCACAAATCCGGTTTAGTCATTTGATATCACTGTCCGGAAAGCTTCGTCCTGGTGAAGACAGGAAGAAAACTGTGGTTTCAAAGGGCAGCTCCTGAGCAGATTTGAGTACCCAGAGCACTGAAGCTGGGACACTCGTAGTCCATATAGTGCCTTCATTTATTCTGGATACGGAAATAGAGGCAGAGAGGGTCTCACTAAATGCCCCATTTGTTGGCCTGTCTTAGAAGTGACAAAGAGGCAAGGACGCAGGCTTCTGACTCCTGCCACGTTGTTCTTTTCCTCTGTTCTCCTTGTAAGTTTGCTGATGGCACTTCAGTTTCATTTGTAAGGCACGGAACACTAGCACGCCATATTACCTTTTACAAAATGAGGCCGGTTCAGCAGTGAGGTCATCTCTCCACAGCCAGTGGCCCATACATCCTTACTGAGAAGGAAGAAGCAGTTGAAGAAGGAGGAGTAAAGATAGTGAGTTGTCTGGAAAACAAGCCATGTAAGGATTCTGTAGAAGCAGGGCCAATGAGTCAAGTGACAAAAAATAATTGTTACAATGACCAAATTTGCTGTCTGCCCACCAGCACAGTTTACTTCAAGTTGTCCCAAGAGGTGTTCTGCTTGCCTGCCTGAAGAGTAGGAAGAGTAGGCAGGTTGGTGACAAAGCTGGGCTCTGGGTTCGGGTCATTTCGTGTGAGTCCGAGTCACAGAAGAGGACTCCCTGGGCACAGAATTAATTGTGTTTCTATCCCTGCTGGGGTCCGTCTACTGACTTACACAGAGTTTGTGCTAGTCTTGCATCATCCCTCCGCCGGAAAGTTTAGGAAACTGCTCGTTATTTTTCAAAAGATGTGTGGGGCGGGGGAGAATGGATGAGAAACAGTAGAAAACGTTACTCTGGCTTAGAAATTCAGCCAGAAGAAAAAAAAATTTTTTTTAACAAGAATGTCTATAAAGGAACAAACAGTCACCTTTTATGTTCAGAAAGGTTTCCCTGTTATTGGCTGACAAAGGACTTTGGCCCAGAGAAAAACTGTCGCAGGTAAAGGCAGGAGGACCAGGAGTTCTAGGTTACCTCTGATCATGTAATGAGTTTGTGGCCAGCTTGGATTCCATGAGATCCTCCCTCAAAAAACAAAAATGACAACAGGACGGGGGAAGCACACAAAGGAAAGCGATGGCACTGAACACGTCTGTGTCGGTGTCTGAATAAACATCGGGAGAGTAAAGGTTAGCTCTTTCAGGAGGAATAACGTTTCTGAGTTAGTCATGGCCATGCCCCATTTTATTTTAGAAATAGCAATATTGGCAAAAAAATGCTACCATTAAAGTAACGTTTATCCATAATCTAGATTGTTCCACTTCAGAATTATTTAGAACTCAGGCTGCCTTTTCTTGAGCAGTCTATTTCAGTAGCCCCTAAATTCATTTCAATACCCAACTATATTTCCTAAAAAAATATGTTTCAAAGATACGAGAAGCTGAAAACTTTTGATATTCAGTTGATTTTCTTCCTTGAGATGGTCAAGAGTGAGTTATGTTTAAAATCATGAGGAAAAACATGACCAGGGCTTAGCTTTTCAGTGGGTTACCCTGACAACTTCAGCTGATTGTTCATAAAGGAAGAACAGCAAGCAAGGGCTTCTCTATTCCTTTCTCTCATCCCAAGAGCATTTTAGAGAAGAAATCACTTAAACATTGTCATATCATAAACAGTGATGCATAGTGTAAATACTGTTCCCTTCTTCAGCTCATTGTGGTTTTAAAATTAAGCTGCTTTCATTTTGACAAGATAATTACAAACGTAACATTTCAAAAAGAAACTTTAAAATATGCCTTTAAAAGGCCAATGTTATTAGGTATTCCCTCTAGCCGGAGCTACAATGAAGACAACATCATCACAAACCATGTTTTAAGTATGAATGAAAGTCAGTAGTTTCTTGGCCTGACAAAAGTTTTGAACACGTACAAACAACTTTTTCTCAAAACATTCTTTGCACTACTGTTGTTGAAATAAATTTCTTTAAGTAACATGGATATGTTTATCTTGGGTGATTATAAATAAGATTAAACACCCAGATAGTTACTGTTGATTTCATTTTGACACGCCCATTTTTAGTTTCTTCTTTCACCTGTCTTCCAAAACTTGAAATGCATTTCACACACTGTTTAATAATCTCTACTGATACTGATGTACAGGAGATGGGTTTTTTTGTTGCTCAATATCATTTTAAAAATTATTCTTAAGTTTGAACTTTATGACGATCAATCCTGTTATTGGATCTTTATGCTGTTTCCAAGTCTTTAAATCTTCAACAATTCTATTAATGTCTTCATCTGTTAAGCCTTTGCGTCTAACTCTTTCCTTACAAAATGTCCTAACAATTGGGTTTCTGGGTTGGAGATTCTTATATATGTTAAGGCTCTTAATGTGTATTGCCTTGTCCCTATTGAAGTTCCTGCACAGATCCATCCTCCCATTATTCGGCAGCCCTGGGTGTTACACTCTTTCCATGGGTAGAGCTTTCATTTCATCAAGGTTTCAGTTGCCGTGCTTTGATTATCAGAGAAGTTAAAAATTTTGCAATGAGCGGGTCGCTGAGTTCATTTGTCACTTGTCTACTTGTGTCCCTTTGCTCACTTAGCTAGTTTTTGTATATCCGAGTCTATCTGAACGTACTGCCAGTTCTGTCTGTCCTGGAGGCTTTTGTCAAAGATGGGGAACATATTTTCCCATCTTTGCAAGTTGTCTCTGATTTTATCTATTGCTTTTATTCTAATGAGAACTTTAAACTCTGGGGTTAAGGGCAGTTATACATTTAGAGGGGAAAAACTATTTGGGTAGAGGAGAAAGGGGGCACGAACACATTCTGATACAGTGAGATCAATTTTTCCATATTGATCTGGGTCACTTCTGTCCTATGGCATCGCTGCCCTTTTAGAATTTCATATAGAACCACTTCCACGAACATCAGTGTGTGTTTCTGTGCTTTGTGGCATGGATGGTCTTGCTCCCATGCTGGGATAGTCCTGTAGTCGTTCTTCCATTCTCAACCAAATTGGAAGCAATTTAAGGACAGGAAAACATTTTTATGCGTCTCCCCTTTTCTTCGTAGCTGTAGTACTACGCACAGCAGGTAATAAGCCTTGAGTAATTCCCTCTTCATTGACTGCAGATGTGTCTCTTCCCTTACGTTCCAGGGCCAACACACTCTGCTTTTCCTTTCTCACAGATTTTATTGAGGCTCCTTCTATGTGTGAAAATCACGGAGCCATTTCAAATGAAATGCTCTCTGCTCTGACCAGTGACGAGCCAATTGCGCAGTCGAAGTGAGCGATTTCCTCCAGTCACAGATAAATTCCATCAGAATGACCGATTTAACCCTTTACTTTGAGATAGTTTGAGTCCAGTCAGAAAAATCAGAGTAGTGATGCCAACCACTGGTACCCTCTCTGAACTGTGGAGAAAGGGGGCTGCTGACTTTTCATAGGATAATATTAAAATAAAGAATCTGTGCAAGAATAGATTCTCAACAAAAACTATTTTTATGAAACTAAAAAATAAAAAAAATCTTTAAAACTACATGGTTTAAAACTACAAGAGTTTGTATATCATAATTTCTTTAAAATTACAAATGACAGTTTTAGAATTTGAAAATAATAGTCTTTAATTAGCACTGCAAAAATTCAGTACTTTAGAAGATTCTGGATGCATGAAATGTCTTTTAAGACACTCTGTTCCAAGCTTGTTATTTGAAATTTGTAAAATAGACGATTAAATGTGTGTGTGCATGTGTGTGTGTGTAACAGTTCACACTTTCCACATAATACTCTCAAAGCAGTTGATGCTGAAGGAAAATCGCAGCCACAGCATTCACAATGAGGTAGATAAGACCCCAATAGTGAAAGTTATTTACACAATGTTTTCATGTATCAAAACATAATATGCTTCCTGTAAGTGTGTACAATTTTTATATATTGAAAACTAATAGAAAAATGGATTTAAAAGGAATATTAATTTGTTCAAAATACAATCTGTTGAGTAGAGGTCTCTTTTCTCCTGTGCTTTTGGTCTGCAACTAACACAGTTTAGAAGTAAACATATAAGCAACCTAAAACATTTTCAGAAAGTTAGTGGAAGCAGGGGAAGGGATATTCCTAGAACACTAACAACTGGGATTTAAGAATGGCTTGACGTGCAGGTAGCAATACACCGCTGAAGTCTAAACATTAACCCTTTGTAGACCATCAAGAACTTGAGTATGTTCATATCTGCTTCTCATAACTGCATATTACAAACACCGTCTGTCATCATCTCACGAAGTGTGGTATGTTTTATAGTCTTAGTGAGCACTCGCCATGAGGTAAAAAGTCACTCTTCTAAGTGAATGGGAAACACGGAATGGGAGGGCACTGGAGATGTTTGCACCCTCATGAGCATGAAGGATCTGAACAAAGGGCCGAATTTCGTGACGTCACTTTTTGCTAATTACTCGGAGACCTTCCTTTTAAGGTGGTTTCTACTACTGCCCAGTTCTTTTAAAAGGTATTCTATAATTTTTCTTGTTTAGCATATGATTGGTAGCATACCTTTTAACTGCTGTAAGTAATAAAAATATATATGTGCAAGTTGGCTATGAGAAATGCTAAAGTTTCACCTAATAAAATTTTGGTATGCCTCAGTTTTCAAAGTAAATTTGATTTATTTGAGCCACCAGCCATCCGATGACAGCCCTGTGTTTTTTATATGAGTCACGTCCCAGGGGGTCTGGAATATGCCAATGGTGTACCTTGGACTGGATCCAGTGTCCGCAAACAGGTTTTCATTAGACTTTGATGCCAGTTGCGTTTGGGAGCGGAGAGGCTGCTGAAAACCGGCTTTACTGGGGGATCACTTCTTTCTCTAAGAAAAAAGCAACAAAGATCTTTTTTAGCAAAGCTTTGCGCCTCCACGTTGTAGGTGTATGGCAATGTTTTAGAGAGCAGTAATCTGTTATTGCAGGTGGTTGGACCTCAAGCACTTCCGTATTTTGAGAATAGATCAGACGGAGTGCAACAACTTTATTGAAGAATTGCCGAATTTGAAAATCAGAAACACATTTTCTGTGGCTAAGATTAAGTTAGCATGTATTACAGTCACTTGGGCTTTTCTGTAATACTAAAGGGGGTATAATTACATAGATTACTCCACATGTCAGAGATCAGAACCTCCACCACACTTGGGGACCTTCATCATCCTCACATAGACCCTTAAGCTGTAATCTTATTAAAAGTTGAGGTAATTTTCTATTCTTTAGAAGACTGTAGAGTAACCAAGTCAATGAGAAACATTACAAACCCATCTTTTATTCTTATGTGGTGAAGTAAATTTTCTTTCTAAGGAATTTTTGCATTCTTTTAGGCTCTGATAAGGTAAAATGTGAGGGTATAACCCAAAATTATTTTTTAAAGGCTGTCTTTAAGAACACCTGTATATTCCAAGTAAGGTGTGTGTTTTATAGTTCACCTGTCCTTTAAAAGTGAACATTATCAACTTATTATCTAAACTCAGAACAACAAGTTGATGCACATTGTTTGTCTGGTAACAATGACATCTGAGCATTCTGCCCGCTGAAAGTGAAGAAATAAAAAAGGTGGTCCAGTTTTCATCTAAGGCCACAGGACTACCAGGAGAAGACAGCTGACACATCACTCAACAGCAGAACAGAGACAAGCTGGGAGCTGTCGTTGAAGAACTTAGTGACAGTTATCTGAGCTGGAAAAATTCATCTTGACATTTAAAAGGAAAAAATACTTTCTTGTTCTTCCTCTATGTGATCCTGACCTGGTTGGTGCATGGGTTGTTTATTATAATAATAATTATTATTATTGTCATTATAATTGCATCATTCCTTTTCCATTTCTTCCCTCCAAACCCTTCATATTCCCCTCCTTAATCTCTTTCAAATTCATGGTCTCTTTTTTAGTATTTGTTGTATGCATATTTGTATACACACACACACACACACACACACACACATATATATATATATATATATATATATATATATATATATTCCTAAATATAACCTGCTCAGTCTTTTTAGTGTTGTTTATATGTATGTTTTCAGGGCTGACCATTTGGTATTAGATAACAACCTGGAGTGCTCTTTCCAGGGGAAGACCATTTCTCACACTCTCAGCATTCCTTAGTTGCCTGTAGTTTTTGGTGTAGGACTGAAGCCTCGTGGTCTTTCCTCCATCCACTTTAGCATGTCTATGGTTGTCCTTGTTCAACTCCTATTGAGGCACTCATGCTGATGAGACATTATGGGTGTAGCCTCTGGCATTACTAGGAGACACAAGCTCACAGAAAGCTCCCTGCTCCTCTGGACCTTACATTATTTCCAAATCCTCTTCTTCCCTGAGTTGTAGGTGAAGGAGTGTTTTGTAGATATATCCACCGGGACTGGTCTTCATGACTTTGCATTTTGATTGGTTGTGCTTTTCTATAATGGTTTCCATCTGTTGTAAAAAGAAGTTTCCTTGATGAGGGGTGAGAACTGCACTTCTCTGCGGGTATGAGAACAAATATTTAGAGTGTAGTTAGGGATTATGATGCCTTAATAAAGTGATGGTTGTAGGTTCTCCAAGCTCCATGACTTCATTAGCTCTGTGGAGTAGGTTAGGTTTCTAGTACCAGGAATGAGTTCTTCTCATTCAGCTGGTCTTAGGGCCAATTAGAGAGCTGTTGGTTACTGCCAAGGTATGTGTGCCATTACTGCACGCTTAGGGTTACTGTGTAACATTGGTAATTGTCATGCTTTAGAGGCAGTTGTAGCTGGTTAGGACTGTCAGTTGCTTTCCTCCTTTGGAAGTTTACATGGTGCATCCTAGTACAATGAAAACTGAAAGCTAGTCTTCATGGAAAAGGCATTTATGTAAGTTCTAGCTCCAGGACCTCTGGATCCTGTGTTTGAGATTTGTGGTGTCTTCAGCAATAGAAATTTACTGTCTGCCTCTGGGAGGCAACTAAGACCAGTAGCAATAGCCTGTGTTATTTTGACAGTCTCTTGGGCAGCCCTGACTAACAACTCAAAAGAGGGTTTTTCATGCCTGGTGTTGGGGTCTTGGTTGGACAGCTCTGGATCCTGGAGGGAGCATCTTTAGCCTATAAGAGAAAATTTGATTTAAACTATATATACAGATTTACAGCATTTTTTTATTTTGATAAGTAGTTAATTCCTCATAACTTTTTCAGACATCCTAACTGCTATTTCACCCCCCAGTCTTTCTTCTACATTTAAATCCCTGTCTCCTTAGAGCCCCATTTTTTGCTATTTCTCTGATAAATTCTCTTGTACCCCACTATTCCCCACTCTGCTGCTTACCCAGCCCCTTACCCTGGCAATGATTCCTTTTTACGTTCATGGTTTCTGCAGTAACTCCAGGAAATTTACTCACATCTGAAGATTTAGAGCAATGAGCTGCCAAACAGAAAGGACATGTGATTTTTGTCTCTTGGGGTCTAGGTTACCTCACTCAATATGGTCTTTTCTAGTTGCACCCATTTACCTGTAAAGTTGACAATTCATTCCTTTTTCTTTATAGCTAAATAGTATTCCATGGTATACATGTGCAAATTTTCATTACCCATTCATCAGTCATTTCCACTTCCTAGCTATTACAAATAAAACAGCAATGTGCATAGCTGAGCAGGTCTCTGTGGAGTAGGATGTCAAGTGCTTTGGACGAATAAATGCCAAGGAGCTAGGTTGTCTGGCCAATTTGTTTTGGAGACTTCTCCACCCTTGTTTCCATAGTGGCTGCACCAGTGTGCAATCCTACCAACAGTAAATGAGGATTCCCTTTCCCCCTCAAGTCCTCCAACATTTGCTGTCAATGATTTTGCTGATCTTTGCCATTTTGGCTGGTTAAGATGAAACCTCAAAGTTCTTTTGACTTTCAATTCCCTAATTGCCAGGGATGATAAATATTTTTGTGACATTTCTTAGCATTTTTTCATTATTCTGAGAGCTTTCTGTTTGGGTCCAAGACCCATGTTTTGAATGGACTGTTTGGATGACCCTAATCCACTTTTATTGAGCTCTACGTTTTTTCTGCTCCCCTCCCTGCCTCTCCCCTCCCCTTCAACCTCTCCTATGGTCCCCATGCTCCCAATTTACTCAGGAGATCTTGTCTTTTTCTACTTCTCATGTAGATTAGATCCATATATTCCCCCTCTTAAGGTCCTCTTTGTTGTCTAGGTTCTCTGGATTGTGATTTGTAGGCTGGTTTTCTTTGCTTTATGTTTAAAATCCACTTATGAGTGAGTACATATGATAATTGTCTTTCTGAGTCTGGGTTACCTCACTCAGAATGATGTTTTCTAGCTCCATCCATTTTCCTGCAAATTTTAAGTTGTCATAATTTTTTTCTTCTGTATAGTACTCCAATTGTGTAATGTACCACATTTCCTTATCCATTCTTCAGTTGAGGGTCACTTAGGTTGTTTCCAGGTTCTAGCTATGACAAACAAAGCTGCTATGTGCATAGTTGAGCACATGTCCTTGTGGCATGATTGAGCATTCTTTGGATATATACCCAAAAGTGGTATTACTGGGTCTTGAGGAAGGAAGGTTGTTTCCTAATTTTCTGAGAAATCACCATACTGATATTCAAAGGGGCTGTACCAGCTTGAACTCCCACCAGCAATGCAGAAGTGTTCCCTTTACCCCACAACCTCTCTAGCATAAGTTATCATCAGTTTTTTTGATCTTGGCCATTCATATGTGTATAAGACAGAATCTCAGAGTCGTTTTGATTTGCATTTCTCTGATGACTGAGGATCATTTTTGTTCTTAAAGGAAAGAGAAAACTGAACAGTAAAAATGCCAAGGACAACCATATACAGAGAAAAGTCTCCAAGGGCCCAGAAAGAAGGCAGCCCCCAAGTCAAGGACACAGACATGAGAAGAAGCCAAACTTACTGACACCTTGACCTTGGGTGCAGCCTCCATCCAGAATGTGGCACTTGGTTGTGTCAACTATGGCAAACTAGTACAACCACATCACTAAGGCAATCCCACTCATCTGTGCTAGAGAAAATTTCACTGCCTTTCGGTTCCTGGCCAAGTCCTGCTGCTGCTCATCTGTCCCCACAGCTGCTTTTGAGTTCTTTGTCCTCACTGTTTTTCTCATGTTAGGCAGCTAATAAAGCATTAACAGGCTTGGAGGTCATTGGGGATGGACCCTATCTTAACGCTCAGCTTTAAGCTCCACCTCCTATGGTCCAGGTAAGGAAGAGGGAAAACATCAACAGCACCTCCTTACAATTTGAAAAACCATGTGTGGTCATTTGAAGGAGAATGGTCCCCATAGGCTGCTCATATGTTTAAACACTTAGTCCCAAGTTTTTAGAACTGTGTGGGGAGGCTTAAAAGAATGAGGTTGTTAGAGATGTGCCACTGGGCAGGCTTTGAGATTTCAAGACTTGCTCCATTCCCAGAGCTTTTTTGTGACCTGCTTGTGAATCAAGACATGAGCCTGCAGCTGTTCCTGTCATCACGGACTCTTACTCTCTGAAACCATGAGCCCAAATAAGTATTTTTTATCAGTTGCCTTGGTCATGGTCTTTTATCACAGGAAAAGTGACTAATACAGCATAGTTGATGATCTGGTAACCCTCTTTACAAATGTCATGGTCAATGACTGATAACACCTTTTGTTGAAGCTAGCAGACAAGGTCGAGACCTCCAGTGTTGGAGACTTTAATGCCAACCTGACACAAGCTAGACTCATCTTAGAGGGAGAACCTCAATTAGAAACATCTCTGTAAGATCCAGGGAAAATCAGTAGGGAAACTAATAAAATGTTAACTAGTAATTGATGGAGAAGGACTCAACCCGTAATAGTGGTGCTATCCCCGGACTGGTGGTCCTGGATTCTGTAATAAAGCCAGCTGAGCAAGCCAAAAGGAGTAAGCCAACCTTCTGAGCTAGGGATCAAGAAAGCAAGCAAATAAAGATTTTCAGTGTTCTACAAAATAAGGCAAAAGTAAAATAGCACAAAGTGGCCTATTATAAGACCAAGTGGTTAATGAAATGGTGAAATATCTAAGTGCTCAAGAATTTTTCTTGGGTAATTCTTGTTTTCAGTGAACTATAAACCTTCCTCCTAAATTTTCAACTTGATATCTAAAATTCCCAATATGGTTTTATATAGACAAACAGTCACAATCCCCGACACAGTACGCCAACATCCTCACACTTTCAGATGTGTTCAGTGAGATCTCAGTAGCACAATTACTTAGTGTCTGTCATCATGTATTTAAAAGCTACCTGCAGATGCACCCAAGAGTAATTCTGAGATGGTCAAAATGGTCTGAGCGTGGACTGTGGAGATTCTAAATATTGTACCATTTTTATAAAAAAAACATAATTTTGCAGTTACAGTAGGTGGATTTCACAGTATTTAAAATATGTTCAGTAAAGTTGTTAAAATGTGCAGACAAAGCCCTGGGGAGATGACTCAGAGAGTGAATGGCTTGCTGCACCAGCAGGGAATTCTGCGTGTGGGTCCCTAACAGTCACATGAAGGTGGATGTGGGAATGCATGGGTCTTGCTGACCAGCCAGTTCACTAATCATTATACAGCTCCAGGTGCAGCAAAAGATCCCATCTCAAAAAATAAGGCTAGAGAGCAATTGAAATGATCACTGATATGGATAGTGTAATTTTTTTTTTAGTCACTAACATGTGCCCACAGACACACTGGATGACCACATGCAAATCTGTTTACCTCTGTAGATGGCAAAAGCCATAACTAGAATGCATTTTTTCCTCAGAGTTCCCTTTCAAAGCAGTTTGTGGGTGCTGATCGTATTTTTAGAGTCAAGCATAGTTATATTACCCCTAAGGCTTTCAGCCTCTTTAGTAGAACAATATCGAGGATGAGGTAGAAAGCTTAAGCCAAAATGCTGTCTTGACTACTGTAACTCCTGTGTATGGCCTGACTTCTTTACTGCGGCTTCTTTGCATTAGGAGCATCCCTGTTCTGCTCTCTCTGAAGTTCCTCCCTGGGACGCAGCTCTAGGATCACGGAATTTTCCTGCCCCCCTAAAGCCAGGCAGCACCCCTGTTCTGTGCCCATCCTGTGTTGTGTGGTGATCCACAAAAAGTGTTTGTTTCCCAAATCACATTATTTTATGCTCGGCTTTATTCATGTTTGGATTACCAGAATGTACTATGGTTTGGGGTTTGTACTTTTCAGCACAAGATTAATGAACGAATGAACACACAATCACGTGTTACAGTTTTATGCAAGCACGTTCTTTAGGATTTCCGAATCAAAATGCTCATATGAGATTTAAAATGTTTTTGTTTCATGCTTTTGCCTTATAGAAAACGTATGCATATGTGGACAAACACTTGGATGTAGTCCACATGGCAGGATGAACTTCACTAAGACCTGTAATAAGTTTGGTCTTATTTTTCTATCACTGAACTACCTCTTACATTTTTTTGGTACTCATACCATATTCCACACACGTATGCATGTGCACACACACACACACACACACCCAGAGGCGATAGACAGACAGATAGACAGGAACAGACACACAAACTGACATTCATTCATACATAGAGGTATGTACACAAAGGGAAACACACACACATATACTCAGAGAGACAGCGACAGATACTGATACACAGCCATAAACAGAGATAGATACACGAGATTCACACAGATAGAAAGACACACAGACATATACACAGAGGCACACAAACAGGAAATCACACAAGCATCCACACATACACGTCTGAGAAGCCTCTCTTCCCATCCTCGACGTGAAATAGTAATGATGAGAGATAAAGCAGAATAATGTGGAGATCAAGGTCTCTGTTTCTGGCACTCATCTTGCCAACTCAAAGTGAGGTTTGCAATTTTAATTGCCTCATCAATAAATCTCTTCTGGTTTCCTTGGATCGTTGGTGGGCAGTTGTGTGGGTTTGGTGTATTGACATAAAAGCTGCAATGTTGGAGGTAGACCCTAAGCTGGATAAGCATGAAGGACCCTCAGGGTTCTGGGGCATGTGGAGACCCTCTGGTTGAAAATGAACCGGCACGTCTAAGATTCCTGCTGGTGTGGCATAGGGAGCAAGTAATGACCTGGCTTGTGAAATCAGCCCTCTGGGGCTGGCATGGGGTCATAAACCAAGCCAATTAAATTCTTAGAGGAAAATATAATTGTGCAAACTTCAAATGTTGAGTTGAACTGTTCAACAGTAAGCTGTTCTTTTAACTGCCAGCCCAGGCTGAACCCACTACCTCTTCCTGTTCTTCTGGTAACTAGCAACCCACCAAGCTTGTGTTTCTGGATATAGTAGGGACAAAGTCCTTTCCACACAATTTTAATGTCCCAATGGGCAGAACTGAAGCATGAGCAATAATATGAAAACTATTTGGGGCTTAGAGTAGGTTCTGGAGAAGGTAATGATTTTTTGGCTATGGAAAAGGGGTGAGTGTGTTTTTCATGTGAGAACTAAATTACTTGTGGTTGGGCCAGAGGGTGGATCATTATGGGACAGAGTGTGTACTCCCAAATCTCTACGTTGAGGACCTAATCCCGAATCCCTAGTGCCATGGAATGTGACTTTATTTGGAGGGTGGCCAAATAAAGATGTAACTGAGGAAAAAATGAGGTCATGTGGTGGCTTCTAATCAGATATAAATGGTGTCTCTATAGAGAGAGGAGACCAGGGCACTCCTTTGCACATATACACAGGAAAGACCACGTGAGATCAGAGGAAGGAGGTGGCCATCTGCAAGCCAAGGAACACACTCTCAGAGGAAGTCAACCCTATTCACCCCTGTTCTTGCATCCCAAAATTTTGGAACTATTGAGAAATAAGTTTCTGTGTGTAAGGCAACCGATCTGCAAATATTTGTTATGGCAGCCTTAAGACACTAACATAGTCACCTAGTCCAGGAACCTTGGATATCCCCATAGCTTTAATTACTGGGTAACATGGAGGAGAAGATTTAAGTTTTCTGAGACCTAGACCGCAGTTTTTGACATATTGCTTAAGAAAAACAAAGCAAAACCAAACAAATCTTTGTGAGAAAGTGAATCATGCAGATTAAGGAAAAAAGTCACAGTAAAATTGAACGTGGTAAAGAGCTGTGAATAATACACAAGCTTCCATGAGAAGATTTGGGGGTCTCTTCATTAGGCTGTGCAGAAACAGACTCAGGGGCTCAGGCTGGATGAGTGATGTGGGAAAGGTCTGGGGACAGAACTCAGTGCACAGCACCCGCTTAAGAATGTTCTTAAGGTTGGGCTCCATCCTTGGGGTTGCCGAAGATGAAAGAGCTTAAGGAGAGGGGCCAGCAAACTTCACAGTGGTCAGATTTCTACCCACCCATCCTCTTGGTAGCTCTGCCGCAGATCTGTAGCTAGGCCGTCTGATTGAACCGTCACCTGACTCTAAATTCCTATTTTTTCTTCAGCTAAGTAATTTCTCAAATAAACACAGTGACTTCTAGAAGAATCCTTGCAATTGTCCTGCTCTGTGCAATGGCTACTCTTTACTTAGCATTCAAAAGCATTTTCGTTGTTCTTTTTGATGTTTTCTTTCTTTATTTTTATGTCTTCTGATTCTGTATTCTATATTCTCTTTTCTTATCTCTACCCAAAAATGTCCCTTTTATTTCTCTAGATGTTTTCCTTCTAACTCTATCTTTACTCTTCCTCATTCTCTCATTCTCATGTTTTTCTTCTCCTCTCTCTATTTTTTTTCCTTGCAGCTTAAATACCCCAGCAAAAAAAAAAAAAAATCAAGCAATATAAAAATTACAGTGTGGTCACATTCTATTTTTCAAGTGAATGATTACAATGAATAAAAGCAAAAACAGCATGCTATCTGTATCCCTTACATGATTAAACACTTGATATATTACAGGTGAAAAACAAATTATCCCCAAGAACCCACGTGCACTCATACCCAAGCAAATTCATGGCACGACAGTAGCGGGTCTGACTCCAGTCAAAAGCATGTTGTGTAGGCTGCTGTAACTGGTCTTTGTTGGCCCTGTCAGCTGCAGGTAAGAGATCCAACTGTGGTGGCTGGTGTCCCAAGTGCAAGCATAGGCTCCGGGGTGCTTACACAGAAGACTCGAGAATTTGGGAGAAATTGTTCAGTTACAGAATTGACTGGGTCTCAGGTCAGGCTGCCAGGGCTGAGGTCACATGTGTGACCTTTTTTCCATTTTCACAGGCACAGCCTCCCCTCTCACTCAAGACAAAAACTCATAAAAGCGCGCCAGGGAAATATGATTTTTTTTCACACTTCACAAAGCTGTCAAAAAGCCTAGGATTGCCAGTTTTGCTTTTAACTTGCAAAAGCTTTCACACAACTCCAGCCCGGCTCAGAATCTGGTGGCCAACCAGTTGTATTTCTTTCCACAGGAAACAGTAGATCTGTTGTTAGAGAAGATGGCATGGACTTCAGATGGAGCCTGCAGAAGAACCAGAGACTCCAGCTTCTGCAATGACGACCTTCACATCAGAGCGGAGTGGGAGGAGGGGGTAAAAAACACAGAAGTATACTTCAAATTTCCATGTGGGACAGTCTGTGTGTGTTGATTGACACAATATTTTGCATCTAAGTCACATTTTCACCTACAAGCTGTAAATGCAACAGCGAGCAAACAGTTCAGTATCAGTTCTGGGGACCTAGGCTGTTAGATTGGATCTCAATATCTTTGAGGCTTTTACACATAATTCTCAGTTCTGTTTGTCGTAGGTCTTTATGGGCCTTCCCCATGCCACCTCCAAGAATGCTCAATCAGTTGCATCTCCCTGTGTTCTTTGTTCCTTCTCTGTTGAAAATCACCACCAGTCTTTTATAAAATGTGGTTCCTGGGCTGCAAAAGTAGCCACACCTGGGACCTTACTAGAAAGACAGATGTTCCAGCTAAACCCTGTGCTGTCTGAATCAGTGAGTTAGTATACTAATTGTGACTTGGTTTCTGGTGCTGGGGTCTGTTCCAAGGGAAGGCTTCAGTGTTGTTGTTCAGCTTTTCAAAGTGACAGAATGGAGCTCAGAGCAGGGCACTGGAGATGGTGTCATTGATTGCCTGGCCACGCGTTGGTCAAACCCTCCTTGTACTCGCTGTGCAATCCATTGAGACGAACTCTCATACCGCATTGTTCTTCATCCACAAACTCTGATAAGGTTTAGGAGTCATTTCAGAAGCTGGCAGAGCCACAGGCAGTGACTGGCTAAAGGGAACAGTGTTTCCAGACATAGCAGGGAAGCTGCACATTTGAGCTAACAGCAGCTGAGACACCTTGCTCAAGCCAGACAAAATCCAAGCATGGGAAAGGGAGATGGCAGGCCAGTGTCTGAAGGAAGTTAAGGCCTTAAAGCTTTGGGTCCCAGTTCAACTTACCTAGAAGCTGGGACCGTAGGGCAGTTTCTTAACTTCTCTGAACCTCAGAATCAACAAATGCATAATGAAGGGGACAATATCTACCTTTTGGGGCTATTGTTAGCATTGTAGATAGAAAAGGCTTAGTGCAAGGCCTAGTGACGAGGCAGGCAATTATTACCTACATGATGGGATTGATGAGAAAGGCAAAGATAACAAAGATGAAACTTCTAGCATGTCACATGCTCTTTAGAAATGACTGCTGGCTAGGCAGTGGTGGCACACACCTTTAATCCCAGCACTAGGGAGGCAGACAGACGGATTTCTGAGTTGGGGGCCAACCTAGTCTATAGATTGAGTTCTGTGATAGTTGGTTATACAAAGAAACCTTGTCTCAATGAAATAAAATGAGAGAAAGAGAGGGGGTAAGGGAGAAGGAGGGGGGAGAAAGAAAGAAAAAAGAAAGGGAGAGAGAAATGGAAGCTTATTTTTTGTTAGTGTGTTTCATTCAGTGTTGTTGGCTGTGACGTCACCTCCCAAGCAAGTCATTGAATGGTGGCTGGGAGAGCTAGAAGTATAAGAGAGGTAAACAGAAAGGTTATAGATAACTCGGCCTCCCATACTCGAGTACACTAAGAACAGCTCAGTTAGTAGGAAGACACACTTAGAGCTTCATTGTTTGGTCCTTCCTCAGTCCTTAGGTCTCTCTCTCTCTCTCTCTCTCTCTCTCTCTCTCTCTCTCTCTATCGCACACACATTCTCTCTTTCATACACAGAGACATGCACCTCATACACACACACACACGTGCACGTGTGCGCGCACACACACATTCTTTCTCTCGCTCACTTGCTTGCTCCTCTTCTCTGTGTCTCTGCTTCTCTTCTTCCCTTCTCTCCTGACTTCCTTCCACCACCTCCCCAGTGATGGGATCAGAAGCAAGATCCACCAGAGCTGGCTTTTAACTCCCTTTGAAAGGATGAATTTGGGGAAGGAGTAGTATCTAAAGGATTTCACATCATGCACCCTGATCCCACTTAACTCCTTGTCCTCTTGAATCTCCCTCTGTCCTTCTAACCTCCTCCCCCCAAAACCCAAAATTTAAAAGAAACCCCAAAACCAAACCAATCAACCAAACCAAACAAACAAAAAGGAGGTGGTGGGGAGAAGAATCTTTATATGGAAGCTGTGGTGTGGCCCAGTGAGTCACAGTTTACTCTTCAGTCCATTCATCTTTACTTGTAAGTATTCATTGCTATGAGTCATTGGTCTGGTTCAAGACCTCTGGTTTATGCTCCACCATCAATAATGGACTCTCACTGAGGCTCCTCTTGGATATCCTGCTGTTGTCCTGTGTGGTGGTGGAGGTCTTGCAGTTTTGGATCCGTAGGTCCAACATGATCCAACAGTTCACAGATGAGAACCATAACCCTGGTTCTGGGCCTGGTGGTAGCTGGGTTGGTCAACCTGCCAGTTTTCCCTCCCTTCTACAGCCAAGTATATTTCCTGTCATATCGCAGCTTACTTGCCTGGTCCCCACTCTACCTGAAGGTGGCAGCTATGTGTGGCTCAGTGGTGCGGGAGAATTGTCTGTATTCTGTCAATCATGTTTTAAATAAATGTTGATTGGCCAGGTAGGAAGTATAGGTGGGAAAACCAGACAGGAAATAGAAATGATGTAATGAGAACAGGAGAATTCTGGGAAGGAGGAAGTTGATTCCTCCCACTCCTGCCCAGACCACCAAAGCAGCAGGATGTGATCTGCAACCACTGAAAAAGGTACTGAGCCACATGGCTAACATAGATCAGAAAAATGGGTTAATCAAGATGTGAGAGTTAGCCAGTGAGAGGCTAGAGCTAATGGGCCAATTAGCTTATAATTTTTGGAGACTTAAGTGTGATTTTCTTTGGGGCCAAAAAGTTGTGGGGTACCGGGCAGGACAGAAAACCCCAACAACAGGCAGGCCTAGCCTTTCATGTTACAGCTCAGACTTGGTTTTGCCAGTAAAGAGAATCTAACTAACAATTTGTTTCATAGTCTTTCCTGCTTCAGAATGATTAGTGGTCATTTACTTTGAAGAACATTCTGTGCATATGCATATGTCTGCTCTGCATGCTGTGGAATATAAGTAGTCTCCCTCTAAAATACAGTTTTGTAACCCTTTATTGTGCTTTATGTGGCAAAAATTTCTCCCTATTAGCTGCTATAGAATATTTACTATTATAGCTATTAAAGATGAAAGATCCCATTTATTTGTCTTCATGTAATTGTACTAAAGCGTAAAACAATTCAGTAACTTTGAACTAGTTTTAATTATTATGTTTCTTTGCTATTTTTTGTGCAGGCATTTGATTGTGTATGCACCCCACATGTGTGCATGTGCACACACACACAGAGGTTAGAGAAGCCAGTTCTCTCTTCTTCCTCTCCCTGGTTTCAGGGCTCAGACTCAGACCATCAGGCCTAGGGGCTACTACTTTTACTCACTGAGCCATCTTACTGGCTTCTATTTTTGATTTTTTTTTTACTCTGAGCTATTAGCTAAATATTTAGTTGTAAGTGGAATACATATGAACTTGAATTTGGATCAAACAAGTACAAACAAGGCCAATAGTGCCATTTCTGAAATGCTATATATTTCTACGCAGAGACCCGTGAACACTTTGTAAAAATTCTATTGGACTGTATTCACTAATGCCACTTTATGCCCTCTGAAGAAACTCCACTTCTCACCCTACAGATTCCAGCGATAACAATAAGGATGTAGTCATAGAACACCTTTGAAGACCTTATTTTGTTCCAAATACATTAGATATGATGTGTGTTAGATAATCCTACAGCTTCTCCCTGGATGTCTGTTTTACATCTGAAGAAACAGAAACACCAGATGCCAAGCTACTTCCCCAACTCACACCATGGCCAGGGGTCAGGGAGAGAGGAGGAGCCAACCTTGTTCTGGAGCCTGCATTGCCAGCTTCCCACTCTATGACCTAACTTATCCCAGTGTGGGATTTCAGCATGCGGCAAACAGGGCAGAAGGAGCTGAGAGGCTATATCTAGTTTCACTCCCCCCATGAAACCCCAATAAAACAACAGCAAAGAGACTTCTTTTTAAAGATACCTTCAGAAAGGGGGAAATGGGATATGAGACGGTAGCAATCAAACTGAAGAAGATGAACACTGGACGTGGGAGTTGAGACTAACTGACCATGAATGCAAGCGGGGAGCTTACCTGTGATTAATAAAAACCCCAGGACTGACCTTGTCTCTATGACTGGTGATACTAGATGTCTCTGGGCTGGGAACAAGGGAAGAAAGATTAAAACCTGTTGAGAAACTGATCCTAGATCCACCTGGAAGTTTTCTCCAAACTCTCATTTTCCTCAACATTGAAGAATTCTTTCTGTAAATGAAATAATCATTAAAATCACCCAAACCCATTGTTTTAAATGACAGTTTCAATTCTTTTAATAAATACCATTTTGTACTCATGAGAATGGTAAAATAAGGATGACAGAGCCAAGTGTTAGAGGGATACTAAAAAGACCAGAGTTCTTGTATTGTGCTTGTAGACCTATAAAATAGTAACACTGCTTTTGGAGAACTGTTGGAGAGTTTTCTGGAAATTTCGACTTATATTCATCCTGCCATCAACCAATTCCACTCCCAGGTACTTATGCACGAAAAGATGAAAGTACATATCCATGAACAGATTTGCAGAAGAGAGTTGTTGTCAATGTTTAGACTTGTCAAAAGAGGGAAATCACCAACAACAGGAGAATAACAGAGACACATTGTGACCCCAGAAGAACACTCAATGATAAGAAGATATGAACAACCTGTGCTGGTGACCATCTGATGGCTCTCAAAACACTGTGTTGAGCTTCAAGTGCCAGATAGAGCAGTGCATTCCGTGTGGTTGCTTTTAATCTAAAGCTCAAGGAGCAAGCAAAGTTATCCTAGGGATAGAGACAGACAATGACTGTCTCCTTGATAGAAGAAGAGGTTGACTAGGAAAGAGTGTGGAAGGATCTGCACGGATGTTAGAAATGCTAAATATCTTGTTAAAGGAAGTGTTTCCCTAAGTATGCAGATGTGTCCAAGCTCCTCCTTCAGATGGAAATGCAGGTGATTGGTGCTTCGTGTTGTATACAGCTGTCTATACATTCAGTAATTTTAAAGTGCTATGTGATGGTTAATACTAACTTGACAGGTTCCAGAATCCCCTAGGAAACAAGTTTCTCAGCATATCTATGAGGGACCTTCTAGATGGGGCGGGATGGCCCACCCTAATTGTGGGCAGCATTATTCCACAGTCTGGAGCCTCAGACTGAATGCAAAGAAAGAAGAGAGCTGCACTTGTCCACTTCCTGACTCTGGATGTATCGTGACCAGCTGCCTCATATACTTAAGCCCATACCTTCTGTGCCATGATGGACTGTACTCTTAAACTGTGAGCCAATATAAACTCTCCCCTCATTCTTTTTGTGACTTCTTTTAGGTCTTCTGACACAGCAATAAAGTAACTAATTCATACCTGTAGCAAAATAATACACGTACTTAGAGATTTTACCTAAAATAATAAAAGTTGTTACGTTTTAGAAATTTCCCATGAGCTTTATGCAAACCCTTGTAATTCAGTCCTTGTGTTTCCTTGGTTTAACATTTGTAATACATCAAATTTACAGCTGAGGAAATGACACCATAAAGTAAGAAACTTGCCCAACAACACACAATGAGTCAGAGGCAGAGCTGGGTTTTGAACCCATGAACACACCTTCAGATTTTGCAAACTATGCTACTACACTGTGTGGTTCCTTGATGCCTGAGAAGTTGGCAAGGTAGTAAGAGAAAATAAGGCTGAAAATGCAGGCACCTAAATAATGAATCCAACAATGGAGCTTCTTCTGACAAGTTTTGCTAGAATGGAGTTTAGATAGCTCTAAGGGACTGGGCTCTTGACAGCTGTGACTGAAGGCAGTCATATTATTATTTTTTTCTTCTTTGATAGTCCTTGTTTGTTCAGGGCAAGGAGAGTCCTGATTAATAGTCTCTCAGAGGCCCTCACAATGATAGGTTATTTGACACACTCCAACTTTTGTGAACAGAAGTCTCTGTCCCGCCTGTTCCTACAGCCATTCAGTCCCAAAGAAACACAGAGGCTTATATTAATTATAAACTGTTTGGCCTGTTTTCTCAGGCTTATTACTAACTAGTTCTAACAGCTTAAATTAGTGATAATTCTTATCTATATTTATCCACATGACTTGGTACCTTACACAGTGAGGCATTCTCATCTTGCTTCCTCTGCCACTGGTTGGTGACTGCAGACTGAGCCTTTCCTTTTCCTAGAATTCTCCTAATTTGGTCTCCCTGTACTTGGAAGCCAGCTGGAGCCTGGCTACTGGCTAATCAGCATTTTATTAAACCAACACTAGTGAGAAATCTTTACAGAGTACAAGAGCATTATCCCATAGCACCAACTTAAAAGAAAATATAACTATAAGCTCACCAGAGTTTTAGTAGAGTTTGGGCCCTATGAATACAATCCCCCTGTCTGGGACTTTAGCATGAGACTGGATGTAAAATAACTATATTTCAAGCAAGAGGATAAAGAATATATGCTAAGTATGTGAGAGCAAAAATAAGAAGCTGAGGTCCTTGCTGCTCTGGGAGCTCCCACCTTAGCCCAGAAGAGCTTATCACAAGGCTTCTTGCAATGCGAGAATCCGAGAGTTCTGGTAAAATGACTATATTTTGGGTTCCTGTTGAAATAGATGAGTAGCATTCTTGACTTCTCTTCATCTAGGTAAGAAAGCTTCTGAGCCGTCAGCAGATAACTGACCATCTCTGCAAAGCAGTTAAACACGCCTCTGCTATGGAGTTTGCAATAAAGAGACACTTGTGTGCACTAGTTTCAGTAATGATTATAAAAGTTTTCTGTTAACATTTTATGTCTGAAAAGATGGAGTACATGTTTGATAATTTTTCTTTCTGAAAGACATCTAATGATTGACATTAACTTTACCCTCTCTCCCCTTAAAGTCAGTTTGTTTATGCAAATATTTAGTACTCATTGGGCATTTATCCCACTGATTGATGCTCTGAATGCTGTGTGTCATTCAACTCTATGCTCTCAAGATTTATTTTCAGGGACATCATTGTTAGAAAAAAAAAATTAACAAAATCCAGGTAGAGTGGCACACACCTTTAATCCCAGCACTATGAGGCAGGTGCATCTCCGTAAGTTTAAGGCCGGCCTGGTCTACATAAGTGCGTTCCAGGACAGCCAGAACTACATAGTGAGACCCTGTCTCATAAAAGTCAAACAAAAACAAAACAAAAATCAAAGAAAATGGGAAATATTTAACAGCATCAATGCCCTATAAATATTTTTTTAAAAATTAAACAAAATGATGAAGCAACAATATAAGACAGCAAGCCAGGGTTTGTAAATTACAGCAGGACACGAAGTCTTCCTAGCATTTCTCATGAGCCAGACTTCCAACTCTTGCCTAGGACATGGCCAAAGGCTGACAGAAATTTAAAGTTGATGACAGCCATAAATTTTGTCTTCAAAACTGGAAGGAAAATTGAAAAATATTATCATCTGATGCACTAAATCTCTTAACAGTCTGGAATTCTTTTTGTCCTTGTCTAGAGATGAAATTTAGAGACTCTTGGCAGATACAGTATTAAGCTTTGTGCAGAAAAGATGTTGCAAGGAAAATGATTTCTTATAAATCAAGCCATTAATCAAAGAATTGTGGCTTCCTAATTATGATGGTTTAAATAAAAATGGCCTCCATAGGCTCATATATTTAAATGTTCAGTCACCAGGGAGTGGCACTATTTGAAAGGATTAGAAGGATCAGGAGGTATAGACTTGTTGGAGGAAGTGTGTCACTGAGGTGTAGGTTTTGAGGTTTAAAAAGCCCAAGCCAGGCCCAGTGATTTTCTTTCCCTCTTTGGACCTGTAGATCAGGATGTAGTTTTCAACTATTGCTCCAGTGACACCTGGGCCACCATGTTCCCCACCATGATGATAATAGACTAAACTTCTAAAATTATATGCAAGCCCCCAATTAAATGTTTCCTTTTAGAAGAGTTACCTTGGTCATGGTGTCTCTTTACAGCAAAAGAACAGTGACTAAGACACTAATGTACCTAAAACAACAGAAACTTTTTTTTGTTATAATTCTGTTTAGGGTATTTTCTACCTGGAATGATACATGAGAACGGTTTACACGATACAAAAGGGTGCATTACAAAGCCTAATGAGCAACTTCATATATTTCCTTATTTTCCAAAAGCAGAAGTGAAAGCTGATTCTCAGTTGGAAATATTGAAAACTTGGGCTTGAAGCAATGGTATAGAAATAAAGTTTGTGTCAGCTTTTGATTTTTGGGTTACTTTGGTCCATTGCATCCTGTCCTTTCTGGATGAAGTGTTTGAAACGATGGGTATGCATTTTCTGGACAAGCAGGAAGAAGAAGGCATTGGCACTGGTTAGTCACAGTGTTGGAAGATCACGGAGCAGTTTAGCCGCTGAACCAGTGGTGCAGAGCCAGAGAAGCAGAGCCATCAGGCATTGCAGGGAGTTTCCAAGTAATCAAGCGTCTTTCCGCGGGCTGAAAGTGGACATCTGCCTGTGTTACTTGGTACCTTCTCTCTTCTGCCTTACTTGAGGCTTTGTAGAGCTGTTGAAACACTTGCTGCTCTGAGTGTTAACAGCCCCACTCCTGTTGAAAAAGCAGTTGGCAATGTTCTCATTAGAAAAGCAGGAATGGGCTCGGAGGTGTCTGCATGAAGCCTGTAGCCAAGGCCACACTCCTAGGCAGAGCACAGCCACTGCAGGCAAGGAGCTTGGGAACTTGCTTAATGATGCTGTGGCTACGACTGACTTTTTAGGCTCTGGCTAAAATTACACTTTGGAATAAGAGTTGAGACTCAAGACAGGAGAGAGAACCCATGTACCAGAAAATGTGGAATGGAACTAAAGAAATGTGAATAAAAAATGTAAATGAGGAAAACAGTCCAGCAAAATAATGAAGTGCAAAATAATTATCCCAAATAACATTTCGTGTATGGCCAACTGGAAAGTGCTACCCACAATGAACTGAAACTTCCAGAGGCTAAGGCAATCTAACAATAATGTGACTTTTATGAGAGAAACCATAAAGATAATTTGAAAGATAAGAGATGTTTCTGAATAAGGAGACTCAGCATTAAAGCTGAATTCTTCTTATTTGTCAATCAAAATTTAAAACCTTTTTAGCTTAACAAAATGATTCTAACATTGAGCTAGGTAATAAAAATAGAGATGAGAATGGCTTATAAAATCTTGAACAAAGGGAATATTGAAGTCAGACTCACACTACCATATAGTAAAACACAATATAGGACCCTGGTGATTAAAGCCACATGGTATTGGCAAAGAATTGACAGATCAATGAAACACAGTGGATAACTTTGAAACAGACTCCAGCATGTAGAAAAACATATAATAAAGGAAATGTCATAAACCAATGGGGAAGGCTTTTTCTTCCAACAAATAAGATTGAGAGCTCTAATAAACTTCAGAGAAAAGCAAAATCCTCAGAGAAGAAGAAACATGACTGGCGAATAAACACGTGTGAAGATGCCAAGCCTTGCTAGGAACTGAGAAAATCCAGTTCAAGGCCACACAGATTTGTCTCTTAATGCCACTAGACTGGCCAACATCAATAAACCTGGATTCTGGAAAAAACATGGATGAAGGCAAAATTTTACATCTTGCCAGTTTGTGTGCCCATTCTTCCACTCATGTTGAAATGTTCACTACCCTTTAAACTTGAAGGCTCATATTCTATACAACATAACATCTTCAGTCCTCAAAATAGATGTCGTAGGAATTCTTTGTGGGCACTAGATTCATGCAAGATGTTCTTAGCAACATTGTTGATACCAGTGAAGCAATCAAGATAGTCATTGAAAAAAATTAAAAAGCAAAATATGCCATATTTACAAAACAAAATTGTATGTACTGGTGAAACTGAGTGGACAAAATAAAAAATAAGTAAAAAGAAAAGTGTTGAGGCAAAAAGCCTCACAAACTACCAGATTTTGCATGGTAATATTCCTATAAAGCTCTAAGATCAGTGAAAGTAAATATGTTTAGATAAAGTTGTGTGTGTGTGATGTGCTACATGCTTACCCATGTTTACATGTATGGCAGCACACATTTGTGTAGATGCATGGATATATTCATTTATGTGGAAACCAGCAGTTAAGTGTCATGCTCAATCTCTCTCTACTTTATATGAGGCAGGGTCTCTTACTGAACCCAGAGCGTACAGATTTAGCAAGTCTAGCCAGCCATCTTGCCCTGGAGCATCCTCTCTCTCCTACTCACATGCATTGGAATTACAGTTAGAATGACTGAGATCAAAAACATCAATGAGAGCTTTTGTAGGAGAGGATATGGAGCAAGGGGAACACTCCTCCATTGCTGGTGGGAATACAAATTTATACAGCCATTTTGGAAATCAGTATGGCAGTTTGTCAGAAAATTGGGAATCAACCTACCTCAAAACCAAGCAATACTACTCTTGGGTATTGAACAAAGAATGTTCAATCATATTACAAGGACATTTGTTCAACTATGTTCATAGCAGTATTATTTGTAGTATCCAGAACCTGGAAACAACCTATATGCCCCTAAACTAACAAATATATAAAGAAAATGTGATACATTTACACAACGTAGTACTGCTCAATGGTAAAATGCAAGGACATCTTGAAATTTGTATGCAAATGGATGGGACTAGAAACAAACCCAGACACAGAAAGACAAACATGGTATGTACTTATTTATAAGGATATATTAGATGTAAAGCAAAAGATAACCAGCCTATAGTCAATAACCTGAGAGAAGTTAGGTAACAAGGGGAACCCTAAGAGAAATATACATGGATCCCCCTGGGAAGGGGAAATAGACAAGATCTCCTGAGAAAATTGGGAGCATGGAGGTGGGGGAAGAAGGAAGGGTGGAAGGGGAGGAAGAGAGGAGAAGGTAAGGGAAGAGGAGACCATCAGGGAACAGGATGGTCGAGATGGGGAAAGGACAGAGAGGGAGAGCAAGGAAAGAGATAACTTGATTGAGGGAGCCTGGCACTTGGGAAATTCCCAGGAATTTACAAGGATGACCACAGCTAAGACCCTAAGCAATAGTGGAGAAGATTCCTGAACTGGCCTTCCCCTGTAATCAGATTGATGACTACCTTAATTGCTATCATAGAGCCTTCATCCAGCAACTGATAGAAGCCGATGGAGAGATCCCCAGTGGAACACTGTGCTAAGCTCCCAAAGTCCAGTGGAAGAGAGGGAAGAGCAAAAATATGAACAAAGGGGTCAAGACCATGATGGGGATACACACAGAAACAGCTTACCTGAGCTAATGGAAGCTCGCTGACTCTGGACTGACAGCAATGGAACAAGCATAGGACCAAACTAGGCCTTCTGAATGTGGGTGACAGTTGTATGGCTGGGGCAATCTGTGGGGCCACTGACAGTGGGACCAGGATTTATTCCTACCGCTTGAACTGGCCTTTTGGAGCCCATTTCCTATGGAATATCTTGTTCAACCTAGATATAGTGGGAAGAGCCTTGGTCCTGCCTCAAAGCAATGTGCTAGACTTTGTTGACTCCCCATGGGAAGCCTTATCCTCTCTGAAGAATGGATGGGGAGAAGGGTGGTGGTGGAGGGAGTGTAAGGAGGGGAGGGAGTAGGAACTGGGATTGGTATGTAAAATGAGAAAAGACTGATTTTTTTAAAAAATAACTATTTTTTTTAAAAAAATGCCCACCATACCTGCCCAATACTGCTTAAGAGCCAAACTCTAGTCCTAATGGTTCCATAGTAAACACTTTATCCACTGACTCATTTTTCCACCAAAATAGACCGAGTTTTTAAGCATAGTAGGATTGAAGCTGACACTTCTTTGTCCTGAGAGATGGCATTACATATTGTTGCGTATTCAGTTCCAAACCCAATGCTTTCAGCAGCCTCTGTCTCTAAGCTACCAGCAAATGTTCCAGACATCGTAGATGGAATGTTCTGAAAGGGGTACAATTGTCCAGAACGAGAAACCCTTGCTTCGCCGTTCCTCTGAGGGATGCGATCAAGAAGCAAGGCAAGGAGAGGGTAGGGGAAGCACATGGAGAATCCAAGTTACTGTAACTCTCTGCCTCCCAGTGGGATTTGTAGATTCATGCACAATATTTCTTATGACACTTTGTTGTTTGCAATATATATCCCTACACAGGAAACTACAGGCAACTTAGGAAAATCTGGGAGAAGGAGAGGTGGTCTTCCCCAGGGAAGAGCACATGAATTGATTGTTCAGGGCCAAATGGCCAGCCCTGAAAGCATACATACAGATAACATTATGTGGACTGACCAGGATACGTATGTATATATGTATGTATATGTGAATGTATATATACACATGTATATATGTGTTACATGCATGCATGCATATGTGCATGCCATAATAAATAATGAAAAAGAGGCCTGTGAGTTTGAAGGAGATCAGGGAATGGTTTGGAGGGCAGAAAGAGAATGGAGAAATGTTGCAACTGTATTATAATCTCAAAAATAAAATTGTTAAAATATAAAGCAAAAGAGAAATATAAAAGTCAAAAAAACAAATATACATGATAATGCATAGTAATGATACTGTATTGAAATGTCTCTAAGTTAGTACTACACTTCCTATGATGTGAAAACAATTCATGGCTGCTATTTTCTTCCCTTTTTTATTTAAAGAAGTCCAATGTCTCTTATACAAACATATATTGTATTATAAAAGCTATACAAATAGGGTTAAATGCATAGATATCCCCTATTTATACAGAAATGTATAAAACAAGCTGAAATTACTTCAGAACTCAAGAAAAGAATAAATTTATTATTTATTCACTTCTACTTATTCATTACTATCAATAAATGGAATTTGATATAGAATCATAAAATATTCTTCTCTTGGTTGTCTCATGCCTCTGAAAATGTTTATTAATCTCATATAAATCCAGTTTCTCTTTATAATTGATAGGAGAAAAAAAGGACTTGAAATTATTGAAAGGTTTGTTAACTTTGCAACTGCTGACTTGGTTAGCCCCGGGCCTGCGATAAACCCTGGCGTTTGTTTAATCTGTTGTCTCCCAGCTGACACACAGCACGCTCTGCTCTTTGTATTTCTAGTTTTTGTGACTACTTTGATCAAAATCCGATGATGTCAAAAACAAAACAATAGGATCCGGGGCAGTGGCTGAACTCATTTAAGTTCAAGAAGTTGTTTAAAGCATTGTCACAGTCAAAAAAAAAAAAAAAAAAAAAAAGATTCATTTCCTTCAAACCAGATCCAAACTGTGGATGAGAAAAGAGAGAGATTGTGTGATTTTTCACTGTACTTGTTGAGAACAGAGAGCCACATGTTAGCTGATGAATGTCCACTGGGAGTCGTGGAGTCCCAACAGAGGATCGGATCAGCCACCACACTCCAGAGTCCCTTCCTCTACCCTACGAAGAAAATACTGATTTCTGTCTGTTCAAGAGAAAAATTGCAAGCTATTTTTATGGCATAAGCGTATTCCACAGGTCACCAGTTGACTGTTTTTAGTAGATAAAACGACAAGCCCCAACTCCTGCGGTCTGGAAAATAGTTGATAAAGTAAAAACCCAGAGCCCTGCCACGCAGATCCCAAAAAGATAGATTCAGTATTTTTCGACAGACAGCTTTTCTACCTATCTCTCCAGAACATATGACAAAATCTGCAAGTATTTTGGTTGTTACCAGTTGAATGATGACCCAGGTGCTGTTAAACCTTTAGCGTACCACCAGCCCTTCTTCCCCTAAACCAGCTGTGGTGCCAACTCTGAGGAAGCTGGATGTGACTGCTGGGCAACAACACTGTGTCTCCAAAGCTCATTCTCCAACCCACTTGTGTATGCAGAGAATCTGTTTGGCTTTGAAATTCCAATCCTGCTTTGGCTTATTTATGTCACAAGTTTTAATAAAACCTAGTGGTGTTGGCCTCTTTATTTACACTAAGCTAGCCTTCAGTGCACAAGACAGCAGATCATTTTGATATTGCATTTAATCGTAGTCAAGTAAAATTCTCACTGAGCTGTGAAATACCTCTGAGTTTCTCTTCAGTGGGTCTCCTCAACTTTCTTCCAAGTCTGGGTGAACAAGTCTCTATTTAGGAGCTGACCCATATTGGTCATCTTAGAGACACTAAACCAGGAAGCTTCCCCAACTCTGGTTAAGAAATTCTGATCATCACCAGGGCAGGGAAACAAAACAGAATATAAGCGATACAAGACAGCTTTCCAGGTAAAAGAGGAGACTGGGTTGTCCAGAAGAAATGAAAGGAGGGTTGGAATGCCTGTACCAATTTAGCACCCTAGATAATGGCCCAGTGCAGTATGCTTAGAAGAAAATGCTTTCCTGATCATCAAAATATAATACAGAATAAGAATAATAAGTAGATAGCTCAAATTATGTAGACAATAAAGTATTGTTCACAGTATTCTTCATTTCACCCTTATTTGCCGTTAGACTGTAATATCCTTACCATTCTTGAGATAATGATACTATGAGCTGACACGCTGGGAATGCCACTATGTTAAGAGAGCTTTCCTCCATTTCTCTGGAATTTAGAAAACAGCGTTGAAGAAATGCCTCCAGTGAGAAATTAGTATTTATTTTCATACAGTGATAATGTATCTTTAAGTTTTTTTTCCGTTTTTTATCTCCTTAACATTGACAACATGACTGATGAACTTGGTAGTTTGAGAACTCTCCAAGGTAATGACATCACGATGTGTAATTTGTCCCTTGTGTACTCGGAGAAGTCAAAGTCCTCCTGCACACTTAAAGCATCAAGAGGCCTAACTTGAAATGGGAATATTCTCCAAAATAAACAAGTTAAGACGGGTTCTTGTCTCTCAATCCAGATTCTTCCCCTGCAGTTTTAAAGGTGGAATTAGGTCATCGTAATACTGATTTTCATTTATAAATGCCCAATGAGAGGGAGGGAGGGAGGGAGGGAGGGAGGGAGGGAGGGAAGAAGCAAGAAAAAGAGCAGGAACTTGCTTGCATTGGGTATTTCCGTGCAGTTTCCCGGGTGCCCGATGGAGTCTCGCACTCTGCTTTTCTGTTGCCAGCAATGGAAGTACCTACCAATGCTCTCCGACTCTGAAGGACTTGTGCAGCATTGGCCACATGTGTTTACCATTATCCACAGACTGTCAGAGCCCTCCCTCCAGTGGAGGCACGCATGGAAATAGGCCAGAACGCGAGGGAACACAGTTCCGGCACTGAAATTAGCAACCGGACAACATTCCCAGGGAAGCGGCTGAGTTCATTTCTGGCAGAAATCCCACGGCTGCTGGTACAAAATGAAATGAAAGCAACACAAAGGATAAAATCTATCTGGGGGAACCAAAAGGAGACAACATACGTGATTTGCCCTGCCCACCAAAACATCCTCCCACCGGCTCTCTCATTTCACTGATGCTAGGATTTCAGGACTTGGGTGACTTCTAATTTTGAAATAGCAAAATATTTTTCTGAAGCATGGTTTTTCCATGAAGGTTTACTAGGAAAGGGTGGCAACCTCTTGACCTTTGCGGAGAATTTTGAGACTTTATCTCACAGGATAGGTCACAGGTTTTGAGAGCTATCATTAGGACTGAATTAAATTGTAGTGATTCCATTCCTCTCCCATTGCAGTGATTCATCAAACCCAAACTGGGAAATAGGAAGAAGGAAGTTATCCCAAGAACTGAGAATCTCTTAAAATATGGAGAGTCATAAAGACATAGTAGCAATTTATAATGTTTTTCTCCCTATTCAGCTTCATTACAGCATAGTATATATGTTCAAATGAAATTGTATCCTCAATGTGAAAGGTGATCTTTTGATATGGGCACACATTTAGAACTGTTTAAATAAAGATAATGAACTGAATCACCACTCAACTTCTTTTTTGTTTCTACTTGATTGTATTTTATGTGTTTGAGTGTTTTGCTTACATTGTATATCTGTGTACCACATGCATGCCTGGTGCCCATAGAGGCCAAAAGAGGGAGTTTGATCCCTGTTACTGGAGTTACAGATGGTTGAGAGCTGCCATATGGGAGCTGGGAATGAACTCAGGTCCTCTCAACTATGAAGCCATCTCTTTAGTCCGTCAAATAATTTATTTGATGGCTAAAATGTTTAACTCCGGGCTTGAGAAATGGCTCATGATTAAAAGTGCTTGCTGCTCATTCAGGGATACTTGAATTCGAGTATCAGAAATGACACAAAAAGCTGGGCATGGAAGCCTGTCCCTGTAACCCTAGTCCTGCGGAGCAGAGACAAGAGGATTGCTGGGGCTTGCTGGCCACCAGCCTAGCTCTAGATTCCATAGGACATCCTGTCTCACGAGACTATGATGGAGGATGATACAGACACCCACCATCCTCCTTTGATTTTAGCACACATGACTACAGGCACAAACACTTGTGTGCACTCACCACATGCATACACCACACACACACACACACACACACACACACACACACACACTACAGACATTTAATATCCATTCTCTTACATTTTTCAAGTAAACATTAACTATAGGCGTTTGCAGTAGAACAGAGGCCTTGGATTTGTTTCTCCTCTCTAACCAAAATTCTGTATCTTTGCACCAACATCTGCCTAATCCTCCCAACCTTCCTCTGAGCTTCTTTTGGTGCCGAGTCCCAGACCTTTGTTTAGAGGAATGCTGAGATATTGTTCCCCTATATTTTCTTCTAGCAGGTTAATGGCTTCAGGTCTTCCGTAAGAGTCTATCGTGAGCTGATGTATATGCGGCATAGAAAGGTCCACATTCGTTCTCCCACATGTAGATGCTTGATTTCCTCAACAGGATTGATTGAAGAGATGGGCCTGTCCTCCTGTGTGGTCTTAAGATCTAATTTCTTATGCTCATTTCATGCTCAAATAAGTTGTTAGGTAAAAATGAAGCGATCTCCATTTGCATTTGTGAGATATTCTTAAAACATCAAACTATCGAGGAGGAAACTAAAAGTTTTCTGGGAACCAGGACAATTATACAGTTCACAACTTATAAATTATTCATTTATAAAACTAAATGTAATTTAGCCTTTCAGATTAAACTAGCTATACTATGTCTTAACCATTTGGTATTTCATTATTCCTTTTAAGTTGAACAACGATCACTAAAACAAGTTTTATTATCCCTTAAGAGACAAGGAAATTAAAGCACAAATCATCACAAAAGAATCCACGGCAGAGCCAGGACCTGAGCCCTGGTTGTGTGGCTGTAAAGGATCATTAAGCACAAACTTTTTCCTCCTGGACCTACCAATTGGACTTTATTTTCCAGCATCCTTTATAGCCAAATCCGAGCATGTGACTGAATTCCAAGAATTGGAATGTAAATAGAGGTGGTATTTACTATTTTTTAGACTGGCCCACGAAGTTCCAATAAGATTAGAAAGAACAAATTTATGTAGCATGCCTTAATTTTTTTAATAGGCTACATTTAAAACCAGGAACTACCGATGGCCAGTTTCTTCCAAGTAGTCTAAATAGCAGTTGAGCATAGTAGAGTAGTCTTTAGTTTCTTATGTATTGGAGCTGGATGTGGTGGCACAAATCTTTAACCCCAGCACTCAGGAAGCAAAAGAACCTTTGAGTTCAAGGCTAGCCTGGTCTACAGAGCTAGTTCGGGACCTAAGAGGCTACAAAGAGAAACAAACAAACAACAACAAAGTATTGGAGCTGGAGAAATGGCTCAGAGGTTAGACTGCTCTTCCTAGAGACCTGGGTTTAAGTCGCAGCACCCACATGCCATGCGGAGTCTTACTGCGGTTTTTCTTCTTACGGTAGCTAGAGAAAAGTGTGCCTGGCTGCCCTACATGTCTTAAATGTGACCAAGAACAGGAAGGGAAGAGTCTGAGTTCCTGTGTCAGAACTTAAAACAAAACAAAACAAAAACTTACATGCCAATCATACACATATTTTTCTGGAACTTATGCAAATAAGAAACTTCCCTTTATATCTGAGCCATTATATGTTTAGGGGTTGCTTGAAATAGCAGCTTAGCATTTGATTGCATAAGTTACCCATAAATTAACACAAGCCTTTCTCCATCCCGAGAAAGGCCGAAAATATCTATAAAGGAAAGCTGTATATGCTAGAAAACCTGCAGATAACTTTTTGGTAAACACTATTTGAACAAGCCTGGAGGTCTCTCATTAACTCATCTTTCAAGTCCATTGTATCTTATTTGTTGGAATTATTAATAAATCCCTCAAGATAAAAATTCATTGAAGGATGTTTGAAAAACTGGATATCTTATGTGAACATCCATCAAATAGTATTGTTATCTGGCAGGATTTTTTTTTAATCCTGTCAGATAGAGAGCAAGGAGAAAGAGAGCAGGAAGAATCAGAATTCCTCAGTGGACAATTCAATTTAGAGTAAGCAATAGTTGTAATCAAGTAAAAATATCAAATTCTTAGTGGTATTAAAATTCACTTCTGCAAAGTATAGTGATAAATACAAATGAAATTTGACTCCTTAAAAAATCACCATTAATGTTATGTTTCATGGTGACTATATTTGCAAGAAAAAATATTTCTTTTCATCTACATTTCAGTGCAGCGATCTTCTGGCATATCATAAAAATTAAATAAGCCTTCTGGATAATGCTGAAGTTTATAGGATGTTTGTAAAAAATACCGTATTATCTAAAAGTAAGGTTTAACATCTATGCAGAGAGTAAGGCTGCTCTAGATGGGCCTGCGACAGGGGAGCAAAGGCAGCTTCTGTCACAGTTGTCAATGTCAGGCCCAGTCCCAGTCATGATCCCATGTTAGAGTGGAGGCAGAAGCCCATCATCTCTGGAGGAGAGGTCCTTAAGGATGATGGGTGAGTGAATGGTGCAGATCCAGGAGTAATCATTGAAATGGCACGGGAACAAGAGGCACTAGAATCAAGCACTTGCTTTGCGTTATAGCTATTCTGTTTTGCTTTGGACATTAATAAATGTTTCCAGTTCTCTAGCTGTGATACATCTGCGAAGGGCGATGCCAGATGGGGCTCTGAAAAGCACTATTTAACCTGAGATTTTTATTGAGAATTATCAATATTATAAAAAGAGTGTCCAGTAGAAAAAAGAGAAGGAATTCATAAAGAAACCTGGTTGCCAACATCATGGAAACACAATGGCATCTGAGGACAGTGGGCTCTCTCCAGGGATGGGGTGGGGAGAAGAGTTGGTTGGAAGGCTCAGCACTAGGAAGACACTAGTTCAAGTTGTATCCACAGACACAGAGAAAGCAGATGTCTGGTCATCAGGGGAATATATCAGGAACTCTGAGCACAGGCCCCAGAATCGTTTGGTAAAAAGTTAACAGTGGGAAACCACATCCAGATCCTCTCTCTGAGAGGATGGGCTCTTAATGCACCAAGTCTTGGCCAGCGTCATCTCAAGGCCTGTGAGGAGCAAAGCCTTTCAGCCATGAGGACATCATATCTGTATCTGCATGTATTTAAAACGGGTGAGCATTGAAACAGTTACGGGAAATACTTTTTTCTTTTTCTTTTTTTTTAAATTTTTTTATTATTTATTTATTAAAGATTTCTGCCTCCTCCCCGCCACCGCCTCCCATTTCCCTCCCCCTCCCCCAGTCAAGTCCCCCTCCCTCATCAGCCCAAAGAGCAATCAGGGTTCCCTGCACTGTGGGAAGTCCAAGGACCACCCACCTCCATCTAGGTCTAGTAAGGTAAGCATCCAAACTGCCTAGGCTCCCACAAAGCTAGTACGTGCAGTAGGATCAAAAACCCATTGCCATTGTTCTTGAGGTCTCAGTAGCCCTCATTGTCTGCTATGTTCAGCGAGTTCGGTTTTATCCCATGCTTTTTCAGACCCAGGCCAGCTGGCCTTGGTGAGTTCCCGATAGAACATCCCCATTGTCTCAGTGTGTGGGTGCACCCCTCGCGGTCCTGAGTTCCTTGCTTGTGCTCTCTCTCCTTCTGTTCCTGATTTAGACCTTGGGGTTTCAGTCCAGTGCTCCAATGTGGGACTCTGTCTCTGTCTGCTTTCATCACCTGATGAAGGTTAATATCCAGGAAGATGACCCTGCAACTGACAAAGGTCTGATCTCCAAAATATATAAAGAACTCAAGAAACTAGACTGTAAAAGGCTAATCAACCCAATTATAAAATGGGGCACTAAGCGGAACAGAGAATTCTCAACAGAAGAAGTTCAAATGGCCAAAAGACACTTAAGGTCATGCTCAACTTCCTTAGCGATCAGGGAAATGCAAATCAAGACAACTTTAAGATACCATCTTACCCCTGTCAGAATGGCTAAAATAAAAAACACCAATGATAGCTTTTGCTGGAGAGGTTGTGGAGAAAGGGGTACACTCATCCATTGCTGGTGGGAATGCAAACTTATGCAACCACTCTGGAAAGCAGTGTGGTGGTTTCTCAGGAAATTCGGGATCAACCTACCCCTGGACCCAGCAATACCACTCTTGGGAATATACCCAAGAGATGCCCTATCATACAACAAAAGTATATGCTCTACTATGTTCATAGCAGCATTGTTTGTAAAAGCCAGAACCTGGAAACAACCTAGATGCCCTTCAATGGAAGAATGGATGAAGAAAGTATGGAATATGTACTACTCTGCAGTAAAAAACAATGACTTCTTGAATTTTGCATGCAAATGGATGGAAATAGAAAACACTATCCTGAGTGAGGTAAGCCAGACCCAAAAAGAGGAATATGGTATGTATTCACTCATAATTGTTTTCTAGCTATAAATAAAGGGCATTGAGCCTATAATTTGTGATCCTAGAGAAGCTAAATAAGAAGGTGAACCCAAAGAAAAACATACTTTTTTCTTTTTAAAATGTAAATTTTCTGTTTTTCTAATTTGATTGACATCTTCTTACCAGATAAGATTTTACATAATTGAGAGGTACAAAAACAATGATTTGTCTCAGCACTCAGGAGGCAGAGGCAGGTAAATTCAAAGTTAACCTAGTATACAGAGTGAGTTCCAGAACAGGCACCAAAGCTACAGAGAGAA
Source organism: Alexandromys fortis (assembly GCF_014885135.2). NCBI lineage: Eukaryota > Metazoa > Chordata > Mammalia > Rodentia > Cricetidae > Alexandromys > Alexandromys fortis. Next base: position 719,433 of record NW_026068047.1, read on the forward strand.
ACTCTGTCTGAAAAAACAAAAAAACAAAAACAAAAAGCAAAACCAAACCAAACAAACAAAAACAAAAAACCCAGAAATCAAAATAAATAAACAAAAAAGATGACTCAGCAAATTTAGGAGATTAAAACATTCTTTTTATAAGAATGCCTAAAGACTTTTCTGAAATCTACAGAACATGAGAACCTCAGTGTAGAAACACTGTCAGGAGTATTTATTTATTTAGAGACAGGATTTCTGTATCCTGACTGTCCTGGAACTGGATTCATACTTTCAGCCATGCTGAATTGCTGCAACCCATAATGTTTTGCTTTGTTGTTAAGATGGAGCTGGGGATGTAGCTCAACTGGTGCAGAGCTTCCTAGCATATATAAAGCCCTGGGTTTTATTCCCAGCACTGAATAGAACCATGTGTGGTGGCACATATCTGTGATTCCAGCTTTTGGGAGTTGGGGGCAGGGGGACCATGAGTTCAAGGCCAGCTTCACCTACATAGGGAGCTTGAGATTAGTTTGGGATTCATGAAACTCTATCGCAAAAAGAAGTGAAGAACTAAAAATTTTAAAACCAGCAGGAAAATGTTTGCGACTGCCATCCTACTTTTCTTTCCAGTGTGCTAAATAAAGTTGTTTTCTTTCCTTAAAGCAAAACAAAACAAGGCCCCTATTATTTAGACCAAGTTAACTATGAATTTTTCAGAAAACTCCCAGCATTCTATACTGCCCCTGAAACATGGATGGCGAACTAGTTTCTCTCTCTCTCTCTCTCTCTCTCTCTCTCTCTCTCTCTCTCTCTCTCTCTCTCTCTCTCTCCCCTTTCTCTCTGTCTCACAGACATATGCCCATATGTTGGGATTAAATGCTTGAGCCACCACCATGTCCAGCAAAGTCTTTTTTAACATATTTCAAATATTTAATATAATATAGTTTGTTAGCTATAGTCACCCCCAAGATACATAGGAGTCTCAGCACTTACTCATCTTGCAGCTGAAATTTCCACCATTTAACATCTTCCCATTCTGTTTGACCTTCACGCCTCAGATAGCCACCATTCTATGTTTCTATGAGGCTGACCTTCTGCTAGTCTGCATACATTACACAGTGTTTCTCATTCTGGGCCTGGATTACTTTCCTTAACTCTACCTCCTCTAAATTCACTCAAAATGTGGCAAGTAGTATTTTCTTTATTTTTATATTTATAAAATACTCATGTGTGTGAGTGTTGCATTTTACTTACCTGTTGTAAAGAAGCTCAAAAATTTCACTGTCAGTTTTTGTATTCATCTTTTTCACATGTCTTGCATCTTCTATTTCCTTCCTTCTTCCCTTTCCTGCCTCCTTTCTTCCCTTCTAGTCCCCATCCCTTATTCCTCTGTTTTCATCTCTCCTCAAATTCCCAGAAACTCCATCTCTTGGGCGTCAAAGACATAAACAAATGTTGCTGAACACAATGAGAGGGCTATGAAGAAGGCACAGAAATGTATTCCAAAAGCCTTAAGAACAGAGAAAACCTGACAGCATCTTCCGTGGGCAGTCGGGAATTTGGTACAGACACAGGCTCTTGGGCCAGGCTGTCAGGGGAAGCAGAAGATGCTATGATGTGGACTAATTAGGAAGAATTTCTGAGATTTGCTATCCTTATCTTGACCATCAGTCATGGTCAAGAGAAAAGCAGGATGTCAGGACAGTCGCTAGAGGCAGCACCCTCTAGAGGCCTCCCTCCCAGAGAGTGAGGGAGGCCACAGGATGGGTGTCTCTGCTGAAGGAACCCCTACTCCAGAAGTCGGCTTTCGCTGTGAGCTTCTAAGGTTGGGTATGGATATGATTAGGGTCTGCAATAAGTGACATCTGTTTGCTCTGACCTCTGGGTAATGTGGCGTTTCTTTCTCTGGGGCAGATGCTAGGAAGGTGTTTATTGTGAGTTGACAGGGGTCTTGGTGGGTGGTGAGGTGTGAGTCAAAACTCGACTATGCATTTTGGCATTTTTGTCTACAGATGTTTCTCAGATGTTTGTGGGCAGGCATGTCTTTTAATAAAGAAATAACTGAATGTATGTTCCTTTTGTGGAGAAAAGGGAGGGACGTGCATTTACAACTTGCCCTTTTCCTAGTGTCAAAGACTCTTGTTTCATGACCAGTTTGAAAGTAGTTGATGTATATATTTTCTAAAGAGAAAATTTGCTCATGTAAGCAAAATTCATCTGTTAGTTTCAAATTAACGTGTTGCTGAAGATGATAAATAGAACAATGGGGAAAGATGGAAAGCCTCAGGGGGCTTCCAGGCAGCAGTTTTTGCGGCCATCCTTCCAAGGCACATCTCCCCCTTACCTAGACCGTGACACTGGTGTGGGTGAGGACCATTCCAGATATTCCCACAACTGAAATCAAAGAGAACTTCTTAACTCACAACCTACATTTATTTAATTAATAGCATATTACACCATAAAAAATCAGACATTGTACGATGCCAGTTTTATGTATGAAGGAGTGGTACTTTGTATGGTATTAAATTCCTGATCTCTTGATGTAAGCAAATCTTAAAAAACTTATTTGCAAAGGAAAGAAAATGAAGCCATACTTAAAAAATTATTTTCGTGGACCAGCAGGGTGATTCAGTGGGAAAAGGGACTTGCTATAATGCCTGACCACCTGAGATCAAGTTCCAGAACCCACATGGTTCCTTAAGTTGTCCTCTGACTTCCATGCACACTTTCATATGGGTGCATACACACACACATAAATAAGCGAGCAGATTAATACTCAATGTGAAACATTTAAAAATTGTCTTCCTTGTATCTTAAGAAAAGTCCTTTTGGTTTTTGAGTTCCGTAAGTGGGAAAATTCTGAGGAAAAACATTAATTAGATTTGAGAAACTCTCCTTAAAACATGTTGCAAACACATGAAAGAAATTTCCCACAGAGACGCTCATCAGATTAGGGCATAGAGGAGCTGTGATGACAGAAGGGTTCTGAAAACCAAGAGCTTGGGTGCTGCAAGGTTTCTCTGATTCGTATTAAAGTTTCTTGAAGTGATATTTTTAGTAGATCTTCATTTTGAGTTCCACTTGTTAGCAATTATATTATCATCCACTTGATTTTATTTTAGAAATAACCATTATATACTATTAAAGAGATCAATTTAGTTTGGCTCACTTAAAATCCTTTAAACTTACTATCTTAAATATTTTGTCTACTGCTGCTGCAATAAATAATGATAACTGATTATAATGATGGTTTCAAAAAACCATCATTACTTACCTTCATTACTGACTCTATTCTGATATAAAACAAAAAAATGTCTCTTTAACATAGTTGTGATATTCCGCACATTCTCTAGTATTTCTATGGAAATTAAACAGGAATTCAGGAAGGACAAACCTGCACAAGGCTGGGCTCCTCCTCCTAAGTCATAAAAGTGTATAGAACAGCATGACTTTAGAACACTGAATGTAGCAACTAGAGAGGCAGCTTAGGAGTTAAGAGCACTGGCTGCTCTTGTAGATGACCTGGGCTCTGTTCCTAGCACCCACATGGCGACTCCCAGCTGTCTGTAACTCTAGTTCTAGGGACCTCGACATTTTCTTCTGACATCCACAGACACCAGTCATGCACATGGTGCACATACGTATGTGCTAGCAAAAATAGTCATACACATTTAAAGAGTAAGATAAAATGTTTAGTGTACACGATTTCTCCATTTCAACATTTTGGCACTCTGCTGATGAGCCTTAACTGCTTCATCTCAGGACGGCTGGTAGAAAGTGTGGGTCCTCACACAGAAGACCCACAGAATCTGAATAGCAGCCACTCAGTTGTCACTGCTCAATCACAGGACTGTTTCCTTCTCTGCTTGTTCTTTCTTCCCTTTCTTCCTCTTCCTTTACTTGGGATGACTGGTCCAGCCTGGCCTGGGACTCACAATGCTATCTTGTGGGCTATCTCAAACTCCCAATCTTCCTGCTACTGTCCCCTGAACTTTCAATCCTGCATTACCACTCTTCTGTTTCTCATTTCCCTTATCTTGTTACTATTTCCCCACTTCTAACCGACTTTGCCTTTTCCTCTTAACTCTACTGGTATTCAGCAAAAGATCCTAGTGACATAGCCTTCACTGCTAGGATATGGTTGGATGGTTGTCAATGTTGGCAAAGCTCAGGATGACATGTGGCCCAGTGCACTCAGTGTAAATGTGTCAGTCAAGGTAGACATACCCAAAGCATATTGACAGGAAGTTCTACCCTTGTGCTCAGGGCCAGGTGCTCCCCACATGTGACGCCTTCCCTTCTAGAGCCTTGGAATTTTCTGCTCAGGAAGAGAGAATATAGAGATGTAAGCCATTGTCCTGGAAGATCCTGTTACTCCCCTCCCCCAATATCCCATTGCTCAGAATAAGAGACACAGGTGTGTCTCAGTGACACAGGAATGCTAATTCTCTATTTCCTCCCAAGTAAAGAAAAATGTAACATTGCTCCCAGAAAAGTAACATTGCTGAATAAAATAACGTAGAAAGCTTTTAAAAATTAATTCTCCTAGTCTCTCAGACGGTGACATAAAGTGATCAGAAATAAAAACTAGTGTCTTACACGTAATAACCATTCACTAAGTACTTATGAGTGGCAGTTTATTATTTTATTATGGCTGAGTATAAGCCACCACAATCTCTACAGCTAAAACAATGTCTTTTACTAAGTCCTAAGTATAGCATGATATGGGATTTAGACTCATAATTTCATGTGCTGAAATTATGGTGTCAGGCAGCCTGAATGTTCATATGAAGTGCTCAGGAGAAGAATCCATTTCTTGGTCACTCAGACTCTCGTGTTGAAGTCTGTTTCTCACACAGTGGTTAAAAGACTAATGCTTGCCTGTGGTGGGTGGTGTCTCCCTGAGTTTCTAGACGATGCCTGTATTTCATACTCAAAGCCAGCAGCTTTGGAGCAACCTCACATACAACCCCTTTTCCCTCTCTCTGAATTGCTGTGTCTGATCCTAGATCCAGGTTTTAAGAACTCATACAAACAGGTCAAACCTATCCAAGGCAATTGATAATCTTAAGGTCAACAGAGTTGAGACCTTAATTACAGCTACAAAATTATGATCATAATCATGCTACCTCGTTTTATTTATAAACTCCACGGATACTCCAGGAGAAACAACACTTAGGTAAGGACAGCCAGGGATCATTTTGGAGTTCTACCTAGAGCAACATGCTGGGCATCTTGGAAAGAGGATGACTTGAGTTGAGCCATACAACTTGGGTTCAAGACCAGGCTCTGATGAACACTTTGGAGGAAGTTAGGAAGCCCTAAGTTTGAAATGGAAATTCTAGTCCCCATCCTAGTAACCCCACTGAAAGCCTGTGAGTATCAAATAAGGGTATGCAAGAACTCTACATTTTAAAGATCCTTACAGATGCAAGTTAGCAAGCGCGACTTTTAATATAATTCTCCCTCCGAGGGTATGTGAGAAAAAAACTTCTTAGAACAATGCTCGAAGGGGAGAACGCCGCAAGGGCGAAGGAAAAGTTTCAAGAGACCAAGGCTCTGGCTTCTGTCCCTGTAGAACACAAGTCTATTGAGCTAATCACAATGTAAGTGAAAGCATGTGATACACATTTCTCCTTTAATGCATGAAATAGGTGTAAAATTTTTGAAGGCCGCTCTGGCAAAAGGCTTTGGCTTCTGCTGTGTATAATGAATGTTATGCATTATCATACACAAGCGTTTTCTGAAGGAGATGAAATGGTGCAGAGAAAGGACTGTTCTTCTTCGAAATGTGCCCATGAGGCAGAAACACGGAGAGATGGATGGATGCATGCATTGGCAACACTGCAACAGAACACGAAGTTCCAGTGCTAAGTAGAAGTTCGAACGTGCTCACCCCCTGTGAAGATGTGTGCTCATGCCACTCCAACTTTGTCTTCCTGTCCGTCCTTCCTCCTCTCCCCATGGTTTTATTTACACTTATTACTACCCTAAGGAAAAAAAGCAGTTTTAACATGCACCAGGAGAAAGGAAGTAAGACATAAAGGGAAGTTCTAATAGTGATAGAACTTCTGTATTCCTGCTGAAAAGACTTGGTCTCTAGCTCCTTAGGAAAACTTAAATTGAAAAGATGTCTTCAATATTGATGCCAGTGTTATTATAGAGATCAGACTGTGATTAATTTCTCTGGTCCCTCCCTATAATTCTGATTTTATTCCTCTGCTTTTCAAAATTTATTTATTTATTTTACATCCAAAACGAATTTTCCCTTCCCTCCTCTCCTTCCATTTCCTTCTCCAACCTCCCTTCCCCCATTTACTCTGCCTCTGTTTTTGTTCAGGTAGGGGCAGCCCTCTCAAATTCAGGGTCTTTGGGGTGGGGGTTGTTGGGACAGGGTTTCTCTGTGTACGTCTCTCTATCCTGGAACTCAGTCTGTAGACCAGGCTGGCCTTGAACCCTGAGCTATCCTTCTGCCTCTGCCTTTTGAGTGCTAGGATTAAAGACATGTGCCACTCCCTCATTTCTCTGTTTATTTATGAAGGCTTTGTTTGTGTGTTGCTGTTGTTATTGTTGGGATGTTTGTTAAGAGATAATACCTCAGACTATAGGTCAGGCTGGCCTAGAACTCATCATGGTTTTTCAACACACTCATGCTGAACCTAGAGTGGTCTCATATTTGCACTACTTTTATCCCTAAAGTCTTTTTTAAAGCATGGGATTGTTTTTAAATGGTCCTCCTAGCATATTCCTTCATCCCATGGATTTCTTTTTGTTCCCAATTCCAACATTTTAAATTCTGTAATGCTAGCAAGAAGGAACATGGCAGCCGTAGCTTTTTAACAACTGAACAAAGACAGAAAACCCGTCCCTGGAGCCTACCTTGATGGCATGTCTCCTCTCCACTGTCATCTGGATCCATAGTCACATGCACTGCAACTAGAAATAGGCATGGTCACAGGTAGGCACAATCAATCAGTAAATCAACCTCTCAATTCTAACAGTGAAAGCAGGACCACTCCCTGGTGCTTAGCTTGCTTTTGGTAACCTGATTCTTAAACTGGATCATCTGGCCCCACCTCCATGTAAGGGGAGGAGCTCAGTCCTGCCTCTACTTAATGCACCTTGCTTTCTGCAAGCCCATGGGAGGCCTGCCCCTTTCTGAATGGAGATGGAAGAGGAGTGGATGGAAAGTGGGGTAGATGGGAAAAGGGAAAGGATGGGAGGAGAGAAAAGAAGGAAAACTAGAAACTGGTTGGTATATAAAATAAAATTTAAAAGTTATTTAAATAAAAAATAAAAGAAATAAATCATTCTAACAGCAAGATGCCTTCAGATCCAAATACTATCACTTCTTTAAAAAGAAACGCAGCAGCTACAATATTCTAAAAGTATAAGCTTATTTGATAGCCTACAGCATCAGGAGAGGAACTGTCCCCATGGTTGTAGGATAATCTCCATATAAACTTATCTATCTATCTATCTATGTATCTATCTATCTATCTATCTATCTACCTATCTACCTATCTCCTGTCTATCCATCCATCCATCCATCCATCCATCCATCCATCCATCCATCCATCCGTCTTAGGAATCTTCTATAGTAGTATGTTTCCATGTGGCTTTTTCAAGTCTTTACTGTTAGCTATTCCTCTCCATATTTCCTTCTTACCTAGAAAAGTCCAAACAGTTCTTAACAATAAGACATCTTTGTCTTGCTCCTAATTTTAGTGGAAAAGTTTAACTTTTTCTCCAATTAGTATGGTGTTAGCTGTGAGCTAGCTGTGTGTTGCCTTTATTATGTTGAGATATACCCCTCATATCCCTATGTTCTCAGGACTTTTATCATGAAAAGATGTTGGATTTCATCAAAGGCCTTTACTGCATCTAATAAAATGATCATGTGGTTTTTATCCTTGTGTCTGTTTATGTGACAGACTTCGTTTTCTGATTTCTGTAGGTTGAACTATCCCTTCATCTGTCTTGGATAAAGCTGACTTGATTATGGGAGATGATTCTTTTTTGATGTACTGATGAATTAAGTTTTTGAACATTTCATTACAAAATATTAAAGATTTGTTTAAAATTTTCTTTCCTTGATTTTTTTTTGGTGGGGGAAGGGGACTGGGTTTTTACATGGTTCAGGCATCAGCATAAAACTAGCCTTGTAAAATGGATTTGGAAGCACTCATTTCTATTCTGTCTTATGGGGTAGTTTGAGAAGCATTGGTTTTAGTTTTTCTTTCAAGGTTGCCTAGATTCTGCAGTTTTTTGTGGCTGGGTGTGATTGGAACCTTCTATTGCTGATTCAGTATTGTTGCTTATGATTTATCTCTTTAAATGTTTTCTTCTCTTGGTTTAACTTTCATATGTCAGATACATAAAGAAGCTCATATATTTCTTTGAGAGTTTCCAACTTCTAAAGCTTTGAAAATACGTCCTTCTAATCCTCTGAACTCCACTGGTGAATGCTGTAGTATCTTTCCATCTCTAATTTCATTGATTTTTTTTATTTTGTTTGGTTAATTTGGCTAAGCGCTTGTTAATCTTGCTCATTTTTTCAAATAAGCAACTTTTTGTTTCATTGATTCTTTGTTGCTGTCTTCATTCATGTTTGATTAATTTGTATCTTGATTATTTATCCCTACATACTGGCTTAGGATATTGATTATTATTGTCTATCCAAGGCCTTAAAGTTCATCATTCAGTTGTTTGAGTTCTCTTTGATTTTTTTATGTATGTGCTTAGAGCTATAAATCTCCTTTTTAGGACTGCCCTTATTGTGTCTCACAGATTTATTATACTGTATTTTTTTATTCTAGAAAATTACTTCGCTCACTTTTTATTTCTTCAGTGATCCGTTTAATAGTGCACTGTTTAATATCTAGGATTGTGTGTATTTTATATTATTTCTATTGTTATCTAGTTATATTCTATTATGGTCAGCTAAGACACAAGGAATTATTTCAGTTTTCCTGTATTTGTTGGGAAGAGTGTTATGTTACTATATATGGTCTATGTTAGTGAAGGTTCTATGGACTTCTGAGAAGAATGTGCACTTTCTTGTGTTTGGATGGAATGTTCTGTAGATAGCTGTTGAGTCCATTTGATCTGTGATATTACATGGCTGTGTTATTTCTGTGTTCCCTTTTAAAAAAAAATGAATGATCTGCCCATTGATGAGAGTGGGGGTACTGAGAACACCTACTACTAATGTGTTGAGGCTATTTTGTTGCTTAATGAAGTTGGGAGCACCCAAGTGTGGTGCATCTATGTTTAGAGTCATAATGCCTTCCTGCTGAATGATTCCCCTCATCTGTATGAAGAGGCTTTTACTACCTCTTTTGATGAGTTCTAGCTCGAAGTCTATTTTGTTGGCTATTAAATAGAAACCCCTGCCTGTTTCCTGGTTCATTTTGCTCGAAAAACCCTTGCCCATCGATTCACTCTAACTTGGTGCTTATCTTTGCTGAAAGAAAGGTGCATATTTTTCAGAGGCAGCAAAATGAAGACCCAGATTTTTAATCCATTCTACTACTGTTCTGTGTCTTTTGATTGGTGAGTTGAGATATTCAATGTTCAATGATATTATTGATATGTGTGTGTGTTGATTTGTGTTATTTTGTTAATGCTATGGTATTTATTTTCTTAGTTTTCCTTTATTTAATCACTGACCTAACATTGTTTTTTTTATACTGTAACCCATTGGATATGCTTATCCTTTTCTTCAGTCCAAGGTATTCTTTCCAGTATCATTTATAGGACTGGCTTGCTGGTTATAAATTCCATTAACCTGCCTTTATAGTGGAAAAGTTTTCTTTCTCCTTCTATTACTGATAGTCTTGTTGGGCACAGTAGTCTGGGTTGGCATTGGCCAAGTCTTTCAGATCTTTCAGTCTAAGCCAGTGGTTCTCAACCTTCCTACTGGTACAACCCTCTAATACATTTCCTCATGATGTGATGACATCCAACCATAAAATTATTTTCATTGCTACTGTATAATGGAAATTTTGCAACTATTTTTGAATTGCATTGTAAATATCTGATATGCAGATGATTTTAGGCAACCCCTGTGAAAGGTCTTTCTGACACTACTCCCCAAAAGGGGTTGCAATCTACAGGTGGAGAACCATTTTGCCCTTCTGGCTTTTAAAATATCTATTGAAAATCTTTGTTATTCTGATGGGCCCTCCTTTATATGTGACAGAGTCTGCTGCTCCCATATCTCACAGGCATGCCTGAAACTGAAGTATTCTTGATTTATTGTACAGTCCTTAGCCAAAGCTGGTGAAAGATGAAGGTGGAAGAACAAATTATGAATCTATACCAGTCCCAGGCTAAGACTTCTAAGGCAAGTCTGTGGTCAGGTCTCATCAGCGACGGGCTCACATGAACTGCTGAGGAACAAGCTCTGACTCTAGAGATGACATCAACCACAACAGAAGGAGGATTGACGACTAGATGCCAGCACTCGACAGGGTGTGCTTGTGTGTTTCATTCTGCTAAGAGCCATGTGGGCTGTATTGTTATAGAAATGGATGCAGACTGGGAAACTAAGAATGATGCTCCAAAGTTGTGAGTTGGCATATTACTCCAACATACTAGAAAATGTGCCTCTCTTTTGCTTTTGTCTTCAAACTCTTTAGGAAGCAGTTATTAAAGTTTTTCATTGTCTAGTTGTGCTAATTAGTTTTATGTCCAGTTGACACAAGCTCGAGTCATTTTGGAAGAGAGAACCTCAACTGAGAAAACGCTCTACCAAATTATCTCTGGGCAGGTCTGGGGGGCATTTTCTTGATTGATGATTGATGTGGTAGGGCCCAGCTCACCGTGGGTGGTGCCACTTCTGGGCTGGCGGTCCTGCAGAGTACAAAAAAGCAGGCTGGACAAGCCATGAGAAGCAAGCCAGTAAGCAACACTTCTTTGTGGCCTTGGCATCAGTTTCTACCTCCAGGTTTCTGCCTTGACTTGTTGCCCTGACTTCCACAGATGATAGACTGACTCCAAGCTGTAAGAAGAACAGCTCTTTCCTTTCTAATAGTGTTTTATCACTTTAGCACTAGTGCTATTTGACGGCAAGTTATGCATCCAATAGGGCTCCTATATACTACTAACATTAGCTGTCTTTATGACAGAAACTAGGAAATTTGATGGACTCCTTGGTTAAGGGTTAAACAAACTATCTGCAACTTACACTGTCTTTTATCAGACTTGTATCTAAGCCTTTTATACCCCTAGGAAGGATGACTCACTGAGCCTAGGGGGCTCTCGCTGAGGGAAGAAGAGTTGTAGTGCCTGTTGGGGAGGGGCAGCTCTGTTTAGTGCAGACTACTCGAGGAAGAATCTGAATTCTGATGCACATGGACTCAATCGCTGATAAACAGATCCTTCTGAACAATCTGGAAGCAATGCCTTTCCCTAGGACAACTGAGCCAAGAGGAGGTTACGGTCCTAATGTGTTGATAACAACCAGAGTGACATCAGAATGTGAGGTCTTCGGGACAGAGACCTTGCAATGGTTTTGGCACAGAGTACCCTATTGAGTCTTGTGTGTTTATGGGAAATATTAAATAATCATTCGCTTGGTGGTTGGGGAATAGCATACTGCGAATGAGGGAATGCAAAGGGTGGGGTCAGGGAGATTTCTTGATGACAGAAGATAAGGAACTAGAGGCGGTGGGAGGCTTTTATGAGGCAGAGAAGTCTCTACAATGAGATACTATGCTGGGTGTGTGGGCATGTTGGCAATTGTGTCGGTAGACAAGGTGAATAATAAAATATTTCTAAGAAATTTTAAAGGTGTGAAGAATTAGAGAAAACAGATGGAGGAGGAGAGAGGGCAAGTCAGCCTGCAGGGCTTGCTGGCAGACCTCCTGAGATTTCTGGACCGAGAGAAGTGCTAAAGAAATAGGGTCACGGGTTCTTTTCTTCAACAAAGAAAAGACGGAAGAAATGTCACAAAGTTCCAGAAACATTAAAGTTGCCACTCATCTTATGTGGAAAGGCAAGAGGCTGTGAGGGGAGAAATAGCCAGATGGCTTCACAAAAATGACTGACTGATGAGCAGGAACAGATATATTCAGGTTTTTTTCACACTCTGTCAACAATATTAGGCCAAGCCTTCAGAATGGCATGGAGTGGCCAAGCAGATGAGCATGACCATACTCACTGGAGAACTTGGGCCAAAATGTGGGAGCATTGGAGACTGCTTGAAAATAGAGTCAGAATATCTACATGGGGGAAAGGAGAAAGCCCTCTTGTGTTTATCAGTTCCACAAAGGTATCTCCTTTCATCTGGACTCTGATTTAGAGAGCAACTTCACCTCTATATCTCGGTGTTTATCAACAATGAGACAACTTTGCTCTCTCTTTCTCTTCTTTGATTTTTTTGAGACAGGGTTTCTCTATAGCTTTGGAGCATTCCTGGAACTTCCTCTGTGGACCAGGCTGACCTTGAACTCAGAGATCCACCTGACCTGCCACTGCCTCTGAGGGCTGGGATTAAAGGCAGGCACCACCATCACCGAGAGACTTTGTTCTTAATATGAAATTATTTGCACAGAAGAGCCCTGGCTGGGCTCACTGGAGGTCTGAGAGGTGGTAGGAGCACCGCACATTCATAAAAACATGAGGCTGTACCTCCTCAGCCTTTTTGGTAGGAATTGCCAAGTGGAATATAGAGCAGGGTGTCTGCTGGTCTGTTGCCAGAAGAAATCAGAGATGATGCCAGTTGTGAGGAGGGACTAAGAGCGTGACAGTGCCTGGGTATCCATGTATGGACAGTCACTGCCAGGAGTGACTCAGAATATGACAAGTTCCGACTCAGGCAAACACACTGTTAAGAGGATGGCAGATTCACTGTCACACTTAGCACAGACTTTGAGAGGTCTACACTATCCTCTGCCTCTTACAAAGACCCACCTACACCCTATGTGGCTTTGGGAGCAGTGCTGGTCCTCTCTCAGACAAGATGCTCTGGAGCGCACTAATGGACATTAGCACTCAGGCAAGGACACCTTGGGAGGATTGATGAGAAACTAAGGAAGATGGAATATGGAGTAAGGCCAAAAGATACTCCACAAAGCTCATTAAGGTCACAGGCCCATTATGTATTAATAATCATGTCTAGAGTAAGCCATTATTAAGACTAAATGAAAGAAGAGATTATATATTCTAATTCTTCTTTCTAGTACCTGTATTTCTTTCCGGAGCCTCCTAGTTGATTTTTCTTACTTAATTGGGATGAACAGGCATTAAGACAGTTTCCATGATCCTCTACCAACTCCACTCATATCTCTGTGGAGTCTCTTCCTCTTTAGAGTAAGTGATGTCTGGCTTTCTTGTCATCATGTATTATGGAAAAGGTCATGGGATGTCATGCCCACCGTTACAATTTTAAAGACTATAGACAGCAGACTCCTCCTTCCTCCTAACTTTCCTTCCTCCGTGTCTCTCCCTAACTGGCTTTCAAAAAGGTGGCTACAGTGACTCACATGGTTAAGTCATCAAGACTTGAGTAAGAACCTTATAGGTTTGGAAGCCAAGCTTCCTTAGCTGAGCCCCACAGTGAGACCCCCTCCCAGGATAACACTTTGTCTAAGCCTTAAGCAGACTCAGCTAAACCAAGCCTAGACCCCTAGCCCTTAGAAATTGATATGGTTAATGGGTGTTGATTTTAATCTGTTCAGTTTCTAGCAATTTGTTAGACAGCGTAGGAAATGAATGTACTTACATTATCCATAATCCTTAGCAACATCTATTTTTTAACCAAGAAGATAAAGGATCCAGTGTAATCCTTTCTGTTTAAAATTCCTTAGTACCTTGCTCAACATAGAGAAGGAGCCAGGGCTTAAGGCACAGCTTGGAAGGCCCGAAGCGCCCATCACCTCTCTGTCCTGGCAGTATATTGCTTTCCCATTGCTCACTCTATCCACACCAGACACCTTGCCAACTCTCCAACATGCCAGTACACTCCCTGTTCCCTTTGCCTGAAATTCTCTTTCCTCCCATTCCTGTAAAGCTTGCTCCCTCACCTCGTGCATGCTTTCCCTGACTACTTCTGATGTATTTCCTTCATAGCACTTCTGGTATCTAGCATAGGATGCAAACTGTGACCACAAGCCGGGGGAGCTTTGATTTCCTTTGTTTACTGAGTTGCTACAGAGCCTATAACAAGTCTGACATATAGGACAGGCTCAAGAAATATTTCTTGAAATAAATTTCAAAAATGCATGTAAAATTTCTTACTTCATCAAGTTTGTCATAAAATCTTGCCTTTACGCTTAATCTATATCATATAGAATTTTCAAGACCCGTATCCATGGGGCTATTTAGTGAAAACCAGTCAGCACGGTGGAAGACCAATGTCAGTCCAGTTCAGTAGAATCTTCTGTGTACCCAAACTGACCTTTGGTTTTGTAGATCTAGAGGCCCAGTTCTTCTACCTTGAGAGCAGCCTGCTAAAGTCCCAAATCAAGGTGCTCTTCATGGAACTAAAGTTCTCAATAAAGTCTTTCCAACTACTATCTATGCTTTAAAAAATGACAAATGTTGCTGCCTAAAAATAGTTTACAAATAAGTTTTGCCAGCACCTGGTTATTGCTGTCTAGAAGAATTAAATCTCCAGGGCCTTGGGCCTGAAATCCCCACTGACGTGTACCAGGCAGCAAACCTTCAGACTCACAGACTCAGTTCTGAATGGAACCTGTGAGTCAGGTAAGTAACTTCATACCTCTGGATCTGCAGAGAGGCAAGCAGAAGTCTGATAATTTCATCTGCATAGAGAAAAGTTGCTAGAAAATGAAATATCTTGGTGCAAGGGAAAGGGAGTTGACCATGGAGTTAAAAACCTGCTTCCTGATCTCACATGCTATTGAGTAGGTAGAATTAACATAGTAAAAATGGCAAGCTTACCAAAAGCAATCTACAGATTCAATGCAATGCCCACCAAAATCCCAGCAAAATTCTTTACACACCTCAAAAGAAGAATACTTCTTTTTTGGAAAAGCAAAAAACCCAGGATAGTCAAAACAACTCTGTATAATAAAAGAACTTCTGGAGGCATCACCATCCCTAACTTAAAATTCTACAGAGTTACAGTATAGAAAACAGCCTGGTATTGGCATAAAAACAGAAAGGAGAGCCAATGGAACTGAATTGAGGACTCAGATATCAATCCACATACCTATGAACACCTGATTTTTGACAAAGAAGCAAAAATGAATTAATTAGCAAAGGGTGGCAAAGCAAATTAACAGAGGGTGGTGAGCAGTATGTTAAATATTTTTTTAAATTACAATCGATATTCCTGAGACAGTCTGAGAAGGTATCTTGTATTTTTTTTTCTCCTTAACACAATTTATAATCAGTCACTTTCTCAGGACACTGTAAAGCTAAAATGCCTAGAATATATTCCCCTTGGGTTGTTATCAAATGCCTTAAAATACATTGGTTTATTTATGTTAAGATTTTTATTGGAAGTCTGAAATCTGGACTGCTTTCCTCCCCTATGCTGAGTTTGACATTTTTGAAGAATTTAGGCATGCTGAGACTACACCATCTATTTTTAGAACACCTTTAAATCTTTTTCAGTTACTTTGAAACTTCTGAATATGTACAAAGTGTCATAAGAATAAACCCTAATGACCATGTCTGCAGTTTAGGACCAGTGAATATATTTCCCTGACTAATATATGTTTATCTATGAATAATATGACACTTTTTAATTTATTCAATGAATAGGCACAAAAACTAGGCTTTTTAAGATTTATATTAATATATATCCAACCATGGAAAAGTCCTCTTGCAGTAACTTGAAGTACAATTAATACTGAGTAAGAACTGGAGGGAACACCAGGAATGATGACAAACTTCATCACTTCTTTCTTGGCAATAAAACTTGGGTTCTAGGTGAAAGTGGTCAAACTCCCGGTCCACAGATCTCCAAACGGCTCAGGCTGGTTTCCTGCGGAACCACAGACTTGGATTAGACAGTAGATGAGAAGCCCCCTTGTTGTGACTCTGTGAAAGAAACCAATAAACAGTAGTCTTCTCTTTTCCTATAAGAGGTAATAGCTGAAAATGAATGAGATTAAGTGAATAGAAGTTTGTGTCAAACAATGGATAAGCAAAGCCAAGAGCCAATTCTCAATCATACTGTGCAGCTGGGTCTCAGGCCAACCAGGTAGATGCTCCACACACCACAGGAATAGCTTTCTGAAAGGACATGGTCAGAAATATGGAGACCCCACTGGGAGCTGGATACACCATGAACAAAGAGAGGTGGCGTCAGCAAACTCTGACAATGGAGGCTGACATGTGATGCGTGAGCCGGAAGTTGAGGTTCTCTATGGACAGTTCGAAGAGAATCTCTCAGGAAGGAAGGAAGCATCCTGCCTATGTGATCAGCAGTGAGAGAGCTGAGAGGTGCAATACATTCTTTCTAGAACCAAATAAACAGAACCCCCCCCAAATAGCCTGCTCTGAATCTATGTGGAGATTGTGAAGGGCAACAGAGGCAATCGGAGCCCTGATAATGTCACCAGCTCTGATAAATGGTTCCCTTTTGTGGGTTCTGTCTCACTGGCAAAGAATTTAAAATCAGACTCAGAAGAAAGTTTGAGAATCATTTTATTTAGAGTTTGAGAGAAAAAACAACAACAACAACAGGGCAAGCAAATTGTGAATCTCTGAAGCTGCCAGGAAGAGGGAGATGGACAAAGGAAGAAAGGCATGGTGTTTTGAATCGGGATCCAAGAATCAGGTTTGTTCAGCAATGGGGCAAGCAGCTGCATGGGAGCTGGGGAGGCTTCAGAAAAACAGTGAGATTGACCAGAGTATCAGAACAAGCAGGTTTAGGACTGGGCTGGTACCCACAGGAGGTGCAGAAAGAGGGCGCTGTCTCAAAGATAGATCACACACTACACAGAGAAAATGTCAACAAACACGGAAAAAGTGAAATGACTGCTTTTATTCTGTCTGATCACAATGACATAAAACTGAAAACCAACAGCAAGAGAAACGACAGAGAATACTGTACGTCGTGAAGACTGAACAACATACTGTGAAAATGAATGGATCATTGTAGAAATCAGGACAGAAATTCCAAATATTAAAATACAATATATAAAGCTCATGGACAGCAAGGAAAATACTTTAAGAGGGAAATTTACAGCTAGACATGCCAAAATTAATAAAGAAATATCAGTGACCTCAAGCAAATAGCTTAATGGTGCAACTTAGGGCCTTGGAAAAACAACTATCCAAAACAGAAATCAGTATGTGAGAACAAATAATAACCATTGGGGAAGAAGCTAATGACACAGGAAAAAATACAGTTACTCAGTGAAGCATGAAGTTGATTATTGGAAAAGATAAGCAAAATTGGCAAGCCTTAATTAAACTAACCAGAATAAACAGAGAATACCCAAATTAGTAAGGTCAGAAGTGATAGAAGAGACCTTATGACAGAGATTAACAAAACTCAGAATATTACTAAGTATGCCCTAACATTTATGTATTGGGCTTGGATAAAGTGTTTGCCATGAATGCATGAAGGCCTGAGTTTGGATCCTCAGGATCATGTTAAAGGGCTAGGAAGTAGTACCTGCCCATAACCCAACTCTGGGAAAGGGACAGACAGACAGATTATAAGGGCTCACTGGCAGCCATTCTAGCTCCAAGTTCATTTTAAAAACTAATGTGGATTGCAATAGAGAAAGACACTCAGCATTGATGTCCCCCCCCCACAAACACACACATGCATGTGTGAGTGCACACACATGTATAAACACTTGTATATTCTAGTATGTTGGAAAATATAAAATTAATTGATAAACTTTTAGACCTACCAAAATTAAATAAAGAGGATATATATATATATATATATATATATATATATATATATATTTCAGGGCTGAGCAGCCAGAAACCAACAAGCGGGCTCTTACAACAGAACCTAGGTGTCAGTCAGCAGTGGACTAGATTAACAACCTGTTGTGAATACATTGGAGTTTACTTAGCTATAAGAAAGAACAAGGTTGTGTCATGTGCAGGAAAATGGATGCAACTGAAGATTATCACATTAAGCAAATTAGGTCAATCTCAGAAAGACAACTATTGCAGGTTTTCTCTCATTTGTGATCCCTAGATTTTACATAGGTACACAAAATCACGTCTCTATATATGACATGAGCGTAGAGGAATAACTGTCTAGGGGAATAAAGGGAACTATTAAGAGTAGGGGTGGGGACAGAGGAGGAGAGAAAAGTGTGAACAGAAGTACATGGTCAAAGTCTACTTGTATAAAAATGTCCTTAGGAGTCTCAGTGCTTAGTACAATGAAAATGTCATTTTTAAAAAAATGTGTAAATCAGCTGGGCCATGATGGCACATGCCTTTGAACTCAGCACTTGGGAAGCAGAGATGGAGCTCTTTGAGTTCAAAGCCAACCTGGTCTACAGAGCTGGTTCCAGGACATCCAGGACTATACAAAGAAACTCTGTCTCAGAAAACAAAACCAAACAAAAGCGTAAATAGTCAAAACCATGTGAATTGTTGTTTGTGACTGATTGATTGATTGATAGATAATGGGGTTAGAAACCTCTTTCAAAATGCACTACAGAGTCATAGAGCCACGGACGACACCAAAAGAGCCATACAGATCAATGGAACAGGATAGGGAACCCAGATATAAACCTGCACAGCTATAGCTTCAAGAAGAAGCTCAACAGCTCTTTAAAAATATTACTGAAAAATGAAAATATCACTATGCTCACATGGAATAATGTCAGATGTTACACTGTGAAATTGTTATATAAATTGCACATTTGTTTCTGACCAGTGTTTAATGTACTGCTTAATTTTTTAAGTGTGGATTGTGGCCCCCAGAATTTGAAGGCCCCTGAATTGGGAGTCTAGGAAGGATTTGTTTTACGAGATGAACTAAAAGTGAAAATCTGCAGTCCATCCTGAAGTTTGGATCTTTGCTGCAAATACCTGACTGGCAAAACACGTGAGCAGTTGATCAAATTCCTATCAGCTAAAACGATGAGTGCCATTTACGTCGAGATTTGAGGAGTTCCATCTTCTTGACAGCAGCTGCAAGTGGTGACCTGGCTGGGAATTCTCACTCACCATTTCAGGTTGGACAGCCAAGGTCCACAGGCTCACAGAGAGCAAACAGAGCAGAGCCCAGCATGCGAAAGCCTTAACAGACCTTGGAGACAGTGGAGCCCACCCCCTCATTTTATGTGCTTGCCAAGAAAAGGGTGTGAAAACCTCCTGGGGTGCTGGGATGATTCTTGAGCTTCTTTTTCTCTCTCTCTTCACTACCTCCACTCCTCCACTGGATAATCCTGCTTGACATGTGGGGTTGGATGGGACAGAAGTGTGCTGGCATCCTCGGAATGGTGACCTCTCCACTTTATACAAAGCCAATCAGTATGAGGTCTTTCCCAGGACAAAACATGCCAGTGATTACCAAATGATGTACAGTTGTTTGCAATATAGATAACGCTCCAATGGGGACCTCACTAAATATCCTCTAAAAACTCCCATTATCCAAGACCTCTGGCTGAACTTCAACCCCCTGTTCAAAGAAGAAGAGCAGTTCTGGGTTTGTTCACCACCGTCATTCCAATCCACTTCAGACTCTAGAATTGCTACACAAATGTTCTAGCCACCTTCTACGAAACTTAGACAAAGGAAAGCATCAAGCTTGACATACGGATAATTAGGTATGGAAAAGTGGGTTTAATAACTTTAATGTTCAACACTGTGGTGCCTATAAAAAGATAAAGGAGAGAGTGGCCATCTATTATTAAGTCCTTAGTAGTGTTTGCCTTTCTATGGAACAGATGTTGTTATTGGTCAGTAGTATCCAATGGGTTATAAAACAAAAGACATCTGAACAACTGATGAGCATTTTTCCCAAACTTGGGAGAAATGGTGCTACATGCAGGGTAACACACATACACGCGTGTGTGCACAGGCACACACATGTACCTGCACCCGTTTTGTTTATGAAAATTATTCTAGTTTGGTTGAATGCTTGCCAAACTCCTACAGCAAAAAGAAACGTGTAGTTTGTGCAAAAAGAGACATGGAGTCAGTGTGGTGTCACTCAGTCATCTTTGGTACCCATTGCTAAATGACACACCGACTCCACGTCTTAGATTTTCTGTGCAGTTGCTAGCAACTTGCCTTTCCTGTGCCTATCACTGATGGTGTTTCTCTTTCACTTCAGGGCAATATGAACAGGCTCCAAACTGAAAAATTAATCTTTAGAGCTGGGCCTTCATGGCAAATGCCTTTAATTCTAGCACTTAGGAGGCAGAGGTAGGTAGATCTCTGTGAGTTCGAGGCCAGCTTGGTCTACAAGAATTAGTTCCAGTTCAGGCTCCAAAGCTACAAAGAAACCCTGTCTCAAAAAACAAACAAACAAAAAATAATCTCTAGAAATTAAGACTTAACAGTCACAGTAACCAATGTTTACTAAATAGTAAGTGACTTAAAAAACAAGTGTTCCTTTTTATTGCATTTTGAATGCTATTATTATTTTATTTGGAGGACATGCATATGTGTCACATCATATGTGTGGAGGTGAGAAGACAGTGTTTCAGGGGTTGGTTCTCTCCTTCCACCATGTAGATTCAGGTGATCAATCTCAGCCCATTGGGTTTGATGACAGGGCCCTTTCTCTGCTAAGACATCAGCCATCCTCTTAAGGTTTTCTCAAAAGCCAGATGCCAGATTCAAAAGCACCTCTATGTCTCATAGCTATTTGGAAGGTGTATACTTCAGAACATACAGAACTCATTTCTTTCTTTTCGTGTGTGTGTGGTATTCCAGAGACAAGGTTTCTCTATATAACAGTCCTGGAACTTGCTCTGTAGACCAGATTAGCCTTGAACTCACAAGGATTCGCCTTCCTTCTGCCTCCTGAGTGCTGGGATTAAAGATGTGCAACACCACCGTTTAGCCAGAACTCATTTCTTGACGTCACATCTTCGTTGTTGTTGTCCTGACTCTTAAGAGTTCCCATTTCCTCAACAATGAAGTGTTGGCTTTTTCTCCTGCAGAAATGTATCAGAGATGTATGAATATGGCGTAAATTTAGGCAGATTTTTGATGATTAAGAATAACATGTAGCATTTCAGATATAACAAGTACTTATCGTTGGCTCTTAATACATGAAAACTGTCATGTTTTATGTTCCTTTGATTCATTTCACAAAATATAGACTTTGTTCTTCTGAAATATCCTCAAAATGAAGTAATAATGTCATTATTTTGTCAAAAATGCAGCACAAATGTTGCAATTCTGCCCATCCTTCAACTCTGTTCCCTCTGTTCATTCACTAGCAATATATATATATATATATATATATATATATATTGTTCTTGAACCAAAATAATTTCCTTTCTATGCTTAAGAGTCTCTTTAACATTGAGAATTCTTTTTAAAAATATTTATTATGTTATTTTATGTGTATATATGTGGGCTTATTCACCACATGCATGTAGGTGATAGGTAGGGGGCATAAAGGGTGTCAGATCCCTTAGAAATGGAACACATGTGGTTTTGAGCTGCCAAATATGAGTCCTGAGAATTGAACCCAGGTCCTATGCAAAAGCAGCAAGTGCTGTTAACTGCTGAGCCATCTCACCTGCCCATACTTAGAATTTTTAACCACCTGGCTACTGAGCAACACCTCAGCCTAACCCTCACATTGAGAATCCTACAACTGATGTAACATTTCATGTTCAGGGATCTTGGACACAATTTCCCATTGTTTTCAATGTCCTAATTCTCTTTCCAGTGTTGCCTGTATGGCATTTCTCTTGCTGGAGAAGACTGGGGTCACCCACACTCCTGCAAGTGACCTCTCACCGTTGCTCTACTGTAGGTAAGCCCAGTGAACTCATTGGTTTACCAAGTTGTACTTTTGTGGAACCATTTGGTCTGTTGTTGGTGACCTATCTGGAGTGAGTCAACAATTGTTCATGTCTCTCAAGCAAAGGTTCCTTTGATCCCTTCACCCACATGGATGATAGTATGCCAGAGTTGAGACCACCGAGGGATTTATGGTGTGGAGAAAAAGATCACATACTCCAGAGTAGAAAACATGAGGGACTTGCTGGGTGGAGATCAAGATAATATACTATGCAGAACAGGAAACCAAGACTCTTTCCTTTCCTGTCTTGAGTGGCCTGTGTGCAAGTTTCCAACCAGATTGAAACATTCCATTCTTCAGGGAAGTTCCTTAAACAGGAAGGTAACCACTCAAAATAACTTCAGGAAGTTCCTGAAACTGACCAGATTTGCTAGGCCTTTCTCTGCGAAAGTAAGCAATAAAAGTTTCAAGTCCCTCTTACTTCTCAACTTCTCAAACTTCTCTAAGAAGTTGACCTGGCAAGAAGACTCTGAGACAAGCCAAGTTGGGAAGTAGACTCTGAGATCTGACCTGGAGGGGCCAGACTAGCAGAGCTGCCTGGAAGAAGCTTAGACAGACCAGAGTCTCTTGAAGAGAACACTCTCCAACCTCTCAAGCTGCCACAGAATGTGTAGTGTGCTCTGGGTTCTCAGCTTTTGCAACCTGTCACCTATGCTGGGGTAAATTTAGGGATACAGCTGTCTGTGAGTCATTTCTGCTCCTGTAAGCAACCCCTATAAAACTCATTGCTTCACCAAGCTGAACCTGTATGGGAAGCATACTTTGGTCTATAGCAGGCTCTGTATCTGGGATCAGTGGATATGTGTGTATGGTTTCCTCACGAAAAGTTTTGTTACACGG
Organism: Alexandromys fortis; assembly: GCF_014885135.2. NCBI lineage: Eukaryota > Metazoa > Chordata > Mammalia > Rodentia > Cricetidae > Alexandromys > Alexandromys fortis. The sequence goes on from NW_026068047.1 coordinate 742,204, forward strand.
CAAGATGGATGAATGAACTATTAGAAACCTTATCTGGAGGACCACAGCCCTAGTAATTCCTGTTTGTAAGGTATTGTAGAGATCAAATAAAATAATGAACAGCAGACCCTCTCAACGTTGTATGTACAGTAACTTTCAGCTGCTTTGCTTTGTTATATTTTTTTCAGCTTTCTAGTAACCACAGCCTAGATTACAGATGGTAGTTGGTGAACACTGAATGAACTGGCCACTCAAGAAACATCTCAGAAATCTACCTGTTTACACTTAAGCAGGTTTTTTTAAAAAAAAATATTCTACAATTTACCCTCGTCATATACTGCAACACCTTACAGATTATACAATGAAATGCAGTGAACTTGGAGGAGCAGGGGCACCTTGTAAATCTGCTGGAATTTGTATGTTGCAATGTTTTAGCTCTAACAAGAAAAAGGTGCTTTTTTTTTTTTTTTTTTTTTTTTTTGGTTTTTCGAGACAGGGTTTCTCTGTGGTTTTGGAGCCTGGCCTGGAACTAGCTCTTGTAGACCAGGCTGGAAAAAGGTGCTTTTTAAAAAGTTGATTTTTGTGAATTATGAAGTGAATAAATAATTTGCAATTGTCAACGAATTCAAAGAGAAAGGCCTTTCCATGGAAGAATACAAAGACAGAAATCTATGTAAACCCATCTAAAGTACTTAGAAATGCTGGGTGGTTGTGGCACACACCTTTAATCCCAGCCCTCAGAAGGGAGAAGCAAGGAGATCTCAGTGAGTTCAAGGTCAGCCTGATCTAAATAGTGAGTTCCAGGACAGCTAGGGCTGTTTCACAGAGAAACCCTGTCTCAAAAGAAAAAAAAAAAAAGCCTCGGAGTAGGTAAGTGGTCCTCATGACACCACAAAGGTCTCTGGTACTTTAAAGGTTGGGACTATTGAGGCATGTTTTGGTGGTGAGGTCATTACCTAGCATAGGATGTTCCTGACCCCATGAGAGCACTGGCAACTCTGATCTAAGGTAATTATTAGAACTGCCCCAGATGTCAGAGGAGTGCTGGGAGGTCAGAGAGAAAGATTCCTCCTGAGCTTCTATTACCTCTATTATCCTAAGGGCTCTGCTGGAGCCAATAAATATGATTCATGCATACTTAATGCATCGCCACATTAGTCTGGGATTAGCTTTAATAAACTCTACCTGCTTTTTTTAGTATTTTTTTGACATTTTTTGTAAGTTTTATTTGTTCTTATTTTCTGTGTATAGGTGCTTTGCCTACATGTTTGTATGTGTATCACATGCCTGCTCGATGCTCATGGAGGCCTGAAGAGGGCATCCGAACCCCTGAACTATAGTTACAGATAGCTATGAGCCCCTGTGTGGGTGCTAGGAGTCAATGGTCCTGTGCAAGAACAGAAGAGCTCTTAACTGCTGATCCATTTCTCAGGCCCTGAAGCCCTGTATTATATATTATAGTTTAATCCTCACCATTGCACTACACCTTTGTTTAAAACACAGCACCTCTGACTTTCTTTTATGATTTCAATTCTGTTCCTGCAACACATATTGGCCAGCTCATCAGTGTGCATGTCTCTTTCTGCTCTGAACTGTGGTTGATGTGTAACCTCTGTTTATATGTGCAGGAGGCAAAGGTCTCACTGTGTTAAAGAACTGTCCTCTGTGCCTTTCCCTAGTAACATATACGGGTTGGGGGGGGAGAATCCTCATTCTTTATGAGTCTGGCCCTAACATTCTGTAGATTTCAATTATTCCCAGAGTCTGGTTCTGCATCAAAAGATCTTTTCTTTCCCCTCCCTCTCCAAAATATGGAGCCCGAAATGAAAAGCGGCTAGGTTGTTCATGCAGTGTGCTTTGAGGAACAGCTTTTCACAGATGGAAGGACATAAAAATGATGGGCTGTTATCTTGTAGGCTGAAATTCTACTCTCTGAACACATGAAATATTGATATTAAATCAAGCTGTACCTGGTTTTCCCCATATGAAGCCTTCCAAGTTCTTGACCTCTGTTCTGTTGCTGTTTCATTTTAGGCAGAATTCCAGTGGCAGGGTGAGGACTTGTGTTTGTCTCTGGAGGGGGATAGGGAATAGATGGATGCCTGTGAAAAACAAACCGAAACTGTGTTAGCCTCTTTGTGTACTTTGGTAACTCCGGGATGACAGAGAATGCTAGATGGACCATTAATAACATGGCCAGACAGAAAGCATTATCCAATGGGAGACTTCCACTCCTTTTCGGTGACATCAGTAGAGACTGGCAAACAGTACCTCTAATAAGCAGAAGTCATAAATTCTATGTACTATCCAAACTGGACAGACAATGAGCTTTGCTCACTACTGTGAAGAGCCAAGCCAAAGCTTTCCATGGCTCAAACATTTATTTCTCACTCACGTACAGCTGAACTATCTACCCCCGATCACCTGGAGCTCCGTGAGCTCCCTAGGCTGCCTGTAGCAGCCCCCTAGGCTGACATGTTCTTCTGTATCAATTTGTGTGAAGAAAAACAGTTGTGTGTTAGGGGGCATTTTTTTTGGTGGCTCTTGCCTGGCATGTACGTCATCCTGGGTTTGATGTCTACCGTGAAGAAGAAAGAAGAAAAGGAAGCGAAACAGAAAAATGAGGTGGGAAAGGAGAAGTAGAAAAACCTATAATATAAAACTGGTATGCACCTGGCCCAGCAATTGTTCTTCTACAGTGTTCCCTCACAAGAACTGAGTCATCCAGCTAGCCCTAAATGTACAACGGGCTGGGAAATGCCTGGGTTTATAGCACAAGGGAAAACTTTCACTGGCTGTTGATGCGTCTTTCCCAAAAACAGCTTGCTTTGAAGAGGAGTTTCTTCCCAATTGTTCTACAGAAATAGTCATACAAAATCACAAAACACGTGTGTTATTGATATAGAGTATTTTCCATAAATATGTCCACAAGGCAAAGACAGGTCCCATTTTAAAAATTATATATTTAAAGATGTTATTTGTTTATGGGTAGAATATGTAATAGTGCAAGTGTAGGTGAAAAGGCAGGACCAGTTCTCTCCTTTTAAAATATGTGTGCTATAGGAATGGAACTCAGGTCCCCTGCCTTTACCTGCTGAGCCATCTTGTCATCCCCCTGACAGTTCATTTTTGTTACATCCTGATGGTGTCCTGTGACTTCATTTCCTTTATCTTTTCTCTCTACTTATAAGCAGTGTACCAAAGGCAAGTCAAGTACACTTAGAAAAATGTTGACCTTTACTCTCCTGTTTACCAAATGAGATGAGAGTTACGCCTTTATCACTAAGTGTAGTGTTTAAATGTGATGGTTTCTGGCAAAGGATCCTATGCAGGACTTGGTCTACTGTGAATATCCAGTAACTATTAGCCCACCCTCTTCTGTAGGGTATCATTAACTGGAGTTTCTCTTTTATTGCTCATACCAGAAATGTGTCTGCATGGCCTCCAGTTCTACTTCAAGGTTTTGAATCACACAGCTTTCCTTTCAATCACTTGACAGCTCTCTGTTTTAAGGTGTGCATATATAACAGAATGAGGATTGTGGGTGGATTCAAGTTTTCCTTCCCCATCCCTGTTAGTTCTCTCTAATCTCAGGAAGAGAACAGATCTCTAGACATATGCATCAGTGCCTGCACAGTAACATTACCCAGCAATTAAGTCAAAGCACGTGTCTTATGAATCTGTCGCGTGTGAGCTCCATGCTAGGGGCTGTTAAAAGGTTTTTCACTTAAACCTAACAATAACTTCTCAGGCTCATATTTTATCTCCATTATATTCACAAGAAAACTGAATGTTTAAAAAATTATTTTCTAACTTTACATAGACAGGAAAGAAAAAAACAGCCATTGAACCTAGATCACCAGTCTTCAAAGCTGAGATCTGCTCTTGTAGTATTTAAGTGTGATGGGTTTTGGCAAAGGACTCAATCTACTGTGAATATTCATTAACTATTAGCCCACCCTCCCCTGGAGAGCTAAAGGACCGGGATGCAAAGAAAATCAAGAGGAAATATTCTGGAACGTTAGTCATTAAAAAATGTCTAGTAACAGGTAACAATCGTGCTTTCCAGGGATGCCTGAAACAGTGACAATTATTCTGTCTTCTTTTAATGATGCGAATCCAGGTGCAGAGTGCCCATTCTGGGGATAAAGTCTGTGAGTTTTGAGAGTTACTACTCTCAAGACCTAACACATAGTTTACATAAAAAGTTCTCTGTGTCTTCCAGGGCTTCGGCCACCAACTGGAGACAATGTTATTTCTTGCTTTTAAATTATTTCACACATTTATTTATTTTGGTTTGGTGAAGATATATGTGCCCAGTGGAGGTCAGGGGACACCGTGCAAGAGTTGGTGTTCTCATTTAAACATGGGGTTCCAGGATTCAAGGCTTAGGTCATTAGGATTGGTAGCAAGGGCCTTTGCCTGCTGAGCCATCTTGTCAGCAATTTTGTTTTCTAAGGTGATTTATATAAGCTTTATCTGTCTTCAGAACTGAATTTGAAAGCCAGTCTTCACATACATTTTGAAGAGTGTTAGCAGAAAGAGCAACAGGTGTGTTAAGTTGACACTCACTCTATGTTTGTCATACAACCCCTGAAATGGATTCCTTTTTTTTTTTCAGGAATATTCCTTCATTTTTTAATTCTTTATTATTGCTAATATCCTTTTTTCTCGACTTTTTTTTAATTTTATTGATTTTTATTGAGCTCTACATTTTTGGCTGCTCCCCTTCCTGCTCTCCCCTCCCCTTCAACCCTCTCTTAAGGTCTCCATGCTCCCAATTTACCCAGGAGATCTTGCCTTTTTCTACTTCTCATGTAGATTAGATCTATGTACGTCTCTCTTAGGGTCCTCATTGTTGTCTAGGTTCTCTGGGATTGTGATTTGTAGTCTGGTTTTCTTTGCTTATGTTTAAAAACTTCTTATGCGTGAGTACATGTGTTAATTGTCTTTCTGGGTCTGGGTTACCTCACTCAAAATGATGTTTTCTAGATCCATCCATTTGCCTGCAAAATTCAAGCTGTCGTTATTTTCTTCTGGTGCGTAGTACTCCATTGTGCAAATATACCACATTTTCCTGAGGTGGATTTTTAGAAGCCTTTTTCCCTTCCTTTTTCTGCTGTATTGGTTTAACAGCCTTATAGATCAATTGAAAATCAGATTTTTTTCCGAAGTTATTTACACAAACCAATAGCTAAAGTCATTTTTCTAAATATAGTGCTTTTCTGACTCAGTTGGGATTAATAACATAGGGGGAAGAGGTATATGATAAAATGCGATGGATCTGTTCAGTTTGAGGCCAGCAGGTGAGCACTTTCTGACCATCTACTAGATGAAAGAATGTATAACGCATGGAGCACAGGAAGAAAAGTCGTAAATATGTGTCCTGTATGACTGCCCAAACATGAGATGAACGAAGATACCACTAATCAATGTCATACTGAATGGGGAAAAGCCCAACAGCCTACACAAAGACCCACAGTCAGCTGAAGAAAGCTTGGAACAGGAGGGTCCTTCCTGGGGAAGAACACCAGGAGTTGATTGTCCAATGCCAAAAGGTCAGCACTTAAAAATATACGTACAAGTGACATTATATGAACTCACCAGGTTATATTTAGAAATATATATATATATATATTTACAAATACATATATGCATGCATATATGCAATGCACTAGCAATTAATGAAGAAGAGGCCATTCATTTGAAGGAGAGTAGGGAGGAGTATACAGAGGAGCCTGGAGGGAGAAAAGGGAAGGCAGAAATGTTGTGATTACAATCTCAAAAATAAACAACAAAATATACTGCTTCTTTTCAGCAGCAAACAATAAAAAGCCATATAGACTTGCTGAAGCAAAAATATCTACGGAAGAGAAAGTCCAAAGTACATCATCTTCAGAATGGCAGCATAGAGACACCCTGCTACTGAGGTAGATTTTTCAAGTGAATTACTTGAAATTCATACACCTCTGATGTTTATTAAATGAAATGTTAAAGAGAAATCTAAATTATAATTTGTTTCAGATTAAGAAAAATGAGCAGAAAGGTAAGAAAAAGAATTAATTCAATAAACACACATCTACTTTCAATTTTTTTTCAACTTGACCCAAACTAGAGTCACCTGGGAAAAGGGAACCTCAACTGAGGAAACTATCTCCATCAGACCGGCCTGCAGGCCATTCTGCGAAGCATTTTCTTCATTATGATTGATGTGGGAGGGCATCTGTCCTGGCTTTATAAAACAGCAGGCTAAGCCAGCTGTGAGCTGAAAGCCAATAAGCAGTTACCCCAGGGTCCCTGCCTTCAGTTCCAGCCTGGAGCTCCTGCCCTGACTTCCCCTCATGATGGACTCCAACTGTAAGCAGAAGTAAACCCTTTCCTCCCGAGCTGCTCTTCGAAGGTTTTATCACAGTGAGGGAAAGTAAGCTAGGCCAGCGTGCCTTACAGAGAGAGAACTCTGTTGCTGAAATTTATCCCGTTTCTGCGTATTAGTCCTTAAAAGTATTTTTAACTGTCATTTCGGTTTAACAGAAGCAGGTGAAACATGACTGAATTTTCAGCTTCTGTTCTGGGGTGAGATGAGATGATCTTGTCCCTGGTTGGCTGCTCCCATATGACCCTCAATAGAAAAGGTTTTTTTTTTTTTTTTTTTTTTTTTTTTTTTTTTTTTTTTTTTTTTTTTTTTAAACAGGCATTCCCCAGGAAAGACCCAGGGAAATATGGTCTGAGAAAAGCAATTGTAAGGAAAATTCTTCAGCCAGAAACTACATACAGTTCACACGGGGATTGCTTCATTAGCTAATATGGATAAGCATCCTGATTATAGATTTAAACAAAACTCAAAACATCGATTACCCCAGTTTTAGAAAAACACACACACACACACACACACAAAACTGTTTCACCAATTGGGTAGGAAAACATACTTCTAAATTATATAGCAGTCAGTTAATGGGGAAAAGATTATGGTGAAGCCACAAGGCAGCCAGGCTCTTGACCTAAAATCTCTTATCTGAATACAACAGTAGCAAACTATTGACTGAAGGTCAGGACCTCTTCGGTTGAGTGATTCGAGTCTGTAATTACCAGTTTTCACTCCACGTGCGAAGTGAATGAAGCCCTGTGTTGAAGGTGCCCTGGAGTGCGGCTCTCTGACTTTGAACATGGTCTTCGGTCTCCTGTGTCTTCCCCACACACAGCGCAGCGGAGCCTTTCCACCTCGCCTGCTGCCTACTGCTGTCAATCATCCTGTTCTCGGGGTTCTGACAGGCCAAGAACCCGGAGCCGCTTGCTGACTGTGGTGGGTGAGTTTGGAAGAAGGGTGGCCACACAACGAGAGCTGCAGAGGGAGATCCGTGCTGGAGGAGATGTTTGGAAGTCTTTAGAAGAGACAGATTGTGCATGACTAGTCATAAATTGTCGCACTAAGCCAGTGATCTCATTTTAGGGATATTTGTTATTGAAAGAAATATGGATAACAACTTGTCCTGAAATCATTTCATGATGTTCTAGTAAACAATATCAAACCAGTCTTGCACTGGAGTGTTTTACGCTTCTTTTAAATGTTAGCAAACATACAGAGATCCTTTAATGCCTTTAAAGCAAGCATGAGCTACAAATGAAAAATTGTTGTATCTCCTCAAAAAAATCTTTCCCCATTTTGTCATGAAGTATAGTGTTTGCAAAGTTATTTTTATTTTGCATGTACACTGTAGTGTTCAACATTTTAATTGCCACTTCCTCAATAAAATTATTGGAAGCTTTCCATCTTGCCATTAGCACTCACAAAATAACTGTTAACAATATGTTATCCAGACACAGAAACTTTATAATTAATGTTGGAATGGTCTTCAAAGTCTGGTGACTAAAATATATCCTATAAAAATTACTGGACTTCATTCAATGCTGTTCTGCTGTTTTAAAGTTCAGTAAGTGTGTTGAGGGGAGATATTTGGCACACTAAGCTAGGCAGTCTGGCAGTGAGACTTGAGATGCTGAACAGCTTGATGTCTGAAGCGTGGTAAATGCACCAAAGGCGTCCACAGTGTCAGCACAGTCCCTGAATGGCTGAAGAACTGACCAAATGCAACTCCCAGTGGGGTTCTGAATACTCATTCAGGTCTATATTCCCACCTTGTCTGTTGATGAGGTGCTGAGGCAGGTTCCATTTAGGCAATAAAACACAACAGACTGTATGTATATCTGGGTGATTATAGCATAACTCAGATTATGTTATAAGTCATGAGGCTGAAGGCCAAGTGTCTTAACTCCACAAGAAGTGCAATATTGGCCCTGAAACACACTGCCCGAAGTGTCTTATTGCTGTCAAGAAATGGAATTTCTACAGTACATTAAGAAAAGGAAAACACTTAGCATAGTGGATTTAAAATAACCATGGCTATGACATCACTGACAGCTAATCAAAACTCTAATTGCAACCAGAGTTCTGAGGCTATTGTATAAGAGGTCTTAACAGACACAGGCATGGATACAAGGAAGAACAATGCCTATGCCACGAGAGGTGCTTTAGTTGCACAGGACCCCGAAGCACGAGTGGAACGGGCAGGACTAGGCCGTACGTTAGCATCTTCGCAGCTAATTCACCTGGAGCAGCCGAATAAGGAAAAGCAGAGTGAACACTCCTCAAATGTTTTCCCTGCTTCAGTCACCACTTTTGTCTTCATGCAGTTAAATATTCCTTTAAATTATTAAAATATGAGATGGCATGCATAAAAAACCCAAATATACAATTCAAATGTCCTAGAAGAGATGAAAGCTAATAACGAACTGAAAAGAATTTGGGGGTCACATGTTGTACATGATCCATGCAAAGAATTTCCAGTGACATTAAGCTGAAGGGATCCAAAATGATTGAAGTCAGGATGCCGTCATAAGAACACAGTGGAGATTTTACATCTGAATCTACCTAACACCACAAGGCGGAACATGCGTTTCAAGGTCCAGTTAATAACCTCAATAAATTTAGCCACAGTAGAGCACACTCTGAGGAAGTATGTTCAGAGGGTGGCACGGGAAAGCACGTAACATCATCACGATCGAAAGCAAAAGGAGGGCTTGTCTCAGGAGTCAGAGGATTTGGGTCTAATATTTTCTGGGTCACCATGGACAAGTATTTAATTTGTGAGGACTTTAATTTACCCCAGGCAAGCGCCTCTGGATGAACTCTAGCTCACAGGCATTGCTTCCTCGGACCAAAATGAAGCTCCTCTATTTTATTTCCTGACAGTTCACTGGCGATGCCACAAAGAGAGGAAGATAGACAAGGGCGATGTTGACTTGGACAGAGTATGGAATACACATGTGCTTTTGAAAAGAAAAGCCACCAACTGGTAGCCTTGAAGATAGGTAGTTGCCAGTGCACTCCTACTGATGGCAGCTGAGCAACAAGTTCTCCAGATGCTTTTGAGAACAAGTGAAGCAAGGCCTGTACCACTAAAGACCATATATACTCAATTCTAGAACAATCACCCCGCAAACATGTGTTCTCTCCATTTACTGAACATTATTACCTATGCCATATGCTCAGAGGTAATAACTGTATCTTATCTGTGACTGAATATTTCTAGTCATTGTAGCTATACGTGTTTCTAATAATATTTATGCATATCTAAACAATGATCTTTCTATGTATTTTAATAACTTATTCACCTTATTTCTATTTATTTTTGATATATAAAAACTGGATTTTTCTGGGACAATATGACTGAAATTAAATATAAATAAAATATTAATTCTCTTTTGTTTGTTTGTTTTTTCAAGACAGGGTTTCTCTGTGTAGCTTTGAAGCCTGTCCTGGAACTAGGTCTGTAGACCAGGCTGGCCTTGAATTCACAGAGATCCACCTACCTCTGCCTCCCTAGTGCCGGTATGAAAAGTGTGTACCACCACCATCCAGCCTAAAATATTAATTATTAAGGAAACTTGATACTCTCAATCTTATGAACTAGAGAAAGTCATATTACAATTTCAAGAATTATATATCAGAAATTTAAATTTTAGTTTTGTTTAATCCCGATCTGAAGATGGCTATTGTCATTCTGGTGAGTGGAATGGCTTCTGAAATTTAATGTGTGCCTTGATGTAATCTGAAAGCCACATTTCCAAAAATATATTAATCTACAATCCTATAGTAGTCCCTTAATAAATTATATTCCTCATAATCATAATAACATTTTCATATATAATGATAAGGTGAAAACATATTAAGCTAATGTCTTCAGACTTTAAATATTATAATACTCTCTTAGGTTAGCAACTGAACAGTTGAAGATTCCACTAGTGCTCCTATTGAGACACTGTGGTATCTCCTACAAATGAAGCATCACACAGAAAAACAAGTGCCAGGGGGTAATTAGCAGATGGCAAAGGTTTAATCAGGACCACTGCGAAGTGTATGTTTTCTTGCTCTTCAATGCAACAAGTACATACAAAGCTGATTCCAGAGTACATGCTTCAAAGCAAAGGGAAAGGGTGTGGGAGTGGGTGTGGTCAGACTACTTGATATGTATGTAAGAATACCAAAGGAAAACTTGTAGCTAATACTGAAATATTTAACTGGTTAAAAATATTAATTATTTTATTTTACTTTTTTGTTTTGTTTTGTTTTTTGTTTTTGTTTTTCAAGACAGGGTTTCTCTGTGGCTTTGGAGCCTGTCCTGGAACTAGCTCTGTAGACCAGGCTAAACAACTTTATTTTACATACCAATCCCAGTTCCCTCTCCTTCCCCTCCTCCAGCTCACCCTACATTTCCCCATCCCACCTCCCATCCACTCCTCAGAGAGTGTGAGGCCTACCTTGGAGAGTCAACAAAGTCTGTCACATCACTTGAGGCAGGACTAAGCCCCCCCACCCCATATTTAGGCTGAGCAAGGTATGTCTCCATATGGAATGGGTTCCAAAAAACAATTCAAGCACTGGGAATAAATACTGGCTCCACTGCTAGTGGCCCAACAGACTGCCCAAGCCACACAGCTGTCCTCCACATTCAGAAGTAAAGCACAATTAATAAAACTCAGAGAGAGAGAAACTGGGGTTCAACCTGAAGAAGGCATGCCCTTTAGGTTGGGAAAGTTTTCCTCTATGATTTTGTTGAATATGTTTTGCTGTGCCAGCACTGCTTGGATGCTGAGACTGGTGGTGCAGTGCCGGACTGAGACATGGAGGCTTCTTTTCAAAAGGAAGAACAGCAACCTTTATTTTGCCCTGAGCTAAATAAGGCCTTTTATATCCTTTAAGCAGCTGGCTGGCGACATGCTGAGCATCCAGAGGTCAATATCAGGGCATCCTGTATTGGGAACTTCTATGGAAAACCACCAGCCAGAAAGACCACAAACATCCTTGTCAATTACAAGGAAGTTTAGCTGTTAATCAGGGGGAAGTGAGGGCAGCCAGATCACAACAATGATTTTGTGCCTCTGAGTTGGACTTATATCCCTATTATTCTTAGGACTTTATATCCCTATTATTCTTAGGTTTGGTCTTTTCATGGTGACCCAGAGTTCCTGGATACTTTGTATTAAGAATTTGTTGGATTTAACATTGGCTTTGACCAATGAATCTATTTCCTCTATCATATATTCAACACCTGAGAGTCTCTCTTCCATCTCTTCTATTCTGTCAGCTATGCTTGCGTCTGTAGTTCCAAATAGTTTACCCAGATTCTCCATTTCCAAAATTCTCTCAGTTTGTGTTTTCTTTTATTGCCTCTATTTCAGTTTTCAAGTCTTGGACCATTTTCTTCACCTGTTTGATTTTTTTTTCTTGGCTTCCTTTGTTTTCTTTAAGGGATTTGTTGATTTCTTCCCATTTTTTGCTTGTCTTTCCCTCCACTTCTTTAAGGGAATTTTTCATTTCCTCTTTAAGGGCCTCAATCATTTTTGAAGTCGTTTTCTGTTTCATTTGTATGGGAATGTTCAGATTCTGCTGTTGTAGACCCTCTATTTTTGGTGATGCTGGATTGCTCTTTATGTTGTTGAATGCATCCTTACACTGCCATCTACTCATCTCTTCCTCCAGTGGGTGCAGGTGGGGCCTGTGGCTTAGGTGGTTGCTCTTTGTGCAGGTGGGTGTTTGCCTCTGGTGGTCCCTGATGTGCTGAGTGTCCTCCAGTTGTAGGCAGGGCCAAGGCTCCAGTGGTCACGGATACCTTCAGAATGGTTGGGGGTTTGGGGAGGCTACTCTCAGGTCTCTGGGACTTTGTGGGTGGGGGTGGGGGACACAAGATGTGTATCCAGGGGCTAGGGCCTAGAGAGCAGGGCCTTCCAGCCAAAAAAACCCAGACTCACCTCTCCAGGTGTGGGTGGAGCCAAGGCTCAGGTGGTTGCAGATGCACTGGGGGTTTGTGGTTTGGGGAGGCTGCTCTTGGATCTCTGGGGCTTCAGTGGGTGGAGATGGGGTGTGGAGTGTGCCTCCAGGAACTGGGGCCTAGAAAGTAGGGCCCTCCAGTCAGGGACCTAGCACTCACCACCCTAGGTGCCTTCTGATTTTTTTTTTTCTCCAGAAGAGGTGGTACCTAGTCTAACTACAACTTGATATACCATGGCTGGTTGATATTCATGGGAGGCCTGTCTTATGTTTGTAGAGAAACAGAGGAGAAGTGGATGGAGTGACAGGGGGAGGGATTGGGACTTGAGGAGAGAAAGAAAAGTGCAGGAAAACAAATAAAATAGATGGATGGATGAATAGATGATAGATAGATAGATAGATAGATAGATAGATAGATAGATAGATAGATAGATAGATAGATAAAATAGTTTAAAATATGAAATGTGAGTATGATTTCAACCACTTCCTAATTTTTTCATAATGTAAAACTAAGCCAGAGTCCATGCATATTATTCCTCCGGAAAGGAGTCAAACAAAAATTTAAAAAGGAAAAGGAGAAAGATTGAAAAGATTGGAAACAAGTATTGAAGAAAGAAAAGAATGGAAGACCCTCAAAGAGCCCAACCACAAAAATATTATCAGACCTTGAAGAGTTAGAGTGAGAGACACTGTCATAAATCCCTTAGGTCTCCCCAAATCTGTATCTTCTCAAAACCCGTGATTGTGACCATTTGGAGAAATCGATCTTTGAAGAGGTGCAAGTCAGCTGAGGTCATGCTGGATTAAGGCAGGCCCTGCATCAAGTACCTTGAGAATTCTTTAACAGCAAGGGAATTTGGCCTGGCATGGTAGTACACAGCCCAGCACTCAGGAGATGCAAACAGAGCGAATGTCTGTGAGTTCAAGGCCAGCCTCTACTTAGCAATTTCCATGCCAGCCAAAGAATGAGACCCTGTTGAAAATAAAAAAAAGGAATTGAAGCACAAAGAGAAGGAAGCCTCCTATAGACAGTGGCAAAGGTGGAGGCAGGTATGCCAACACAAGCTGTTCTCAGCTGCAAGTGGCAAAAAAGGATTCCCCCTCACCCACTAGATGTCCTCGGGGATGACATTGCCCCCTAACACATTGTGGTTTTTTGTTTATTTTTGTTTTTGTTTTTGACTCCTACCTGTGAAACCTATAGTACAGTTCAGTGATTTAGAGCCTGTGGTGTTTTGCTACAGCCCCGGGAAGGTGACAGACACATAAGGAGATGATCTAGTTTACACACGAACATGATTTCTTCCTTTTAGATAGCAAAATAATACTATTTATCCCCTCACAGCAAAACATGCACTTGAAGAACTTTTGGAGATGGTTTCTTTAGTAAAGGGATGACCTTACAAGCATGAGGATTGTGGTTTGGATTCCTAGAACCCATGCACAAAATTGGGCACAGTCTCACATGCCTGTAATTCCAGCCATGTGGGGGTGAGGGGCAGAGACAGGCAAACACCTAATAGTAGCTCACAAGCCAACTAACCCGGCCTCACAAGATGAAGTTCCAGGTGAATGAGAGAACCTATCTCAAACAAAAGAGGGAACGTGCCTAGGGACCAACACCCAGGATGTTCTTTGACCACCTCATTGTATGCCATATGTACACACACTCTTAGGCACAGGTACACCACTACACACGTGAATATTCACACACACTTTCTCTCTCACACACATGGGAGGGAGGAGCCAAAAAAACATATATTGGAATTCATGGAGATTGATTGGTACCATAATCTACCTCTGCTTTCTGTTTTTCTCATGACCATAACCATGCACGTGAAAAATGAAGTATCAGGTTATGGACAGAGTTACAGATAATGGAGCAAGCGATTTCTATGTGCTAGGGGGCTTCTATGGAGATAAAATCTGCAATCCAGCCTCATTAGAACTATTATCTCTTGAATGACCACATAAATGAAAGTATCCAAGTCACATGAACATGATTACACAGATAATGTGGCCCAATTGCTGCACCATTTATCTTGATGTATTGCTTTCTGTTTGCTGCAATATATTATACATTCAAGAATTATAAAATACTTAGAATGAAATAGCTCTGCTTCTCCAGGTTGTAGTAATGCCTTTTTATATGCTTAAAGAATATTCTCTTTACCTCATGCTGCTGGTTAGACTTTCCTTCTCCAAATTCATTTAATTTGCATCAAGGGATACATAAACAGGAAGAGCTCCAATCTTTGGCTTACAAATATGTTCAATACTAATGACTATACTTTGCTTTTATCAACCACAAGAATATTGGCAAAGGTGTTTTTACCATATATTAATAAATAAGTCCTGAGGGGCTCAGCCTTTAGTTGTACTTAAACCTTGCCGTGGATCTCAATTCTAGAGGAGGTTTTAGTCCAAAGCCCATTTTTTAACATTCTTTTTTTCTTTTTGTACTAGTGGCACTTAAATAGAGAAGAGTCATAATACCAGGAATGAGAATGGTAGCTAACATTAATTGAATAACCACTGTGTGTTTGTCACTGTGCTAAGAATCTTGCCTATTTTCTCACCTGCCTATCACAAAATTCTATGATGCAGCTGCTGTTATTGTCCCTGTTTTATAAATGAGAGAACAGATTTAGAGCTGAAAGACAATTATATCAAGTGGGGAAAAGAGAACTTCAAAGGAAGAGAGGTCAACGAGAGGAGGCATTTTACAGTGATGGGCAGGATTAAGAGAAACTGGCAAGCAATGGTCAAGGGTTAACATCGGGAGGCTTTTATTGCTTTAGGAAGGATCATCATCACACCAGCTAACAGCAGCTGAAACCTTGGGCACAAAGACATAGCTGTGGCCAAACCAGTCTAGCAGACAGATGCCTGGAAGGACAATTCCCTGACATCTCTCTTCCTGCTCTTGGATCTCCTGAAGCATCTTCCCTTTGCTGAACACATCTAGAAACAGGGAGCAATGGAACTTGGTGATGCTGCCCCAGCAGCCAACTTCCAAACCGAGAAAGGTGAGAAAAGGTGTATGTGGGGGAGTATATATATATTTGGATGAGTAAATGAAGGTCTACCCAGGGCATGCTTTACTTTCTAATGCATATAACCAAAATATTCATCCTAGCACTGCTCGTCGTTGCTCTTCTGCTTATTCCAAAGGAAGAAGATTCCTATGAAGAAGCCAATGAAGATTAAGGGGAACTTTTTTCACTTCCCTGCTTTTCTAGAAACCCACCCACAGGCTTTTTGCTCCTGGTGAATTGATCTTTGCTGCTCCTCCTCTGATGAACACTGGAAAGGTTTCTGCAGAAATAAAGATGTGCACATCATTTCCCATTAGAAGACAAATCCCAGTACCATGAGGATTTTAATGCACCAGGATAGCCCTAGAAATCCAATCCCTGGTTTACAAGAACTGTTTGTTGTACCAAAAGCCTGGAGCCACCTTCTAAAATAAACCTACTAGTAACAAAAGAAAACAATGAAATATTCAAATATTGTGCTTAACTGTCTTACATTCAGCTCCTTCGTTTGTTCTTTGTAGCTGTGAAATGGTTCTATTTTGTTTGCTTGTCTGTTTGATATCTTCAGACAGGCTCTCCTGTCATCCAGGATGCTCTTGAACTCTCTCTTTAGCTGAGGGTAACCTTGGACATCTGACCCTCCAATCTGTACCTCCTGAGAGCTGGAATTACAGGCATGTATCACTATGCTCCCTCTCCTTTATGCAGCCTTAGGGACTGAACCCAGGGCTTTTCGCATGATGCATGAGTTCTCTAGAGCAGGCTATATCACGTGCCCAACATTTGTTTTTAAAACATAGGAAATCTATTTGAGTGCAGTGTATTGTGTTTTGTGCTAAGAGCTTTGTGTACATTGTCATACTTCACCCTTATCAGACATTCCTCTGAGATCATTCCTAGTATCATCTCAGTTTTATTGATAAGAAGCTAAGATTAGGACCTAGATATATCAGACTTCTCACACTAGCTAACCTTTCAGCCGCTTTCCCGATATTGCATTGCTGGGTTTGATCCTCACGGTAATGTTTAAGAGTCACAACTCTATCTGCAGTCTTCTACATGCTGACATCCAGTTAGACCAGCACCATTTGGTGATGATGCTTTCTTTTTTCCACTGTATAATTTTGGATTCTTTGTCAAAAATCAGTGTGTAGATTTATTTCTGGGCCTTTGATTTTATTCCATTGATCAGTCTGTCTGTTTTTAGGCCAATTGTTGGGAACAGTGAACTCCCAGATCCTGAAACAACTTGTTTTCCCCTGATCTGAGTGCCTACAGCTGCTCTGAGCATGAGACCCTCAGGAGCTCCTGATGGCAGGAGAGTGGTTTCTGGTGCATTTGGTTGGAGTGTGGCTATCTCTATATAAGCTGTCCCTGAGAACAATAAAGGGGGCATTCTTGGGGCATTCTGGCTTCAAGAATGACCCGTCTCTCTCTCTCTCTCTCTCTCTCTCTCTCTCTCTGTGAGTCTTTGTGTGTTTCAATCTCCAGCCCCTTGCCTGGCTCACGAACTGTATGGTGGCACATAGAGCGCAGATGGGTGTGGTGCGCCGCAGCCAATGCCATGCAATTTTTATTATTATTGCTCTATAGTCCAGCTTGAAATCAGGATGGTGATACTCTGGAAGTTCTTTTATTGTACAGGATTATTTTAGCTACCGTGGGTTTTTTGATTTTTCATATGAAGTTCATTATTTTTATGGCCAACCAATGACTAGTTCAGCTTGAGACCTATACCATGATGATAATGGACTAAACTTCTGAACTGTAAGCAAGCCACCCCAATGATTGTTTTCTGTTATAAGAATTGCCTTGTGTTGGAGAAGGGAGGTTGCTTGTTGGTTCCCAGCAACCTGGCTAGCTTAGACCTAAAAAAAAATCACACAGAAACTGTATTAATTAAATTACCGCTTGGTCCATTAGCTCTAACTTCTTATTGGCTAACTCTTACATATTAATTTAGCCAATTTTCACTAATCTGTGTATAGCCACATAGCAGTGGCTTACTGGCAAAGCTTTGGAATGTCTGACTCTGGCAGAGGCTCCATGACTTCTCTCTCACTCCGCCCTTCTTTCTCCCAACATTCAGTCCAGTCCTCCCCACCTAGCTCTGCTCTGCCTGGCTCTGCTCTGCTATAGGCTCAAAGCAGTTCCTTTATTTATCAATGGTAATCACAGCATACAGAGGGAAATCCCACATCAGCCTTGGTTATGGTGTCTCTTTATAACAATAGAAACCCTAAAACAGGGTGCCTAGCCCAGTTGTCAGAGAGGAGTCACTCAGCAACTGAAGGAAGCAGATACAGCATCCCACAGCCAAACATTGGGTGGAGCTCAGGGAGTCCTGCAGAAGAGAGGAAGGAAGGATTGTACGAGTCAGTGGGGTCCAGGACACCCTAAGAAAACCCACAGAATCAACTCTCCTGGGGTCATAGGGGCTCTCAGAAACCGCATATATGTTATAGTTGTGAAACTTGATCTTCCTGTGGGACTCCTAACAGTGGAAGCAAGGGCTGTCTTAGATTCTGTTACCTACTTTTGGGGACCTTTCTTCCTACCAAGTTGCCTCGTCCAGCCTTAATAGAAGAGGAGGTGCCTAGTCACACTGCAACTTGATAGAACATGGTTGGTTGACATTCATGAGAGACCTGCCCTTTTCTGGAGAGAAATGGAGGAGGAGGAGTGGATGGGGAGGAAAGAGAGGAGAGGAGGAGGAAGAAACTCTGGTCAGGATATAAAAACAAAAATAAATAAATACACAAATACAAAAGAAAGAAGAATCAGAGCTCAGATGGCAACAGCTGACCTTGATACAGTGTCAAACCTTCATTCCCACCTTCTCTTATTCTGCCACCACCTCCAATGTCAGCAGCCATTTCTGAGCCAGTTCCAACTCTGCCGAAGTCAGGACACTGTCAGTCCTGTGCCAGTACCAACCTTTTTGCTCTTTTCTATAATGTCTCCCACTTCAACTGCTTTCCACCAAAGATCTAATATCCATCTCTGATGTGGGGTTTCCCTCTGGATGCTGTGAATACCACTGGTTAATAAGGAAGCTGTCTTGGGCCTGGCATGGTAGAATAGAGGTAGGCAGGGAAAACTAAACTGAATGCTGGTAGAACTAAGATCGGGTCAGGAAATGCCGTGTAATCACCAGAGGGGAAAGATGTGAGCTGCCAGTTAGAACCTTGCTGGTAGGCCATGAGCCTTGTGGTAAAATATAAAATAATGGAAATGCGTTAATTCTAGATGTAAGAATTAGCTAGCAATACGCTTAAGCTATTGGCCAAACACTATTGCAATTGATACAGATTTCGGTGTGATTATTTCGTGTCTGGGTATCTGGGAACAAACAAGCCATCTCCCACAACATATCTCTTCAAGTTTTCAGTGCCTTCATCCATCTACTACCTGCATATATGACAGAGATGCCCACACAAGGCAAACTTTCTATGATGCTAGCTGGGAAGTATGTGAGGTACTGAAATAGGGGATGTGAACACATGGATGGATGGATGGATGGATGGATGGATGGATGGATGGATGGTCTTGAAGATCTTTGTCCTGCAGACTTCCTTCAGACACTCAGAGCTGCTTCTTCTTCTTGGAGAAAGGTGTAAAAGAATTTCATCCCTGTAGGCATTACTCTAGCTTACTAGAAGAAACCATTGGCATCCTCTCCTATGTAGAGGGGTATGAGTGAGCTTTCCTACCTCATTGGAGTCTTCCTCTTGTCAACATGGGTATGCATCAGGATTTGCACTGGCTGTTGTACTCGTCTCTTCGGCCATCCTCCAGCCTCAGCTAGCCTGCATCCAAAAGGACTGTTTCTTTCTGCTCACGTGGAATGAAACAATATCACACTGACTCCAGTGAGGTTTGGCCCCTCACTGTAGGAAGAAACACATCTCTTCCAAGTTGCTCCTTCTTTGGAATTTTCCCAGCCTAAAAGTTTCACTTTTGAATCTCTTTTTACCTTTTTAAAGTTACTTCTCCATTTTATTATTTTAATAACCCTTTATATTAAAAACTCTCTTGTTTATTACACTATAGTTTCTATTTCCTGACTGGACCCAGACTGATAAAAGATACTTGATCAAAGAAACTAGAATATAAGATTAAATAAGCAAGTTTTTTTTTTTTTTTTTGGCTTGTGGACTCTTACTGTGCTATATTGAACACCCTGGCAAGGATCCCCCAGGGATACAGAAAACTGCTAGAGCGGCTGTTGAAAGCTTGAGTAAAGCTTCAGAGATGCCAAGAAAAGCACAAATGCCTGAGTTGCCCTGGCTAGTGGTCAAGAGAAGTGGGAACGTGAGATATTCAGATGGATACATTGTGATGCCAAAAGAGTGTTTTCTGTAGATATCCTGGAGCCTAGAGTACCATCTGAGGCCATTAAGAGCACATTTGTGAGAGGGGCATGAGTCACACTAAGAATTTCTGGTGTGACTCTTCTCTAGTGGCTGGGGCTGACTGTAGTAAAGGCAACCGTTGAGCCGGTCATTCATACTCATGGATGACCGAACCTCAAAGTAACAGGGATTGGGTAGCTGTACTTAACTATCAGAAGCCTGGATTCTGCAATAACTTTTAATAACTTGCAAGGTTGCAAGGATACTAAAGGGCCTTCACTCACAAGAAGTTGTAAAAATAGATGAAAGAACATGGTCCAGGGATCCCATAGCCCAAAAAAATTACAGGCTATTGTCAAGGTTATTCGTTACTCTCCACAACCTAATGGTAATAAAGCCCTATGGCTGAAGGCATTACTTAGATATGTCATCAAACAAGGAGAAATCAACCTGGTGCCCCACTAGAATCTTCACCCCTACTGACTCGTGTTCATGATGCTGGGAGGCACTCTGCCTAATGAACATAGTAATAAAACGACTCCTAATGAAATATTACTGTATCCAGAGATCAGTGAATCATTCAGCCTTCATCAGAGAAGCTCCTTTTTCCAGTGGATGGCAAGTAACACAGAGACCCACAACTGTATGGTGTGCAGAGAGGAAAAACTTAGGAGCAATCAGTTCTACAGATGTCTTTACCAAACCCCTTGCTGGGGAACTTATTTGAAAGAGAAGGTAAAAAGATTGCAAGGCCCAAAGGTGGTGGATGGCTCCAAGGAAACAGTGTTTTCCAGGCACCACAGGACTGATATGTACATGGATGAGCTCACAGAGCCTGTGCAGGTTCAAAGCAGACAGTCCCAGCACTGAGAAGAGTGAGTGGACACAAAGCCCCACTCCAACTAAGAAGTTATTTGCAGTTGATGCTGTTGGGAAAGGGGAAACTAGTTTTCCTGAATGGAGTGTCACTGGTCAATCCACCACACTCCAGCGTAAACCACATGCCAAGGAGCAATAGGCCAACGCCAAACAGACTCCATGGGGTTCTGTGAGCTGTTTGTTTCATTTTGTTCTGTTTGGTAATTTTTGGCTTATTAGTTTATCTTTTGTTTACTTTGATTTTCTTTCCTTTCTTGTTTGTTTGTTTGTTTGAAAGAGAGAGAAAGAACATGAAGGTGGGTGCAGAGGAAGAATATGATCAAAACATATCATATGAAAACATAAGTAAAAAGAATTTTTAAAGGAAAGGAGAGTATGACTTTCCTGAAGGAGAAACAGACCTGACAAGAGCCAACGGGGTGAAGCTTACAACCACAGAAAAGGCAATGATGAAAGAAGAAGAGGATAAAATCAGTCTCACCAATTAATATTTATAATTATTCGGGAGTTGAGCCAAGTTTCAGATGCAAGCTTCCTTGACTCATGGAAGTAATAACACTTCATCAGTTCTTATCCAGGAGAATCTGTGGCCGTATACTTGGGTCACATAATATTCCAATGCAAGGAATACTCAGACATATTGAGGACTACTTGACCTAAGTTTTGGGGTGACATTGGTTACCAGAAGGTCAAAACATCATCACTACCCCCTGTTGAAATGGGGGCTTCTAAATGCTGAGTAATAAATGGGGTTCTGATTAAAGGCTGGACCAAAAGGCCCGTAGACCAAGTGGTTATTTCCTTCATTTGCTAGTTTATAACAGGAATCATGCTGGCATTGTGTGCCCATTACAGCCTGGGGCATGGGGTGTGAATTACCACAGCAGATATCTAAATGGAAACCCATAGCAATGCCATTTTCTGGAAGTCAAAAACAAAATGAACAAACCAGGAGGAAGGGAAGAGATTATGATCACTATGGAAATGACGCATGGGTAGTGATACCAGATACATTTCACTCAGTTCTTCAGTCTTCTCCCTGTAGGAGCCAGGTGTTTCCAAGCCATAAGCTCCTTTATCTGGGATCAATGAATTTACGTTCTTGTCATGATGATTAAAATCTCAAGTTTCATCATTTGTGTCACGATTTATTATTTACTTATGGATACTTGCAAATCACACTTAATTAGAACGATCTGTAAGAGCTTTTGAGGAAAAACAATAAAGCTGTTGATATTTGGGATGGGAAACTACCTTCTAGACATGCTACAGCTTTCAGGACCACGCTCTGTCAGCGATAAAACTCCGTGGTATCCTCAAAAATAATACATCACTGCTTGGTGCTTTATGTCTCAAGTTCTCCCGCGGGTCTGATTGTCTCTGTGTGTCTCCCGGATGCATCACAGCTTCTATTTCAAGACTCAAGAATCACTTCTTCCACGGAGTCTCCCTGAAACTTTACGTACACACCAGAATGATTCTCCTCGAACATCCTCTGCAGGTTAGTGGTCTGCAGTGACAGGCCACCTTCTTGTACAACTGCCCTTTAACGCCGCTGTCTTCCCATTGGACCGTGAGTTCTTTGAGGACTGCATCACATTTGTGTTTGGGTCTCAGAGGCTGAGTATAGAGTCTTACAAATGGTCAGCAAGTCCATAAATAATGAAATCATAAATTTAAATATTGTTTTGCTATTGTGTACCAGGTCTTCACGGATGATTTCTTCCAGAGCACATTAGATCGTTTCAAGAATGTGTGTGTAGGCAGTCCTCCAGTTTGTCCTTTTGAACTAGAACAATGCCTGCTCCAGACCACCCAGCAAGGACCAATCCCCATGGCCACTGTCCTGCACCCCAGCCTGAAACACTGGCCTTCAGTCCCTTGCAGGTGGAGTTCTCAGTATACTCCATTGCCACAGATGCATAATCAGAGAGAATTCTCAACAGTGGAGTTTCTGGCTGCCTTACAGAACAGGGGTGGTGATTCCTGAGTTCTTAAGAACTTGACTTCTGCTGAGCCCCACTCCTGCCTTCCTTACTATAGAGATGCTTAGTCTGCTAAGGATCCCCTGAATTAATGCAGCTCTTCAGGACAGATTACAGAGTCACTCTACCAGATTCTCTAGAACTGTGTCTACCATATGTCCAGGGCTCTATCATGGCAGTATGGTCAGCCGCAGTCTAACCTGCTGAGAAGCTGTCTTGGATCAGCTCTTGTTTGATTTGTCAAGCCATACATTCACCGTCTATAAGACGTGCTACCATCAGAACTGCAAAACTGGACATGAGTATGCAAGTTAGAGCAAGCCAAGCACAACAGCACAGCTGACGGAAGAGGTCGAACCTTCAAACATCTGTGCACAGCAGCTGATAGATAGCTTACCCTTTTATACTTGTTTTCACTGCCTGATTTATTTTCCCATGTTTGACGCATTATAAATTATTCCAGATAATAGATAACTTTACCAGAGCAGAAAGGGGTCAACCACATATTATTACTAAATAACTTCAGCATATCTTAAACAGATTGTTTCTCACTTTTCAGGGGTGTGAGAGAAGGACTTTGAACTATGACCAGCTTTTGGGATGTCTTTATGGGTTCTCATTCTTTCCATTTAGTAAAATTGCTAGCCTTAGGAAAGCTTATTCTTGTTATCAAGTCTCTGCTTCACTGTAGGCTAAACTAGATAATCTGTCTAATTATAATATTTTGATCTCTTCCAACATCTCATTCTTTTCTCATTATGATCTGCTATCTAATATACCAAACCAAAGGAGAAAAAAGTCAAGAAAATCAATACTAAAACATAACCTAAACTTTGCAGTTAATAAGAAATTTTAGCTCATGTATCTAGGCAAACAATACACGTAGAAGACTTAAAAATGGTTTAAAGTAATGTCTGTCTTGGAGCCTAGTGGAACATAGACACTATGGAATAGCAATAGCATTTATGTTCAGTTGGGCATATGCTGAGTTACCTTAGATGGGTGCTTGTTCTTTTTTTTAATGTTTATTTATTTATTGTGTGTACAGTGTATATACATATGTCTGCAGGCTAGAAGAGGGCACCAGATCTCATTACAGATGGTTGTGAGCCCACCATGTGGTTGCTGGGAATTGAACTCAGGACCTTTGGAAAAACAGTCAGTGCTCATAACCACTGAGCCATCTCTCCAGCCCTCAGTGCTTGTTCTTAACAAAAATCTTCCACATAACATGCTTTGTGATGTATAAATAAGGCCACTCAGCCAATTCCACATGTCTGGGCCCAACAGAGCACTCTGCCTGTTCGTGGAAGTTGATTTTAAATTGAGTCTTAACTGTTGTACTTAGTGGCTGTTTCCTTCAGCTTCTTATTCATAGCCTGGGCTTACTGTGCATATCTCCATGAGATCAAACATGACAGCATGCCCATTCATGCACATCTCGAAATAATCATCAGGTTGTTGCTTATGTCCTCAACACTGTGAATGCAGCAAGGAAAGAGAAACTCTCTCCTCTTCAGGGCTCATAGAAGAGAGCCTGCCACAATCATTTTGGCTCTCTGTATTTTACATTTGGTAGAATTAGAATTCCTGTGGCTGGAGGAATGGCTAGCTGCCTGTATTCAGAAGACATGCTGCCCTTGCATCCAGAACATCGTTGCTGCGAGAGTCTGTTCCAAGGCCTTCCATAATGTTTATTATTCCATATTCTGATCATGGGTACCCTCAAGGGTGGGTCTGTGTTATCGTTCCACATATCTCCAAGGACACTTTATACAAAGTCACATTAAAAAGCTCACTCTGATGTCTATTTTTGTTGCTCCTGTGTATATAACATTTCTTAAAACTTAGTAACAGGAGTGGTATTTGTTTCCAAAATATCCCCCAAAGTGGGATGGGGCTTGTTACCTATGCATAGTTTCATATATATCAACCCATGCTGCACTTTTTAGTATTTCTTCTGGCTGTGCTTCTGTTTTTCTCATTCCTCTCCAGAGTAAGTTATCAGGCCTAATTTTGAAATATGAAAGCTATTATCCAAAATGCACCAATATTTCCAGGTGCAGTTTTATGGAACTGCACAACTGTTTCTCAGAAACATAAAACAGTTGTTGAAAAATGTTTTAAAGTGCCAACAAGTTAGAGGTCTTCTGAGCGGAGCAGGGTCAGGCTCAGGCAAGCAGAAGCTCAGAGTCCATTTACCTTGGTTTTTACTCATGACGAGCCTTGTCTTCAGACTCTGGATAGTCTGCAGAAAAGAGAGACTTGGGATAAATTTTATTCCTGTGAGTTAAAAGCCTGACGTTACTCCATGTCAGCAGTTGAAATATACCCCAATTATTTTGACTGCATTTGGCCTTCCATTATTGTCCAACAGGCCACAAACCTTAAAAACAACCCAGATCCAATCCAACTTCTAGAAGACTTGGTGGAGAAAAAGACCTTCAGACAGCCTTGATTCAGAAAGCACCTGATCTGACAGAGCTTTCCCATGGAACATCGTGATCACACAACTCTGTAGTTAGAATGAAAGTCATGGAGTGGCTCTGTAGCAATGCCATGAGCAATGACTCTCCTTCCTCTCTTTTAGAAGCCCAGTGTAGTTTCCAAAGTACAACTTGGAGCATTTGCAACGAGGACAAGAAAGACCTCATGGAAATTTGTTCAGAAAATTTCATCATCAGTAGAAACAGTTTGCTGGTTTCCTTTTACTTCTTTAGCAATACTTTATTGAATACCTAGAATGTTCTGGGATTATATGTCAGGTGTCAGTTCAGAAAGAATATAAAATCAAACTAACTGCTTTACTGGACAGAGCCTTTACACTCTCCCAAACATTTTGCAAAGCAATTTTACTTTTATTCTATTTAGTTCTATTGAAAACATAAAAGGCTGCAAGGACCATTTTGGTAATACAGACTCAGAAAGATAAAAATAACTTGTAGAGTTATTATATATGTAGCAGACCTTGGAAACAAACCCAGTCAGTATTCTGCAAAACTCTAATACTTTCCATTATTCTGGCTTCTTTTGTTTGGGTGGTTTTTGTTTTCTATTTGTTTTCTGAGACAGGGATTGGCTGTTTACTCCAGGTTGACCTGCCTCAGCCTCCCAACCACTGAGATTATAGGTGCTTGCCTCACACTAGGCTAATCTGCTTTTAATTTAATACAGAAGTCAACAAATTGTCCTCATTGTTCAAAATCTAGTCTGTAGCCAACTTTTTAAAATAAAGTTTTATCTGAACATAGCCATGTCCCTTTGTTTGCACACTGTGGTCTTTTCATTCTGGCAGCACTGCAGCAGTCACCATGTGGCTTGCAAAACCAAAAGTATTTAATATCTGGCCCTGCTCACAGGCTCAACTCCTGAGTGCTGGTGTAAGACACGATGTTTCCTCTTGAAAATATTAATCTAAAATGGAAGAGTCAGGAGAAAAATTAAAGCCTTCCTTTCTACACATTAGATAAAACTCAAGACAAAGTTGATTGATTAAGATGTTATTATCAGTGGGGGATGGTGGCACAAGCCTTTAATCCCAGCACTGGGGAGGCAGAGGCATGCAGATTTCTGTGAGTTTAAGACCAGCCTGGTCTACAAAGCAAGTTCCAGGACAGGTAGTGCTCTTATATGGAGAAACCTATCTCATAAAACAAACAAGAAAAAAAATAAAACTGAAATACAATTCCAAAAGAACATGGATAAAAGGGAAACCAGAAAGAAGGAGGAGTTAATACTAGGGTGTGTATCACAGTACACTGAAGAAATACAGACGTCTTTGTGAAGAAAAACATATTCAATGGTCAGTCATGCAGGATTTGTACAAAGGTAACGAGGTAGTGTGAAAGCCAAAGTTACATTTCAAGTTTTAATTACTGTGCCTAAGGAATCCATGAAGAAAAAATGTCTCTGATCTGTAAGCTTCTTGCTCAAGGACAGATAGCTGCTGAAATTCTGGAGACTGTTGTGTATGGGAGATAACACGTCAGATGTTTTTCTCTCCCCTAAGTAAGTTTGTTTGACCCATCTGCACCACGTGTGCTTGGTCACATTGTAGGGAGGAGGTTCACAGGCAGGAAATACGTCAGGAAGTACGCTTGCCTCTGCTTGGATGTAGGCTGGAGGCACACCAGGATGTATGCTTGCTCTTGATTGGACGTGATGGAAAATACATAAGTTGCTGCGAAACTTGATTTGGGGCCATCTTCTGGAAATCCAGAGGTGGACCTGGCCAGTATTTAGTTAAAGCTTGTTTCAATTTTGGCTTTAAACTGTGGTAGTGGATCTTATTCTTGACTGGTGGGGTTAACAGTAGCTTAATCTGGAACAGCTAAAAGACAGAATGACCATCATACCCTAGAAGAAGCAGAGCAGTCTGTGATAGAAGACACATCAAAAGAGGCGGTGGTGGCGGCAGGGACTTTGGAACTGCAGGAAGGGGGTGAACTGTGACTGCTAGGAAGTAAGGCAGCAGCTGAGATCCAGGGGATATAAAATGTCAAGCAAGCCAGGCGTGGGGAAAATGCTGCTCCTTGCACCTGTAACATCCAAGCTCATTCTTTTACTGTAATCAGATCCAAATGGGAACAAAAGTTCTTCACTTATCTGCTCCCCCCCCACAAACCCCCAAACTGCCGCTAGGATAAGTGCAAGTCTCCTAAGTCTCATCCTTGAAAATAATAGCCAGTCACAATCTTCTAAATTTTTCAGTGGGACTCTCAGTTGGGCTGTAATTCCTGATGGTAGACTTAGTCGATCCCAGGTCCTTATTCTGCCTCATTCTAGAATCCCCTCTTCCTTGAATGGTTTGTGCTAATTTAGTGGAGCTGGATAGATTGTCATTTCTGAGGGGACTAAGCCTCCAGCTGTGTAGTCTGAACACAACAACATAGATTCCTCATTGTAATTAAGATTAATTATCCCAGCTTTTTTTTTTTATTGAGTTCAGGCAGACTATCATAGTAGCTGAAACACATGGAAGAACAGTGTGATGGTTGTTAGTATCTTGACAGTATCTTGAATCACCTATGAGATAACTTTCCAGATCCCTATGAGGGTAGGTTAGCCTCTGGGAATACCTGAGGGGATTATCTTGACTACATTAATTTAGGTGAAAGACTTACCCACTCCGGGTGGCACCATTCCCTAGACAAAATAGAGGAAATAACTAGGCATAGTGGTATTCACCTTTAATCCCAGAACTCTGGAGGCAAGGCAGGTCTCTGTGAATTCAAGGCCAGCCTGGTCTATATAGTTTCCAGGAAATTTCCAGGAATAACCAACAAGAAGGAAACAGACACTGGAACTTTACCTGGTAAGCCATGGGTAACTTTCCAGGTTCTATCTCACTACAGTACTAGGATCATATTTATACTTCCAGAACATTGGATTATTGGATTTTTTGTATGATCCTATAAATTCTCTTACCCTGCTCATATGGTGTACCTCACTTCCTCAAGGCCTTACCCTACACACATTCTCATATCCCTGCTTGCATTTATATATATATATATGTATATATACACACACACACACACACACACACACACACACACACATATAGTTCAAGGACACCTTTCCTGCGGAGCTGCAATGCACACATCTACTTATCCCAGATAGGGAGCCCAGGACAAACCAAGTACAGATACCACCAAAGTCCAACTTGGTGAAGCAATGGGTTTTATTGATGTTATGTATAGGAATATGGGGGAGGAATTACTTATAGGATTAGAAATTCATGACAGATGGTTGCATTACCAAAGCCCACCCCACATAACCTGGAGCACACTGCATAGACTACAGGTAGTTCAACAGATTGCAGAGTATCCTTTCCAGTTGCCTCAGTTGGTCTAAGGCTCTTTCTGGGAGCATGGCTGGTTTAGGCTTCTTCTAATCACCTGCTCCGGTCTCAGGGTCTTTGCAGTTTTGCTTTGCCTGAGAATCTTCTTTGAAGTGTGGCTTGTTTGAGAGTGACTCTCAGCAGTCTTTATTGCTTATTCTGGGAGAGAGGGGTCTAGTGAGTCTGGTCAGTTTCAGGGACTTCCTGAAGCTGTTTTGAATTGTTGTCCTCCGGCTTAAGAAGCTTCCCTGCAGAATGGAATGTCTTAGAGGAAACTGCAGCCCAACAATATGTCCTGGTCCTAGAAAAGCAAAGTTTCTTTTTTTAGGCAGTTTTGAACTTCCCTGTTCAACCTACGTAGAGAACTGATACAGGTTATTGTCTAGAACAAAGAAATACAGCAAGGAAAGACCTTAACTTTCCATGTAAGAGAAATCTATGGCGTCAAGTAAATGAGAAGAACTTGTTTCTGATGATCAGGGAGTCTGAAAAATTGGGGATTAATTGTTCCCAAGTACATTAACCCATGTGCTAACATATTTCACATCTTAGCTTCTGTCAGTGTCATCTGCAATGCCATCAGATACACCCAGTTGTTCCAGTACCAGAATTCATTCCCCGCCAAGTTTTTTAAATTTATTTGTTTTTATGTGCATTAACATTTTTTCCTGCACGAATGTCTGTGCAAGGGTACCAGATCACAAACAGTTGTGAGCTGCTATATGAGTGCTGGGAATGGAACCCAGGTCCTCTCAAAGAGCAGCCAGTGCTCTTAACTTCTTGGGCATCTCTCCAGTGCCCTAGAATTCTTATTTAGACAGAACTATTGAGGCTTCATATTTTCCTTTCTGCTTTAGAGTTGTCCTATCATGATCAGATTAAACATCTGAATTTCAGCCCAGTCAGTCCTTCAGTTTCAAGAAATGCAAATTTCCTTTAAGCCGCCATGAAACAGCTCTGGCTCATAGCACGATGCTGGTTAAGAGCTGTGTGAGTCTATACTGCTTTTGTGAGGCTTCTGATGATGTCAGAAGCAGAAATTCTAAACTACAGTTCTTATAATTAACACTGCAACCACACCATTCATGTAGTGAAGGCTCAATCTTGTAATGTTATGTCTCATTTGTACCTAGGGAAATTACCCGTGGTGGAAATTCTCATAACTGAGATGCCAGAGTACACCAGAGATTGTTACCAGAAGGTACCTACACCAATTGCCTTTTCTTGTATTTTCTACAGCTTTGTAACAAAATGTAATTGATGAGCTAGTGATATTGGCACCCCATGGCAGCTTGTTGGAAATAACCTTGGGTCCAAGTCCAAAAGATCGGAATCTAAATCTCTGCTTTATAGAATTCTCCAGGTAATTCTTCAGAACATTGAATGCTCCAAGTAAGTCTCAGCATAAGGATCTTAGCTCTAGGAAGCATCTTGAAGCAAACATAATCTGTTGCCATGTAATCCCAATGAGACTGGAGAAAAAGGAAATTGAGACAGAGACAAACATAAAGTAGAAGTACTGACAACTCACCACAAATACTCAAGAAAACACAGTCCAAAAATTTAGTCATGTAATATATGTCCAGAGAAGTACCAAGGAGTCATTGTATCTTGGAACAGACTGTCACGGGGAGGGACGTGGGGGGAAAGTGAGACATGTATTTGCTCAATCACCTATTTCCTATTTTTCATGTTGAAAGATAAACCCAAAGTGTTAACTGTACTCCTAGATGTATTACTGGCTCTTCCGTACAGCCATATAGGAAGTCTTCGCTTCTTTGGATCTCATTGGATAATGTTGGGGTGCTGGAGCCATTAGCTATTGCCAAGCATCCAAGAAAGCCCTCTAGTATGAAAACTGGTAGAACAAAGTAAGTAGATAAAATGGGCATCTTAGAGGAAATAATGTAGAAGGACAAAAGGGTTTTAAAATTCTGATGATAATTGCAGAAAAGACAAAGTAAATTGAAAGGTACTGCTGATTACAGCATTCAACATTTCACTTGAAACTATAATTCAATCATACATCTTACAGCCAAGCTTTTTTATCAGTATCTTCTACTGTTACCAGAAATAATTTTGATATATGAAAATATGAAATACGTTAGTCTTCAATGAGATGAGAGAGAGAGAGAGAAAGAGAGAGAGAGAGAGAGAGAGAGAGAGAGAGAGAGAGAGAGAGAGAGAGAAAGCTGCCAAAGCAAAAGGGAAGTAGTTTTAAGGAACAGTCAGAAAAAAAAGAAATAAAGAAATCTTGACAATGAAAATTCATAGCAGAAATGAAAGTTAAATGGAATAGATGAGGGATAATATTGAGAGACACTCCAAAAAGCATCAAAAAGACATCATGGAGATCTGCTGAAATAAAATATAAAAATTAAAACATTAAGAGGTAAATTTAGGTCTGACAATAAAAACGAAAGTAGTTTTGAAGAAAGGGATACAAAGAAGTAAATGGGGCAGAAATTTTTGAGAAATTTTTATATGTAAAGAACTTAAATTCATAAACTGAAAGAAACTATTTCATGCCTAGCTTAATAAACAACAAACAGATGTCCATCGTCCACATCATTGTGACATTTCAGGACACCTAGGACAAAGCAGCTAAGAATTTTCTGTCAGGAAGGGGTTTGCAAGCCCGACAAGAAAACCAGACTTACCCAGTAGGACACTGAAACCAGAGAGAAACAGATATATGGATCTAACGGCTTTAAAAGTCTACAATAAATTTGGAGGAAATTCTATAGCAGTGAACTTTTCAATCAAATATAAGAGTAAAAGAAATACACTTTCAAATATTAAAGTTCTGAAAAGTGTTGTTTTGCATGTGCCCTTTAGCTGTGGGACAAAGCTCCAGTAACATAGGGGTGTTCAGAAACGGGGAGACTAAGTCCAGATGTCTAGAGGTTGAGAATGAATGAGCTACGATGAAGCTAGTATCCCAGGACAGGAGCTGTGGCTTAAGTACAATTGGGAAGTTGAGAGGGCTCAAGGGATAGAAATGTTCACGTTTAGCTATGCTGAAGGGTGGCCTTTAACAGGTAACCCAACTGGTGGTAGCACGTGAGGCTGTAATAATGTAAACACCAGAGGCAGATTTAACTTCATTATCAGTTACACAGCTCTTTCCTTCGGAGGGAAGACGGGGCGGGGGTGGGGGTAGATGGGGGAGAGCACAGGGAGAGCAGGGATGAATGGTTCCTCTTCCACACCAAATGTCAATTAAAAATCAAACATATGAAACACATGTTTTATATGATATGAGCTTTTATTGTCAGTCTTTCTAGCCTTAATTATGTTGCCATTAAGTGTTTGGCATCATCTGGACCTGCCTTTTATTAATCGCTGGATTGGAGCATTTGTACAATCATTTATGTTTAATTACTCAAAACTCTGTCGTGCTTACTTCTCTTGGAGTTCAGTTATTTAAACACACCGAGCCTTCACACAATCTTTATGTTAAATTGAGAATATTGACAGTGCACTTTTGGCTTCCTGCTAAAGTCTTTAGCAGGCAGTCATACTTTTTCCTATGGGCAGCTGTTCATAGCATTTTTTCAGACATGCTGTGGTGATTTATATTCACTCATCGCACTAATGAAATACATGTTAAAAGATTAATTAAAACGCTTATTTTTAAAATGACCAGAGGGCAATACTTCAGCAGTTACAACTGGCCTAAATGGTTCTCACTAAAAGCAGGGGGGAACTATTTTTTGTGTAATGTGGTATTAATCTCATTGTCTCCAAAAATAGCAAGACCTTTTTTTTTTAATTGGCTTAATTTATAATCCGTAGACAGCATTAGAGTGGCGATCATAGAACTATATTTTGGAGGGTATAGAAAATTAAGAAAAGCGATCATTATTACTATCACTAAATAAATGAATTTGCCAAAGCTATTTTGCCCTTATATAAATATGGCATCTGCTCGGATTCAGCAATTATTTGTTTGCACATCAACCTCTGACATGAATGCTCTCCCATCTCTGTCATAGTGCTTCATTTTCTCCTAAGAACACCGTGTAGAGGTACGTTTTAATATTATCTCTGTTAAAGGAAACAGAAATTCAAAGAGGCTGTGTACATCTTGGCCAAAACCCTCAGCTTTAAACGTTCGGGAAATAGCCACTGTGTTCTGTTCTCATGCTGCTCACGTCACAGGTTAGGGCGGAAGGCTTCGCTAGTGAGCAGAAGGGCCGTGTCTTTTCTGCTCTACCTACTCTTCCTTTAGGATGCCCCCCCCTTTCTTATCCCTAAATGATCCAGTTGTTTCCCAGCTTTGAGGCTCGGAAGCAGTGGTTCTCTAAGCCTGGACCAGCAAAAAATAGAATTCCCAGGAACTTATTGCCTTTTAGCTATCTCAGAACTTTTGGATCAGAATGAGGACTAGTGGGTGTGCTTAACAGGTAATTCTAAAGTTTGGGGTTCTCCACACTTACTGGAAACAGCTCCCTACAGTTACCTTTGGTAAAACCTTAATTCTGAAGTCCTTGGCCTGAGTCTCCATGTAGTTCGCCTCTGTGGTAGTTAACGCTTGATGATTTCAGCAGGTGTATCACTTCTAAAACTGACTTTTGTTATCTTGTGGGACAGATTCTCATCTGATCGCCATTTCTAAGGTACCTTCACTGCTTCTCTTAGTGCCTGCTCTCCTAGTTAGGTTTGTATTGCTGTGATAAAGCACAGACCAAAAGCAACTAGAGAAACAAAGAGTTTATTTCGTTTTAGAGCTTCTAGTCCATTGCTAGGGAGATCGAGGCAGGAACCTGGAGGCAGGAACTGAAGGAGAACCCCTGGAGGAAGGCTGTTTACAAACTTGCTCTTCATGGCTGGCTCAACAACCCAGGATTACCTACTAAGGAATAGGGCTGCCCACAACGGTCTGGACCTTCCATATCAATTGTTAATCAAGAAAATGCCTCACTGACTTCCCTACAGGCCAATCTGATGGAGATATTTTCTCAAGTACCTTCTTGACCAGGGTCCGTGAAAAAATGACAAGACAAAACAAACCATCCAACCAAACAACCAGCACAACTACTGAAACAGAATCCTTAAAATGTCTAAGTTCCCACAGCCTTGAGCATCAGGTATATATTCAACACTGGTTTCCAAACTGCTGTCTCCTTTCCAGAAAGCTCCATTAGAGAGCTGCTTTGCTGTTGTTAACTCAACCTGTGTTTGCTACAAAAAAGCAGGCACAGTCCAGCACTTGGGGAGGGGCTTTTCAGAAGCAGAAAGGGAAATTTACAGAGGCCTTTAGAGCACTACCTCTTCATGTCCAAGGGCATTAGCTGATCTTGACTTACAAAAGTCACCATTCTTACCTAAACTGAGTTGAGTGGCAGGCAAAGTATCATCATCCACATTAAAATTATCTGGTTCTTCCCATTTCCTTCCTGTCTTTTCCTTGGGGACTGGAGCAGTCCTCAAGCTTCCATACTTCTTTAAATACATGAGCCACCCATTCCTTGTGGACAATGCAGTGGGTCCTGTGACAGGCTGCAGTTATATACTATAACTACACCAAAGAAATACACTCTACCCATTTCTCCATTCCTTTTCTATCAAATACATCTTCCATAGTGTTTTCTGATTCATTTCCTTCAGATGTGAGATTTTGTCTCATCTTTACTCAGCTTAGAATCCCTCCGATAAACAACTGGAATGAACGCTTGAATGGTTCCCAATTGCTCACAGAGAACAGACTCTTACACACACTTGAAGTCCTAGATGCAGCTTTAAATTTAACTTCCCCCATCACAGCCTCTCTGGACTCCTTGCTGTGCCCCAGTATGTCAAGCTTTTCTGCTTTGCTGTCCTGATCTGTGTCTGGGCGCAGGGACTTCATCAATGCTTCTTCCTGCTGAGCTGTCCCATATCTGGGCTCAGTTTTGATGTCCCCTTTCTTGAAAGTCTCTTCTAATGCTGCCCCAGTTCCCACACAAGCCACAGCTTTCTCCTTGAGGCTTCTAGACTACTGTGTTGATTTGAGTAACGAGGGCCTTTGGATTTTACTCACCTTGAGAGAAAGGACGGCATCAGCTCACCTAGAGAGCCCTGGAAACTCACCTCGTGCTTTGCACATTAACAGGTGGTTAATAAACCAACTGGACT
This sequence comes from Alexandromys fortis, assembly GCF_014885135.2. Lineage (NCBI taxonomy): Eukaryota > Metazoa > Chordata > Mammalia > Rodentia > Cricetidae > Alexandromys > Alexandromys fortis. Next base: position 776,724 of record NW_026068047.1, read on the forward strand.
CTGATATAATCAGTTTGGTTTCTAGACTGCTGCTCTCTGGAGGCAGAGAACATTCAAAGGAGAGCAGTTTGACATCCTAGACAGGTACATTGTGAAGCTGACGTGAAGAACAGAACTACAAGCACCATCCTCCCAAGCACACAGCATGGGTGATGCCAGGTTGTTGTCCGCAGTGTCTTCAGGCTTTGGGGTGGGGGAATGCTTGTTTACTTAAAAGACATTAGATCACATTTACAAATGTTTTTTTGAATAAAAAAGCCATTCTTTCTTAAATATCTTAATTAAAGCATCAGGAATTTAAACTGATATTTATAACATCTGCAATTGGTAAAAAAAAAAAATTAACACCAAGATAGAATTGTTTTTAAAATAATGAGGGGCAATGAAAGGATCATAAGGGTAAAAATGGTCAGAGTACATGATATACTTGAATGAAGCTATCATTTTAAAGTGTATCACTCTAGTAAAAACTTTAAAGATAAATGAAAACTGATTTTTTTTAAATGGGATCTTTTTGCTTAGTCTTGCTTTTTTTGAGGCGGGTTCTGTCTATATAGTCCTGACTTTCCTGGAACTCATTATGTCGATCAAGCTAGCCTCAAACTCACAGAGATCTATCTGCCTGCCTTTGCCCACTCTGCAAAAATGAGATCTTTTTATTTGTCACACAGACTCTGAGACTAAGAAAGAATACAAAAACTTGAATATGAACAGTTAAAACTTGCAGTAGTTTTACATCTTTGTGGCAGCCCAGTCCTTCCCTTGTGTACTGACCTCACTGGAAAGAGTACAGAGCAGCTCTGGTGTGATTTGGTTTTCATTTTAAGTCATATTATGCACTAACAATGTTATGTCTCTCTCTCTCTCTCTCTCTCTCTCTCTCTCTCTCTCTCTCTCTCTCTCTCTCTCTCTCTCTCCCCCCCCCCGACACACACACCAAAACAGACATGAAAGTTTTAAGATTTTTTTAAAAATTGTGTTGATTGGTGTGTAAGTGTATATGTCTGTGTTAGGCATGCACATGTATGTGCAGGTGCCCATAGTGACCAGAAGAGGGCAACAGATCCTCTAGAACTGGAATTATAGGAGGTTGTGAGCCATCCTATTTGGGTGCTAGGAACCAAACTCAGTTCCCCTGCAGGAGCAGCAATGGCTCTTAACCATTGGGTCATCTCTCCCCATAGCCCCATAGGAAAAAAAAATTAAAGACATTTTTTCACAGGAAGTTTGGGGCACTTATAACTACATCAAGTTAAGGCAAGAGCTAATGCCAGAACTTGATGCTTCTGGCTTCTGGCTCAGCCTCAGCTACCTGGATTCCTCACACCTCTCCGATGGTGGCAACTTTAACCCACATCTCTGACCCGTTGGGAGCTCCAGGGCCATTTGTCATCACAGCTAAGCCCAATATGATGGGGAAATATTTCTAAAATTTCACTAGCTCAGAACTGGTGATGAACTTTAGAGTGGGTTCCAAAGTTCCTTGGGGGCACATCCTCCCAATATTGGCCTCCACTTATAATTCTTAGCCTCAATCCCATTCTGGATCTTGCACTGTATGGTCACCAGCTTTGGAAATCTGCATTGCCTAAAGGTTGCCAGTGCACTGTCTCCTCTTGCCTAAAGCACATGCATGTGTGTGTGTGTGCGCATGCATGCGCACACTTGCTCAGAGGAATTTGGATCAAGTCCACTTTCATTTAAATCAATAATCATCATAGCCAGGAAGGGTGGTAGTACAAGCAAATGATTCTAGAACTTGGGAAATTGAGGCAAGAGTGATGATCACTTGCTGTACAGCAAGTTGGAGGTTTAGTCTGTGTTACATGAGTTATGAGGTTCCAGACAAGCCTGGACTTCAGAGTGAGACTGTCGGTAGATAGATAGATAGATAGATAGATAGATAGATAGATAGATAGATAGATAGATAGATCATAGATAAACATGCATGCTGGGTATAATAGTTCATGACTATAATTACAGAATGCACCTCAAACAAACAAAATCATCTTATTTTTGGCAGAACTGAATAATCAATTCACTGAACTGCTTCTTTCCAAACATTTACTTTTAATGGTTGGTCCTGTCAGGCCTGTCAGATGGTTCTATGGGCAGCCTGCTTAGCCAGTTGACTGTCAGTTTCCCATGTAGGTCACACTGCAGATGCTGCAGCTCTTTCCTAGGGCTCTCTATTCAACGTGTGAGTAGAAGGGCTTTCCCTCCATTACACTTCCACATGGCTCTGCATGTCTACAGGCTGTTCTCTGCCTTGGCTCTCTCTACCCTGCAGGTGGGGAGGCTCCTAAAACTTCTCCACCTTAGAAACAAACAGTGTGTGCCCACGGACATCCTGAAAATTGGGGTATAGAGCCATCAGCAAGTGCCACCATGCCTGTAGCTGGATCATGTTTCTGACCACACAGAAATGCTTTCAGTGAAGTCTGGAGGGGAAACCTGATCTCTAACAAAATGGCTGCTGTGACCTGTACTCATAGTGCCAACTAACACGCCACAAAGATCACGGGACCACTAGCTCTGCCTAAGTGTTGTTTCCTCTTGGAGTCTTTCCTTGTGTTGCAGAGAGGGACCACAGCCGCTTGTGCCTGGATGAAAGTGTGGTGAAGGAACACAGGGAAGTAGAGAGAAGACAAGGGAGGATGGTGTGCAAGAGCAACGCCTGTCTGCCTTGACCTCGTCTGAGCACGTGGCCATTTCAAAGCTTCCAAGTTTACATTTCTTTCTATGCTCAGCATCAGTTAACACGTTCTCAGGGTCCACTTTATTCTCCCCCTCCCTTTTTTTCAATTAAAGACGTTGAGGCTCATTTTATATATATAATATATATATATAAATATATATATATAATATTTATATATATATAAACTTCCTGTAAGTCATAGAATGGAAGCAGGGAGCAAAAGAATGGACTCCAGAAACCACTGCTCAGCTTGGACTCAGCTTGGCCCTGACTCCTGCACGGTTGTGTTATTTATTTATTTATTTATTTATTTATTTATTTATTTATTTGACATTTTCGCCTAAAAGAATATTGGCCAAATAGTTTCGCCAACATTTCCTTTAGGTAACGAGTTTGCTTCTAGCCATGACTTCTCTGCTCTACTCATATAGTTAAATGGCCTTTAAATTTTTTTCCATACAGCTCATTCGACTCTAAAGTCTTAAAGGCAGTTCTTCTTCATGCTCCGCACAGTTATAATATAATATAGGTGCTCCAGGCCCCCATTTCATTCCTCCTTTGGCTAGGAGTTTCCTTTGGGTACTTTGAATATAGCCAGTGATCATCAGCCAGTCACACCAATCACACAGTTCTGGCTGAACTTAGACTCACACACAAGTTCAAGAAAGAGACCAATGTCAGAGTATTTAAACAATAAATGCAATTGTTCTAAGAAGAGGCAACATAGGACTCCTTCTAATCTCTTTGCCTCACCACAGACAGCTCGCAAGGCTCCTCGTCTGCGCTAGAAGTGGCTGACGTCCTCGTGTTTTCTGCTGTACTTATCATCTGGAAAATTTGACTGCCGTCGAATATGTGCTAAATGATACGCCAATACACTCTTCGGCCAAAAGGTAAAACTCAAGATTGTGTCGGGAAAACCTTCACAAGAAGACTGCAACCACTTTACATGTGTAAAACTCCTTCCATCGGGGAGCAGGGACCCTGAAACTTCCAACAAAGCACATGAAAATGACATCAGTGGTCTGTTTCCCTCCTCGTAAATGAACCAGACCTAGGCAGAGACATTCAGGCAATGTCAGCTCTTGTCAAGCCAAGACAAGGTTTGACATCTGTTAAACCGTTAAAGACACAGATAAAATGGTGACCAAGATGGAGGAGGGAAGTGTGGAAGACATGTATAAAGTCTGAGAGTGACAGGTCAGGGCTGATTGAGTCCTGGATTTGGAAATATCACTAAAGCATATTGGCTAAACCTTCCCAAGTTCTACATCAGTGCTAACACACTCAAAGTAAAAGGACTGTGGAAGTCTGTAACAGAAAGCCTTGGGGCTTTGAACACTGATGAGGTCATTCCCAGACTAGGTGGGTATCCTTGGGTGCCTCCCAGCCTCACCTTCTTTCAGGAAGCTTGTTTTGATTCTATGGAGTGTAATTTGCCCTGACCTCTAAGAGAACATTGTCCTTGAAATTGCCCCATAAGAGCAGACCCAAACACAGCTTACGATTACTCTAGGTTTGAATCCAAGTTAATCAGGAGAACCGCCTTTCTCTGTCCTGAGGGCATAGTGGCTTTGAAGTTTCCCTTCTAAGTTTGTGACAAGGACAACGCAAAACAGTCATCAAATTATTTTATTTTTACTTTTCTGGGGAGAAGAAATCACATCCATTTCTCCACAGGCACGTGGGCTTTGGAGTCGACTTCTCATCAGCAGAAATTGAACAGGAGTCACAGGAATCTCTTGGACAGAGGTGATGGAGAAAGAATGAGCCTTCTCCATAGGTGCTCCTCTTTCCACGAGAAATTTAGGGGTAAAGTTAGACAGCACAGGTACAGAAAGTTAGCCTCTAGGTCCTCAAGTCAAGGAAAGATGCCCCCAAAGCCACCTCACCCAATGGTACTGGTTTACTCTGCTGCCATTTGGATACACCTTACACTGGATACACCAACAACTCTTGGATATACCTTAGCATTTAGTTTCATGACTTATGAATAACTTTTGAGATGCTTACTTTTCTCAAGCAAGACTAAACCTTCCTTGGTAAATATACCATGAAAACAGACGAATATGCATCCAGGTGAGCTCGGGAAACCTCAGGGCCCTGAGCAAGAACAAGAACAGTTTCCATACATGGATAAATCTTGATTTCCTATAGCTACAAGGAAGTACAAAGAAAGCATCCAGCCAGTGGATGAGGGGATGTGAGTAAGGATGGCCGCAGTGCCTTAACTCATGTCTTAACAACTTCCTGTTGTGATAAAATGCCATTATCGAAAACAACTTAAGAAAGAGTTTGACTTACAGGTCGAGGAGAGTCCAAATGGTGGGGAAAGCATGGCAGTACACAGTAATTCTAGCTGGGGGTAGCCAACAGAAAATGTGGCAAGGTCATAAACTCTCAATGTCCACCTCCAGAAACACTTCTTCCAGTAAGACTGCACCTGCTGAAGGTTCTGAACTTCCTAAACAGCATCACCACTGGGGACCATAAATACATGTGCCTGTCGTAGGTATTTCTCAGTCAAACCACCTCACTCACTGAAAGGAACTTTCATTGCTGTGTGAGTAGGGTTGTGGAAAATAGGAGATCCATAGCTAGAGGAAAAGGCCAGAAAACTGGACCTGGTGAATAGCGCCTCCATCCAACATGTAAGACTCAACTTTGTACTAGGTCCTAAGATGGGTAGTTTTTCTAATACAGTCTCAATAGCAAAGGCAACTTGGTAGCAGATGTTTTAGAAGTGTCAATCTTGTGAGCACTAAGCACCAGGCTGAGGATCTGGGCTGGACATAGATACCAAGAACTGTTTCTTTCAGGTGAGTGCTAGGCACTGAGGTGGGGGCAAGGGGGACACAGCTGCAGCCTAGGAGACGCCAGGAAATGAATTTTTGTGAAAATTCACCATGTTCTTCTCCCTTTGGGATTTTTCTAGGGAGTGGTTTCTGGTTCTGGCTGTAATCTGTTAGAAGAGAAGAATCCAGAGATACAGTGTCAGAGCGCAGTTCCCTTCCACCTCCCTTCCCTTGGTAGACCTTGAGCTTAGACAAGAAAAGGTCACAAGAGCAAGCAGGATTATTTTAAATGCCCTCCTCCAGAACCTGGATAGACCTGTTACCTACTCCCAAGGCTAGGAACTCTCCCCCATGGTGCCTCTATCCTCTGCCACCATCAAGTCCTGCTTCTCTCCAGCAGCACCTATGCCTGAGCTAAGAAATGGACCTGACATCTGTCCTGGATCATTCAACCCACACCTGACAAGATTTAACCAAGAGGAACTTGCATCTCTGCTGTCTACCTAGACAGCTGCCTTGCAGGACACTGCTAGCCTTTTATAGAGTTGTTGGCATTGTTTTAAAAGACAATTATTTTATTTCACTAAAAATATTTATCAAGGAGGCTATATACACACACATATAGAAGAGGGAAAGTCGACTTTATTTAAGGGGGTGGTCCTTGGTAGGACCATGCTTAAGGGAATAATCCCACATCCAAAGAGTGTACGGGCAGCACAAATTAGACTTGGTGGATTATTAAAATGAAAAGAAAAAGAGAACAAGAAATTGGGAGGGATGGGGAATTGGAGGATTGATCTCAAAGGAATTAGCAGAGCACTGAGGGGTAAATATGACCCAAATACATTGCATGTATGTATTAAATTCTCAAAGAATTAACAACAATATTATACTAAAATTATTTAGTTGGGATGGTGTAATTGGTGTTGACCACTTGCCTAGCATTCACAAGGCCTTAGGTTCCATACACAGCACCATGTCCAATGAACGAATTAATTAATTAATTAATAACAAAGTATTGAGTGCAGTGGTGAGTTTGAGGTGACCCCAAGCTACATGAAACTGTCTCAAAAAGAAACGTGTGTGTGAGATATCATAAGAAGACAGTAGATTTTAAGTGTCAAAGTTAAAAATGTGCGTGGGAGTTAATTCAGAAGAAAGCTTGACTACTCTCACTTGGAAGGTGAATTTAGTATCTCAGAACGTTGGCGCTACATGGTACCATTGCAATTACCCCATCTAAAGATTATTTCTGGGTATCGTGGAGCCAGTGACAAAGTCAGCAAGCTCTGACCTCCATTTGCTCATGTCAAGCCCTTGGCCATTCGCCCATCCTAATCACTCCCCCCCTGCATGGAGCTACCTAAAGTGGAAACACTACCTGCTGTTCTGTTTCCAGAGAATCGATGTATACACATCAGGAGGCTTCTGACCTCAGGGAGCTTAGGACCTAGCTGAAAGGAAGATGCTCATATACTTCTTTGATTTAAATTGGGAAATAGACTGAACTGCACTGGGTGGATAAGTAACCCATTCTGAACCTGCAAGTTTCAGCAGGAAAAGGATGGACCCCCCCACCCCCAGTGTGTGCTGAACAGATGGGAGGGAGGAAGGGAGGCAGGAAGAAAAAGAGGAGGAAAGAAGGGAGGCAGGCAGGAGGGAGGGAGGCAGGCAAGGATGGAGGGATGGAAAGACACTTGAGGAGAACACCTCCCCAGTGAGCCAACTTCTGTAGTCTTAGTGGATGATCCAGGACAGAGAACTCTTCATAAAACTCAACCCATTTCCTTGACTGAGCAGTTCAAGGTGAGAGAGAACAAGAGAAAGACAACTTTACCTTCTTCTTGCCCGGTTTCCAATTCTATTGTTAGGAGAACACTGATGATTTTGTAATGACCCTCAAAACCATGGTGACACACTCTCCTTCCCAAATACCCAGATGTATATAGCCGCTGTGGGAACGCATTCACGGAGTAACCTATGCCACATGAAGGTAATCCTGACTACCCCACAGGCTGACGCACAGAGGCCAGGTGGGCCTGCACCCTCTGTACTGACAGGTCTCCGAGGCCACTTTGCTTGTTCCCATTTGCTCCAAAACACAAACATAGAAATGCCCTCAGACTTCACAACTGCCAGAAAGCGAACTGGGAAGTAACAGTTGAGGCACACGGGGCGGGGGGGGGGGGGGGGGGGGGGGGGGGGGGGGGGGGGGGGGGGGGGGGGGGGGGGGGGGGGGGGGGGGGGGGGGGAAGACAATTAAACCACCAGGGACAAGCTGGGCTTTTGAAGCTTCTTAGGTTAGGTGTGATGGTTCAGGACTATAATCCCAGCACTGGGAAGCTCTGAAACTCCTGTGCATTTGAGGCCAGCCTGGGCTACATGGAAGACCCTGTACATTTCTTAGGTGTCAGTCTCTGGAAGGTCCTTTCTATAAAGCAAATGCCTTCATATTGTAAAGCGTATTAGGAAGAAGGGAGGGAAAGAGAAAGGAGGAAGGGGGAAGGAGAGAGGGGGAAGGAGAGAGGGAAGGAGTTTAGGCACTTTGCCAATGTTTGTACTTCTGTTGGAACCCTACGAACTCAGCACTGAATTCAAGATTCCTACGTTTCTTTAGATAATCGGCATTCCTATAGCATGGCTGCTTTGATTTATAGGCAGCAAAGTAAAACCACAACCCAGGAAGTGTTGGGTGAGACAGGGCCAGGTGATTCCCTAATGGAGCAGGACATAGGACATATCACTCCTGCTGCGGCGGCTGCTTTGGACCTCATCATCCTTGTCAACTTAGGGAATATATTATATTCCTTACTGTGAAGACATGGTTTGATTTCTGAGGATCCTGCTTTACTTCTTACCCTTGCTGCTAGGAAGCTCAGAGGCAAATTTAAGCTCCCCTTCCGTAAACTGTCTACTGTTCCACGCGCACATCAGAGCTCTTGTTTTCTTCTCATCTTGACTCTGGATTCTGATTTCAATTTTACGCAGTCTTAAGTTTTTACATAGCATTTACATGCTTGTTGTAAGTATTCTCACAAGGCATCCCCAAACCTTAGCAGACTAAAGTAAGGCATGCATGACATTAAAAAAAATAATAATTTACCTGGGCTGTGCTTTCATCTGTTGTACCCTACAGATTCTTCAGTGCTTTGAATTCTATTACTTAAAAAAAATCTGAAGAAAATTCAGACACCATCTGGCTGTCTTTAGAAAGACAGAGGTAATTCGGGTCTTTGATCTGCACTGCACATGGGCTGAAGGAGGGAAAGAGGACCAATCTCCCTGACACAGACAATCGCTCGCTTTATTAAACAAGTGTCTTGTATTACACACAGAGAGCATGCATTATGTGGACGCACACGGGAAAGTTAGAATGAAAAGTAGATAGGGAGCGAGGGTAGGAGACTCTGGGTTTGAAACATTCCCCTCACAGCTGTTTCTAATAAAGTCCTCTAAAGGCGAGCTTATTTCCACAGCATAGACTAATGCAACTGTAACTGCCCCGAAATGTTGTATTTATTTTTCTAAATATAAAGTATCAGAAATAACTGAGAGTCCATAACCACTGCAGGTCACCACCCTGCAGACAGGTTACTTTGCATTTTTCTTTTAGTAATGCTATCATTCAAGACCCGGGCCATTTGTCACCGTTGACCTAGTAATAAAGTTGTGAACGTAATCACAAGAAAAGAAGAAGAAGAAAAAATAGGGCTAGGGGAAACAGAACCACACTGATGAGAGAAGTCAAAAAGGTCATTGGGGATTGCAAATGGAAAGGATGGCTGGCGAGAGGCTCTTTCCAACTTGCTGTGTGGGGAAAAGAGAACTGGATGGGTCCCGGGAACTTCACCGGCAAGTGTCCCTAAACTGGCTCGGGTTTGGGGAGACTAGGGTGTTGGTCAGTTCACTGGCTCAATTAGCCCTGAGGTTAACTTTCTCATCAGTCTAGGAACGCATGTTTCCATTTCCCAGGTTCCCCTCAAGTTACCTTTTTAATTTCCCAGCGTCTTCCCCCATCCCATGTGGAGGCTTCCGCTTCAATGCAGTTTTGCAGTTTTGTAAGGAATGGGAGATTGCGAGTTTCTTTCAGTGGAAGTTGGGAACAACAGTAAAGGCCAAGTCCTTCCGTGTCTGGGCTGGTTCTCCAACTCACAGCCGTCTCCAATCTGGCAAGAGGGGGCCACCTGCAGAGCTTCACTTTCAGGGGACTTGGAATTTCCCGGGTGTTCCAAGGGGTCCAGGAGATGCCCTGTACTAGACACAGGCAGAGCCTGGATCTGCAGGGAGTGTGGTGCCTGGCAGCTCTGGTACACTGGCTCTTGACTGCACCAACAACTGTCCCCAGAGGGCGCCCTGGGCCGGCACCCTGTTTCCCGACCAGGCCTACAGCTGTAGGAGAGAGTGTGGGAGGGAGAAGGAGGGGTCTCTTGTGGACCCTCGAGCAGGGTGAGTCTTCAAGTCTTCACTTCTGCCTGGGGCACGGGGGTGGGAGGGGGCTGGAAACAGCCACCCAGCGGGATAGTTGACAGACTCTCCGCCACCCCTTCCTTTCCCCGACCAGAGTATATTGACCCACCACCGCCCAGTCATCCATCCAGGGTGGGATTATTATTCAGGCTGTATGCAGAGGTTATGGCTGGGACTTTACTGAGTCTTGTTGAAGCTCGCTAAGGTCAGGGCCCTGTCCCCTTCGTATAGCCCGGGAGTGTTCCGGATTCCTTGCTTTGGGCCAGACTACCACGCCGGTTAGCATTTGTGGCAGATTGGAGAAGCAGCACGCAGCAGCGTGTGCTAAGGCCCTAGATCCCTGGGCCGATCCAGAACTAGCGCGAGCTGCTTCGCAGAGACTCAAGTTCTCAGGTAGCCGCCACGAACCACCGCGGATGACGCTGCCAACACGGAGCCTTGGAGAACTGCCCACACACCAGTAGTGGCAGTGTCGCCCGACCACTGGAACATTTCCCTTAGAAGTTTAATTTTGCGCTCAGTATTCTGAAAGTATTTTTTTTTTAATTTTTAAGGTATTCTTAGTTCAAATGTTCAAAAGGCTCAACAACCCCCTTTCCGGCACTGCGTTTCTTCTCTCGCTTTCCCGCGGTCACTGAGGGTGACCTAAGGAGAATCCACAGGCGCCCGCATGCCAGCACGCCGCTCTGTCTACTGAGTTACCGTCACTTCTTAGGATAACGTGGTGGCAAACCGAAGGGACGTGGTTTCTCGGGCTCCAAAAGTTTCTGGGGATTTTGATGTGCGCTGTTAGCCGCGTGCCTTGCCCGAGGGATAGAGAGGTGCAAACTCTTGCGTAACCCAGGGACAGCTTTACTGTCAACCCGCAGACGGGCGCGAGTGACAGACGCTGCTAGAGATGAAGTCTTTACCCATGACGCTCACTGTGCGCCTCTTCGGAGGGGTGACCCACACGCGCGGTTCCCCGAGGCCCCACTGGCCGCCTGCTGCTCCGGCTCTCCAACAGGTGCGCTGGCCGGGGCATCGGACCACTCTAGGATCCAGCTAGTCAAACAAACCAAGAGGAGACGGAGGGCCGCTTCCAGCTCTGGCAAAAGGGTTGGGGGCTAAGTGGGAGCCTGGCTCCCAGGATGAGGCGCGTGCTCTACGGAGTGGAGGCACCAACAAGCTGCACGGGGAAAGCCCGCACCGAGCCCAAGAGCGCAGAGGGCCTCCCTTGATTGTCATAAAGGGCTTGCTGGTAAAGAACGGAGACAAATCTCCCGACCAAGGGACAGGGCCAGCAAAGGGATCCGTGGAGAGAGTCCTGGCTTCAGCACTCCCCTCTCCACCTCTCCCTTTTTAGCCCGTTTTGGTTGCACACACATCACCTGGGAGAACTGTTGATAGAGAATTAGTTAGGAGTCGCTTAGGAGTGGCCAAGCGTTTCTCACCCTACCCCACGTATCACGCCCCTTCCACGAATGACTTTGAACTCTATGTCCAGTCCGACCCCCATTTGGACCGCGGCTTCGGAGCCACGAGAGTCTGGCAGATGCACAGGGGCAAGTGGGCGCACAACGCGGACTCTGATTTATGATCCTGCGATTCGCGAGAACCCCAACGCTTTGGCTAGGTTAATTTTTGTCATTGTTCCTCATTAGCGTGAGATAGCTCGAAGTTTGGAGCGGGTTTTATTTATCACCCCACACATTTGAAATACAGTCAGACATAAAAATAAGTGACTCTGGGATTCTGGCGCAATATTGGAACCGTCGGGGGATAATTTGGCTAACTGACTTGGACGTTTCACCTTCTAAACAGAAATGCAGCTCTCAGTCAAACTGTAAATCAGATTGTCTTCAGCAAGGGGGCTGGGGAGTGGTGGTGGCGGTGGGGGCAACCAAGACCAGAAGGAACAGAAACCAAAATGAAAGAAAATGCGGATACTGACCCAAGCAACTCAAGCTTCAGAAAGCCTGGCTGGATTTTAATTTCAGGTGTGGAACCTCATAGGAAATGTGAATTCCTAATGTTTTGCCAGCGTGTTTTAGGATACCCAGGAAATTGAACTATTTTCTGCCGTTTTGTGTCAATGCCAAGGACTAAATGACCGTTTTAAAACAAACAAACAAACAAAAACAAACACCACCCGATTAAGCGTGCTCTGGGTTGAAACCGAGCTCCCCTTCTAGAATTGTAATTACAGATGAACATAAAGAGACAGGGTCTGGCCTGGAGTCAGACTGGGAGGGGGTGTCATGAAAGCGACTTAAATTTTGATAAAGAGAAATTTCTCTTGCAGTTCCCTTGTTCCCAACTTGCTCGGAGTCTTGGGAAAGGGATACGATAGCCTTTTCTTCTCAGGGATTCCCCTCTCCATCTATCTGGAAGTCCGAATATTAAACGCTAGATCTCTTACTGCAAAAACCTCTGCAAAGAAGGAACTGGAAAAGAACGGAAAGTCAGTCCAGGCAGCTACTCAACTGATCACAAAGGACAATGCAAAATACAACCAAACTAGACCGTCTTCCCAGGAAGGGAGCATCTGTTACTATTTTTCATTATGTCCTCCCCCCCCCCCACACACACCCCGAGTTTCTCTGGAGCTCAGGCCTGGACGCGGAGATCAGGACGTTCCTCTTCCACTATGGAAAACCAAGCATGGTTTTCTTGATTTCTTGATGCTTACCTGCAGTCATAGCGCCTGTAATCACCTGCTCCACTTTTAAGGCATTTAAACAAATATGTATTGATTTAAACTCACCTTTTTATGCCATTCACGTCACTTTTTTAGGAAATATCTTCAAATGGGAGTAAGAAACCCATGCCCCCCCTTTTTTTTAAAAAAAAAAGTCATACTATTAAATTTTAATTTAAAGATAAGGCAGAGACTTCTGGTAAAAAAAAAAAATCACTTTAACGTAGCTCTGAACTGTGCTGGAAGATTTCCCTGGTAGTAGATGGTACTTAGTGTCGGATGATAATAGTGAATGTACAACTTAAATTATTCTTGCAATCAAAACACACTTCAAAAATTTTAAATAAAATAATTAAGATCAAAATACATTTGATAGGCAAAGGGTTGACAAGATGCTGGGGTTTTGTTTTGTTTTGTTTTGTTTTGTTTTGCTTCCCCCAAATTGAAAAGTTTTTGACATTTGTAAGGCCAAGTTCTTAATCTGATGGTGTTTTGTTTTGTTTTGTTTTGTTTTGTTTTATATCGGTTTCAAGCTAACTTTGCTCAGATTCATTTATCTGCTTCAGAACAGAAACTCAAGAAATGCAACTTAATCTGCTGGGCACCTTTTTCCTGTGTTGTGAGTGATCTTTTGCCAAAATGACCTGAAGTCTTTTTTTTTTTAGGCTAACCAGCTGGGAAATAAAACAAAAATGTTTGTCTTTCTATACATTTATTTTTATTTGTTAGACTTTTCCCTCCTTTGCTTCTAATGAATCATAAAGAAGAGTTCTTTCTCTTTGAATTTCAAACCACAAATATTTTTAAAAACATGTATTTCAAGAACTAAATCTACAGATGTAATACATACTGTGAACCCTATAAAATGCGTTTACAATGCTGACTTAAAAAAGAAATTTATAACTTTCATATGTACCTTCCTTGTGCAATAGGCAACCACCATATGTTTCCGACTTTCATAATTCAGTTTTCCTGGACATCTGTAGCAGGTAGTGAGTGCTTCTTGAAGAACATTTTGGGTAATTTGAGAAGGAACCACACTGAGGACTAAAGGTGAACATAAAAAAAGTTTTTCTTTCTAGAAACGCTAGTTACTATAACAATTTAACCTGAGATAACTGTTTTTGCCTCCTTGACGGATGTGACTGAATGTAGAATGTGACAGTTTTGACACAGGGTGGTGATTCTGCTGAGGGTTCTTCCCAACCACTTCCTAAGAACCTGTGGAGTCACTCTTGCTACCTCCAGGCCGCTCTTTAGCCTTTTGCTTGAAGATTTTCACCGACTCTTCCTGAAAGTCCAATTTGAGAGTTGAAGAAAGGGCTCAGCAGTTCCCAGCTCTGATGACAGGCAGCTCACAACTGCCTCTAACTTGATCTTCAGGGGACCCCCCCCCCCCGCCACCTCCATCTGTGGGCACCTGCGTCCACCTGCATGAACCCACACTCACAGTTAAAAATCATTTAAAAATATTTTTAAAGAAACAATCAAATTTGAACATACATTCAGTATGTTTTATTTTAGATACTTTCAAATATTTATAATAAAAAGGGAGAGAATACAATCTTTTTCATTTTTGACTACTTAATTGTTCATGTACAGTTCTTAAATAATAGAAGGCTTTGTCCAATTCAAAGAGAAAACAAAACAAAAGGTATGTAGGCAGGTCACTGCTTTTGGTCCAGTTTCTCTCATGTACTGAAAGACAGGGACCATTTCCAACGCTGCTTTTCAATAGCTTAATTTGTTTTGTGCACAATTGTAATACTAACCTTAAATTAATCTGCCAAAAGCCCTGTCATTCAAGTAAAGGTGAAATGTGTCTTTGCTAGTATGAAATATGAATAAATTCCATCTACATTTTTTGTTGTTGTTTCAATAGATTACATGGTTGTGCACAGATTCTATTCTTTAAGAAGAGCAGGTATCTACCAATGTAAGGTACAAAAACAGTTTCAATAGAGAATAGAATAATTTTTATAGAAAGCCATAATCTTAAAACTTGGCATAGTGGCTAGAGCCTGTGCTCCCCTGTGAGGCTATATGGCTGGAGGACCACGTGGGATCAGGTGTGGAGGCCAGCCTGGATGTACCCTCTCATCACTAAACAAACAGAAACCGAAGCACCAAACAGAGGTTCTTGAATAGGGTTTATGCTTAGTCCCATTTTCAACCCACTTGTTAAACTGGGAGCCACAAGGTAGGTTACGTTTGCTTACAGGGAGAAATGGGATCAGTTCAAAGTATATGAAGATAACTAATGAAACTGAGACTTTTTATAGCATAGACTTCTTCTCGGTAACTAGAGAATATACATTATTTTTCAGGTTCCTTTGTTGTCTGGTCCAAATCGTTGCTATACTGGTGTAGCAATGCCCAGCCACTCCCCACCCCCACTGTGAATTGCATGAGCTCCTTAGGTCTATCTTACTTTATCAGTTTTAAGAAGATACATTCAGTGTATTTCACATCTCATAGTACCGTATGAGGAGTGTGGGTCAATAAATGAGAAAGAAGGGGGACCCCTTCCTCAATTACTGACTGAGACAGAGCATATATATCTGGAAATAGTTTGAATGAGTTGAGATAGGCAGGTTTTTCACCTAGAGCTCGGTTGGGTTTTCTTCTTTCTGGCTGTATATGGCAAGTTCCTTGTCCCTTAGGTTGGGAGAGGGAAGATGGAGGATTGATTTGCACTCAGACTACACTTCACTTGGCCCTCCAGAAACCATATCTTTCCAGAGCCCAAAGGAGAAGGAAGTCTGTGTTGAGAAGAAGGCACCAGCTGAGCCCTGTAAGGGGGTTCTTGTACTGTCTGAGCAGGGTTCTTGGGTTCATTGAAAGGATGAACTAATTGAAACTGAGGAAACCCATTTTTTAGGAGACAGTAGAAGAAATGGGGGGGGTGTTTAAAGTATGGGGAGTTGGTGAGGGTTGTGAGTCAATAACAGAAGCCAGTTGAAAGGAACCCCAGTTTTGGGTCTTTCCAATCCCTTGGCTTTGCGGTTACATTCTAGGAGGGTGTCCCTTGCATTCCAGCCAGCCCGATTTACTTAGGGAGCCTTGGTAAACGTGTGGGGGTTATGGTTTGTTTGTTGTAAGGGAGAAGCAATGAAACGTGTGACCAGATTGAAGAGATGCGGAGCAAGCGGAGCGGTCTGAACTGTGGGAGGCGTTCCTGTACAGGGTCCTGAATTGGATCCCGCATCTCCTTCTGCGGTTCAGTTACAAAGTAACAACCAAACAAAGTAACAACCAAATACCCTTCGTTCTTGGCGTTTGTATTCTACCAATTGCTCACCCCAACACTCTGGTCAGTTTCTGTGGTTTTCAACCTTTTAGTCAAGATTTGAAAATATTTATTTTAGCATGTAAGAAGGATCCAGGGACCACCGCAAGTGCCCCAAGTTCAGCTGATCGCTCACTGTATCTGTGTGTGTGTGTGTGTGTACTGATACAGCATGTGTGTGTGTGCGCGCGCGCGTGCGTATTATCGTTTCTACTATAAAAAATCAAACGTAAAAGTTAGGATATTTTACAGTGATTGTGAAGTATAAAAGAAAAAGGGTGCCTAGTATAGAACGAAGTCTGGGCAGGTGGGCCTACTTTTAGAAAATCATCAATTGTTTATAAAAATAGGTGGCTTATAGATCAGATAAAATGAACCGCAAGTAACACACACACACACACACACACACACACACACACAGTCGTTCAAACAAGTTCCAGGCTAAAGTGCATCGTGGAAGCAGATGGGAGAGAATGTTTCTCTTCTTCTAAAAAGGATGTTTCAAGAACTGCTTCAAGAAAAACAGAGAACAGATATCCTTTTTTAAAAGCCTACCCTTCCATTCAGCGTCGCCCCCCCCCCCCGTTGTCTTGTGGGATTCTGATTCCAGCTTGCATCATTGCCCTACCCCACCCCTAAATACGGACAACCCAGGATTTTCTGCCTTTCCTTCAGCTACAAGTTCGCCCAGGCTGACTCCATCTTTAGAGTGGCTTTTATTTAAAATAGTGTCTGGCTGGTGCTGGGAAAGGCCCCGTTAGTGAGTATTGTTTCGGTTCTAATCCATCTTTAGTGTAAGGAATACAATGGAAAGAGACATTTTTCTCCCAGATACTTAGCTCTTTCCCGCGTTTTTACAGGTGCTTAGGTGCAGGCGCGCGCACTAACACATGTACAGAAGATGTACAAACACAAACAGACCCTTGCAAATGAAACCCCAGGATTCGGAGATTCTCGGAGCCTCCGCTCAGGAGGATTCATAGTGGAGAAGGGCCTTGGGAGACCGTGCTTCTCTGAAACCCCTTTCTTTGAATCTCAACTTACTGGGGTCTAGTTTCACTCGCCAGCCATGATAAGATTCTTAGTCAGCTTCCAGGGAGTATGGGTCTCACTCTATGTGTACAGTTTCCAACCCAATAAGAAACCACTTGTTATCGGTCCTGGAGCGGGAGCCCTATTCTAGCAGTTGGTCCTGGAGCTGAAGCGCCATTCCAGCAGGCGGAGAAGGCAAGTGACTGCGCGGCCCTGTAGCAAGAATCGGCAAAGCCCAGCCAGGCCCAGGACTGAGGGAGTTAGCGCCCTCATTCACACGCACGAGCTTGCGCACACTTGGACGCATAGGGGCTACTTTTTGTTGTTAGTTTGTACTTTTCCGGGTGTCCGCCTTTTGTTATGCGAATCTAACCTGCGCCTCCAGCTGCCACGGGTAAGGTCGCAAAAAGAGGCAGAGGAACAGAGAAGGACTTGGAGCCCTGTGATCCTTAGGTCACCACTGAAGGCCTGTTTAATCATCCCAAATCAGTTTGAACTGGGCGACATCTAAAAGGACAAGATCATAACCACAAAGCAGGCTTCCGGGCTGGAAATCCGGGAGGTTTCTTGTAACCAGTCGCTCCGCCAACTCCTGCTGCCTGGTCAAGTAGGCCAGAAACCTCTAGTGACTCCACCCCTGGGTCACAGAATTTATGAATCTCTTGGGCTGCAAACTTGGAGAGCCCCTCGGATCGCTCCACTGCAGGATCTAGGAGGGCCAGGGCCCGGCACTCCAGCCTATCCAGCCTAGGGGGCTACGGAAGATGGCTTCATGCGAGCTGCTGGAGCTTTACACACAGTCGGAAGCTGCGAGTGTAAACTCCGTCGACTTCTGAATCCCACTTCATCCCCAGACGCCCCCCCCCCCCTGTCAGTCCGAACTTTGCAGGCTGTCTCACCATGCTCTTCTGTGGGCTCCAGCTTTCGGCCAAAAGTCACAAACAGGGGTTGTTTAGTGTATTTCTTTACGACACAATGTTGTCCTGCGCTCTACTGAGTTTGGAGATCTCCGGACAGCTCTAAGCCAGTGACACAGGCTCTCATAACCCAAAATAAAAACAATGCCTTCCAACTGAACGTCTTTCTCAGGCATTTAAAATCTGCATCCTCAGCAAGTCCTTCACAGAGAAGGTTGTTGCGGGGTTTGCCCTGGGCCTGTGCGAGAATTTATGCACCCCCCCCCCCTCGGTCCCATCTATCCCTAGCATTCTGGTTCTGAAGAAACTGCGGGTTTCTCCAGCTATGATCAAAACAAAAAACAAAAAAATACTAGTTCCAGAAGTGATGCCACTTCACAAGCCACTCTCCTGAAGGCTGAAGGGAAGCCAGAAGAAAGTCGAGAGTTACAGTGTTCAACTGAACACTGAAACAAAACTAATCGTTCGCAGCGTGTTTTATACTGAAGATTTATGACCACAGTGAATTTCATTCTACACGAGATTTTTAAATTTACATCAAATGCATAGCCTGTTAGTGCTAAGAAAATGTTGAATTTAAACAACAGAATTGCATATACGTGTTTGCTGTCGTTCAATTTTAAAGTTCTGCTTTCCTTCAAACTTATTTTTAAAGAAGCACGCCGATTCTTAAAAACCCAATATGAATATGAAGGTACTTTAACTTACAGATACTTAAAAATGTACAAGTGCGTCATAAAACAGGTTTTACTTTGTGAAGTTGTAAGGCTTGTTTTAAAGTTAAGCCCATATCATTAAAACATATAGAATTAAAATTCCATGACCTACGTTTTAAAATAATTACCCCGAAATAAAAGGGATCTCCAGAAAAGAGGCGTTCATTCTCACTAGTTTATATGAAGGACTGAGAGATAATACAATAATTAATTTTAAATATTAAAAAAATCAAATATCCTTAAATGCATCTCACCTAAAAAAATCCTACAGAGTAAAGTTTAAGCCCATGGCCATGCTCTGTGCAGTGGGCATTATTAAATGCGGGACTGTTTACATGAAAAAGCGACAAACATGTTGGCTGTGAGTTCTTGCCCCCTCCAAATGTTGTGCTTTATAGCTACATCGATAATGATGTGGGACTGGGGATTAAAGGTTCCTTGGAACCTTTGATAGTACTAATAACTTCAGTGCTCTTTTTTCGTTTAAACCTGGAGGCTCAACCTTTCCTGGTCCTGATAAGAAAACTCTGAGCGTCAGGGGTCTGGACTGGGTTGGTGGGCGTCCGCGAAAGAGCGCTCAGTTTTCGCTAGGCTGGCACACCCCAGCCAGCTGGCGGCGCTTCTCAGTCCCTGATTTTCCGACCTTCTAAGGAAGTGGGCGCGGGCTGAGCGGAGTCGACGCCTCCTGATTGGTGAGCGGTCTCGGTGATGGACAGCTCTGGAGGCTCCGCCTTCGCCGCTTTATTGACACTAATGAGCAAGTTCTTCCCACCGCTCTCCTGCCTGGAAGTGCTGACAGATCAAGGCAACAAATTTCAATTACAATCCCTAATTTGTGTCCGCAGAGTGTTTTTTTACCCGTGTTAGTCCTCTCTGGCGCATCAGTCGAGGCAGATCTTGGAGCAGCAGGAGGAGGTGGAGGGTTGGGAGTAAAGAAGTGCATCACTGAGCTGTAGGCAGAGACCAAGGGAAGGAAACTTGACTGCCGCGTTCCTGCTTCCTCGGATCCCAACGCCAGAGAGAAAAAGGAAACTGCAATTTTTTTTGGGGGGGGCCGGCCGCTGCGGGGGGGGGGGCAGATCTCGGGAGGCGTCGGGAGCTGCAGAGCGTTTGGTGGGGCCAGGAAGGCGAGCGCGTGCGTGCGCCCCAGCCGCGGGTATATGAGAGAGGGGCGGGCGGGCGCGGGGCGGCGGGGATGGCCGAGAAACGGAGGGGCTCGCCGTGCAGCATGCTAAGCCTCAAGGCGCACGCCTTCTCGGTGGAGGCGCTGATCGGCGCGGAGAAGCAGCAACAGCTTCAAAAGAAGCGGAGAAAGCTGACCACGGAAGAGGCGGCCGGGGCGCCGGACGACGCTGGCTGCAGCCGTGGTGGTGGCGCGGGCGATCAGGGCAGCTCCGAGGCCGACGAAGACGCAGCTCCCCCGCAGCCGCCTACCGGGGCGGCGTCCGGAACAGCGCGGAGCTGCACGGACGTGGAGCGGAGCTGTGGCTCCCGCGGAGCGGCGGGTGAGTCGGCCCCTTCCCGTCCCAGCGGCTTCCCGGAGCATCCTCGCCCGGGTCCCGCGAATCTACGCTTCGGGGAGGCTGTGCTCGTGCCGGGGTCCTCTCCGGTCTCTGTGGCTGAGCCCCGGGTGTCAGGCGCTGACCTGTCGGCCTCGCGCACCGTCCGACCTGGCTCCCAGTGGGGCCCAGCGGGCTACCGCCGTCGTCGCCCCCGCGTCGGGGTTCCAGCCCAAGGTGCTGCTCTTCGCGAGCTAAGTTTTGGCAGCCCCGGGGCGCGTGCCGGAAGGCTCAAGCTGAAGCACTGAAACCGGGTTGGACGCCCCGAAGCCGGGTGTGCCAACTTGGGGAGGCTGCGGCGAGCTCGCCCACGCCCTTTCCCGGGAAGTTGAGCGCTTCTCGGCCCCGGCTCTGGGCGCCCGAGGGCTGGCTTTTCGCCCTCTTCTAGCGGCTACGCCGCGGGGCTTGGGACGCCAGCAGCCGGGAGGATCGGAGGGAGCGGCGTCTGGAGATGTTTCCAGAAGGTGCCTCGGGCCGGGCCCTGCAAGAGGCACGGCAGTTGCTCAACTGAAGGGAGGCCCGGGGCTATCGGGAGCGGGGCGGCCGGTGGCCGTGGGATCTGGAACTTGAGCTCAGGATTGGGTCTCAACCCTAGGAGTGAGATTGGGTGAGTGAATGTGTGAGTGAGGGTGTGTGTGTGTGTGTGTGTGTGAGTGAGAGAGAGAGAGAGAGAGAGAGAGAGAGAGAGAGAGAGAGAGAGATGCGCCCGGGGATCCGGGGCCACGCGCGTGGGGGAGAACCCGGCTCTGGCTTTCAGAGAAGGGCACTCAGAGGGACCCCGCAGGCCTCTAGGCAGCTCCGACCGCCCCCGCGAGCGGCAAGGACTGCGGGCGACTCTCCTAGGGCCTGGCCCTGAGAAGGTCCCCAAGGTCGGTTCTCCCTCTCACTGCTTCCCCGTCTCTGCCCTCTGCTGTCCAGGCAGCTGTGAGGACGGCTTCCTGCAGGGCGCCTCCCCGCTGGCGTCTCCGAGAGGTTCCCCGAAGGGGTCTCCGGTACCCAGCCTTGCCCGGACAGGGACCCCACTGCCCGCGCCGCAGGCCCCGAGGGTGGATCTGCAAGGAGCAGAACTCTGGAAGCGCTTTCACGAAATAGGCACGGAGATGATCATCACCAAAGCCGGCAGGTAAACTTGAGCTGGGGTGCTCCGGCATTCTGGCTTCACCCTACCCCTCGCCTGGTCACAGCTGCGACCGCTCCAAATGGGCCCGGGGCAGTAGGCCCTCTTTGGAACCTTCTTTGCCTTCTATACCGAAGCGCTGTCGATGAAGGGCGCAGCCGGGCCCACTCTTGTTCAAGTCAGGGAGATCTTTGTCAGTATGGATGTTACAGTCTTGTCGATGCTCTGAGAATGTGCGGAGGTGCATTTAAGGCTCTAGTTGTCTGTCCTGGACTCAGTAATAGATTGACCACTCTCGCTTTAGTTATAGTTAACTTACATTCTTTAACATACTTTTTTTAGTTCAGAAATCTCTCTCGGGTTAGTCCTAGCACCGTGAACTTACGGTGTTTTGTACTATTCCGATATTAGGCAGCCATAAAAAGTTACTATGGGCATGTTTGCTATAAGAATAGCAGTGCATTGCTTAAGAATTATTATTCTGCTTTTTAAAAACTGTACACACACACACACACGAAATGCAATCCACTGCCTTAAATTTACTGAATACAAAAGCCTTTGGAGAGAAGTAACTTTTTAGACTATATAATTTGTTCGTCGTTCGTTAGCCAAATAAATGGACTTGTTGACCACATCATACTAATTTGAGGTCGGTGAGCGAAATTTGCGCTTTCAAGTTTTCAGCTCATTTAGTGTAACGAAATCTAAGAATAATATGTGTCCTTTAAAGGTTCTTTAAAACGCACGCACAACTCTTTCGGGGAGTACACATGGTAAAAACCTGGGTAGCATAAAAGTATCCAAACTTATTAGAAATTACAAAAACATATTTTATTGAATCCATATGCTACCTTCTGCATTCTCAGAGAGGTTTTTTTTCCATTAATGATCCAAATGCGTTCTTCAACAACACAAAGCAACAGTTGTCTTATAAAGGATGTAGTTAAAGACCTTGACTCTTTATCTTACAGGTGCACTGGAAGAACACTAAAACAGCCAGCACATTAAACCCCTCTCACGCTTAGTTAATAATCATGGACTTTTCTTTGTCTGGCAGTGGTCTTTAATAGCATTGCTGTAAAAAAAAATTGGTAGATAAATTTGTGTTATAAGGTTAAATTAACAAAAATGAGATTAGTTGGAGGGTCCTAGACATAAATCATTAGAAGAAAGTCCGAAACTTACGTTGTTTTTAATACACAGTAATGTGCTGCTGTATTCCTTGCTTCTGTGCCCCTTTTAAAGGGATTATGCGCATTTACTTCAGCATCCCCTTTAGTACACATATCTGGGAAGTCAAAAGAAAATGGAATTTTCGTTTGCTTTAATTAGCAATAACTGTGGTTAGAAAAGAAAACATTTTGGGGTTACGGTGGGGGAAGGGAATTCGTAAATATATGTTGTGTTTAGTTTCTGCTTCCAATAAAGAAGTTTTACTATACCTTTCAAATTCAGAGCGCCTTTTGCACTTCGCCGTACCAGGCTGCAGACAGGAAGTCCTGTCTCAATAAAGAACATATTGTTTGGTTACAGCATGGCACATTGGCTCCTTGCGGGTTTTTTATAACCTCCTTTAAAATTTCACATTGTAATATATTTTATCGCTTTCAGGAATTTGAAATTTCGATCAGTGATGTATTCATTATTTGTAGTAAGATAAGTAAGCTGGTTGGTTCTGCTTCAAAAGCAAAGTTTCTTTCCATGTAAAAACCCTTTCACTTTTAAGATACATTGAAGTTTCGGTAAACATGGAGCGTGTGCCTGGTGCAACAAATCATGTTTCTAAAGCTATAGTTCTGACGTAGCCTATGCTCTGACACCCAGAATTGTGTTATCTACGTGTATGTTATAAACTTGTCTGCATTAAAATGAAAATTACTGGAGGATTCTAGGCTTTATTCAGTTTCCATTCTTAATCAACCCAACCCCCGTTTCTCCCTCCCTCCCATCACATACAGGCGCATGTTTCCAGCGATGCGGGTGAAGATCTCCGGGTTAGATCCCCACCAGCAGTATTACATTGCAATGGATATTGTACCCGTGGACAACAAGAGATACAGGTACTTCTAGCAGACCCATAGCAACACCAGGACCCTGCTGGCTAGTGACGTTTCCTCCATGGCCCTGTGGTCCTACTTTCCCAAAGTCTGTCGAATTTCCAGATTCAAGATCTAACTCCCATGGGTTCTAGACGCTGAAATGGTGCCTCTCCCCTAGCATGTGTGGAAACTCAGTGTTCGTTTTTAATAGGTAAAGAGATGTCCTCAGTCTCTGAGACTTTGAGTTGAGGCCAATCTGCCATTGCTATGGCGAAATCTATCTTTAATGTTGGTTAGCGGTTCAGTTAGAATTTTTGATAGGAGGTGTTTAATACAAAATTTGCAACTACACATGGTAGTAAATGCTCTATTTTTTTCTATTTTTGATCTTACGTAAGTTTTCTTGTTATATTAAAAACCAGATGTATTTTAGACTTTCATATGAAAAACCGTGTTTATAAGGTAGAAAAATAAAATTTCACAATTCACTGTGACTTAAATTGATCTGTGAGCGAGTACTGAATTGTTATCCCTGTCTTGTTTTTAAGTTGGTAATTGACAATTCTTTAAAAATTTCTATAATACTTGAATTTTGAAACAGAATACATTTGTCTGCGCATCAAGCAAACTCTGAAAAGATGAGTTCTTTAGTTTCAAGCCTGTTTGCTTTTACTTATTCAAGAAAGCAAATTAGAGGTTTTCAATGACAATGCCTTTGGTTTATTGGAAGAGTGTAAAATGCTAATCTTTTTAAGAGGAAGTTTGAGATTTTGGGAGAGCAAAAGACGGATCTCTATTTGAAGACTTCTTTCTCATGTAGTGTAGGTCTAAATGAAATCATCCGGTTTCTATCGCTTTTTAAAGAAATGGATGTTTGTTTTGGTAGAACAAGTTTTTGATGTCCAAAGTATTCAGACTGAAATCTGTATATGAGCACAGGAGATACTAAAAGTGTTTAATAGTTTTATTTGTGTTTTCTATTTAAGCTATATTACTTAGTCTAATTAAATAAGTTATTAGAAGTTTTGCTCACATCTCTTGACGAACAGAGAGTAGAAGATACTAAATTTATTAATTAAATGTGCACGATTTAAACCCATATTCTGATTTGAGTTTTGTGTTGAGGACGATAATGTAATTCTCAGTGAGTTTCTAATTTACTCTTTCCTTTTTCAAGTTTCTATTTTGTTTCTTCCTCCAGTTCCCCCCCCCCCATATACTTTAGATTTTTTATTTTACACAATCCATATTTACTTTCATAGAAGGCAATGAAAATTTACATCTTAATAGATCAAACTATGAAACACAACTTTGCCTTCTTCCACTGTTTTTTAAAGAAACATTTAGATTTGGTGCTTGGAATGCTTTTTGAGGAATGTTTATATGTCATTTTATTCTCTTCGAGGGTGTTGGATTTTGGACTATCTAATATGCTTAATTTTGCAAGGTTTTGTTAATACAAGTTGATTAAATTTGACAGAAACTCATCTTACCTGAAGTGTAGGCTTTTTTTCCCGTGTGTCTCTACCGTTCCTATTTTATTTTCCAACATTTTTCATTAGTATCAGAAATTATTTTTGGCTTATTCTCTGTCAAAGAATGGCATTCGATCCAAGTTAAGAAACCTTATGAAAAATTGCTAATCTCAAAATCTTATACAAATTTATTTATTAAAACCACACCATACCAATTAAAGGAAGGTTTTGAAAATTAATTTAAGTGCTATGCTTATATATTTTAAAATGCAAAGGATATGGGGCTTGCAGTTGAGCTCACTGAAATATGTAGCCGTAGTTGAGACAAAGAGCTTCATTAAAAATAGATCTAAGAAAATGTTTCCTACTCTTTTTAAAAGATGTGTGTTTGCTACACAGGTATTTCTGAACACTTATCACTGTAAATTGTGTGCAGTATCTTAACCCATGAGCAGGAGGCAATATATCTAAGTGTATAATCGCAATCATTTCATTGATATGCTACTTTCTAGTTTTTAAATTCCACATTGGCAGATAATAATCTGAATATTCAGCTAAATTGTAAGATGTTGTTTATTCCTGAAAATTTTATTATTTAAATGTTTTCCTTGCTAAGTCAATTTATTTGTGTGTATTTAAAAAAAAAATAAGCTATTGTTCTTAACTGTGAGAATAGCATTAATTGGCTGTACTAATCAAATGTGCTTTGTATGTTGAATATTGGTAGTTGGAAGCTAGTATTTGCTAACAAGTAATTTTCTTAGAATGAAGAAGAAAGAGAAACGAGAAAGATTAATTACAGCATACATTTTATAATTCCTCAAAAATTTAAATTAGCCCGAATCATTTTATCCTCTACTTACAGTGTTAAAGAATTGGGGGAAAACAATTGTTAATGTTAAAATGACTAACTCTCCCCCAAAATAAACAGTGTGGCATTTTCTGCTCACCTCCCCAACTGTTTATTCCACTAGGCTGTTCAGAGCCGAAAAGGGGAGTGACCTCTCAGGAGGCAGAAACCTTTAAAAGTAGACACTGAAGTATTTTGAGATTTGCTCAGAGGTGAGATTGACAACTTCATAGTGTCTTCGGGTCAATTAAATATTCAGATGGAAAATATCAGAATAGAAATTATGTGTATTGCAAGTGTAGTGCGTTAGAGTCAAGATACTTGGTGTGTATGGGGGAGACAGCCTGTATATTTTCACTAGGCTGTCAATATGATGTTTACTCTGAGTCCATTCCCCCCCTCCCCAGTACAATCCAAAAAGTTATCGTGTGTCCAGAGATATAAGTTTATATTTAGAAAAGGGTGCACACTTGGTCTTGGTTGGTAATTCCAGGAGCTGGGGTAGTCCACACTTGACAGTTGGTCTTTGCCCTGTAGGTACGTTTACCACAGCTCTAAATGGATGGTGGCAGGCAACGCTGACTCCCCTGTGCCACCCAGGGTGTACATTCATCCCGACTCGCCTGCCTCTGGGGAGACTTGGATGCGGCAAGTGATCAGCTTCGACAAGCTGAAGCTTACCAACAACGAACTGGATGATCAAGGCCATGTAAGTAGACAGCCTCTCTGGCAAGAACCAGCAGGCCACACAGCCCAGTGCCCGGCTAGAACCTGCTAAGATTGTCACACCTCTTTCTGTTTGGTCAGTATGTGAACGGTACACGTCAAATCAAGGTTCTATTTGTATCAGAAACCATGCCTATAACTGAAGTGTCCCGTAAAGCATTTAATAGCTTTAAACCAGATATTGAATGAAAGGACCCAAGGCAGAGAGACTCTTTCTTTTTTTTAAACCAAAACATTTATGTGAAATCTCATGAGGAGCTAATTATTATACTGAAATGTGCTTGGAAGTTTGGTCAGCAGTGATTTATTGTGTCCTCTCTGCATCCAGCTCTTTTCCCAGCTGAGGTTCACCACAGTAATGACCTGGGCCTGCGTTGTTTGTCTGCTCCATCTGCGAGTTCCCAATTGTTCTGCAATGACAGCTAAGGTGTCGAGTATATTATAATTCCCTTTCTTCCTAGAGCTGCTGAAACCTGATACGTGGGACAGGGCCAACTGTTCCAAAAAGACAGTCCTTGTTAACAGCTTGCTGACTTAGGCAGGATTCTACGCTATTGTTTTAATAACTCACTACCTCCGGGTTATGCTCCTTCCTGTTCAAAGCCAGCATTTCGGTTAGGTGTGTCGAGTTTTGATGAAGGTGAACTGAAATGCCTTTGCCAACTTCCTCATTCTCAAATAAAGAAGATACTTCGCTTATTTGTAAATAAGCCACTCGAAATAAAGCTGTGAGCTGTAATCGCGTTCACACAGCTTGTGCTGTGGTTTGCAAGTGTCTGGACAGGACTTTAAGTGCCCTGGGGAGCTCCTGGGGTAATAAGCTTCCTGTGACAAAGGCGGTGTCTACATGCACAGCTAGCAAGATTTCACATGACTAGGCTTGTGTGTTCCCTCTATGATTTAAAACGGAATCGGAGAAAGACATTTCATTTCTTCATATATTTTCGTATATGACTTCACATTCCTTCTTTTTATTTTTACAATTCCATAACCAAGTTGAGCACTTATGGTTCATTTGGTTTTAGTGTTGAAAACAGCACCAGGCTGCTCTGTCTGACTGAACTATTGATGGCACATTCGTCTGAGGGATGTATTTTTCTGTCTTTTAGTAGGAAATTTAGACAAAATGCTATGTGGTATTGCTTGCTTTCAAAACCTTGTTTGTTGGATTTTCTGAATTCTACAGTTTAAGAGATAATTGTACCTCAAACCATATTCTGATAGGGCACTCAAATCAATATAATCATCTTTTAATTCTAATTCTTAGTTCTAGGTACTGGCTTTTTTATATATGGTATGTACCACACCAAATTTTATATATAGATTTATAAACCTATGATTTTAGATTTGCAATTTTAACAGCTTTTATCTAGAAGAACATTCTCCAAAAATATAGTATGTGTATACGTATATGTAATACATATATGCATATAGAGAAAACAGTTATATATGTGTATGTCTCACATATATATGTATGTATGGGAGAGAGAGGAGACAGAGAAGAAAAAGACAAAGGTAGGAGAGAGTACAGAAAGAGAGGAGGAGGATATGAGAGAGAGAGAGAAAAATAAATGTGAATATTGGTTTATGTGATTGTGGGAGAGTTGGCCAGGTCCATGTTTTGGAGACCTAGGAAGGGTGAAGCTGTAGCTTGAATCTGAAGGTAGTCTGTTGTCAGAGTTTTCTCATCTTCCAGGGACTTCACTCTATTTTTTCTCAGGGCCTTTAGCAGATTGGACAGTGGCCACTCACTGCTACTAATCTGCTTTTCGCGGAGTCTACGGACTATTTATCTCTAAGCCATACTTTCACAGCAATATTTTTGGTGCTGTTTGGCCAAAACTATGGATATTGTGTCCTAGCCAAGTGAACAGATAAAATTAACCATTACACAGTTATTCATTTAAAGCATAAAAGAACAGTTCCAAGTTGAAGTTCAGTTACTTGGACATAAATAAAGAGTCTCACTGTTAGGAAAATTTATAAAAGCAGCGAAGAACGGTTAAAATTAAGGAAATGTTCTTTCTGCTGGTGAAATTTTCTGCTATGGTTGCGACAGGATGTACTCTCTTTGATCAGGCAGTATAGAGAATGTGCACAGGGAGCCTCTGGGAACTGGGTGAGATCAAGAAGCGGGGCATTGCCTTGGGGAGGTTAGTGCTCGCAGGGGCAGCAGCTCTGTCCTTGAAGACTGCTGCCTGTGATCACAGACACTGACGGAAGAGACTGGCTTTGTGAGGTTCTTGCCCAGATGGAAGAGATGGGAGTTTTGCAGACTGTCTTCCTGTCTGTTCATAGAGGTTCAGATGTTCATCCCAGCTCAGAGAGACTGGGAGGAACGCCGGAAGTCCTCTTCTGTGTGCACTCTCTTTGATGGCCCCAGTGGAAGCAGATTGGGAATGTGCTTGGGATTCTACCGCCATCTGTGACTGGGGCCTGAGAAGGCAGCACTGTCATGGTGGGGCCTTAGAGGAGACCCTCGGGGACTTTGGTCCTTTCAGTCTTTGGCTTTCTATCATTCCATCAGTTCTAAAAGAAGTCATTGTCACCTCTAATGAAACTGTACCTGCAATAGTTAATTTCCTAAATTCCTTTCCTAAATTTTGATTCCCCGCCCCCCCCCCCATTTTACTGTGCCGAAGATGTACACACACGCGGCTTTGTGTGAGAACTCTGTGGCCCTGCGAGTTTTACTAAGTTAGCAAAAGGTGATCACGGGAATCAAAGTCTTGTAGGCAGTGACTACACTTCTGAACATATGAGACGATGTGTTTTCCCCAAAGTAACTTTTCAGCTTGCCAAATACCAGACCTGGTTCAGAAAAGAAAATGAAAGCGGATTTGGAGTGGCAGTATCCCTCAGAGCCATAGCAACTCCTTGGATTCTGTGCTCACTTTGGAGTCCGTTTTGTTCCTTGGGGGTCTAGCCAGCTCTGTGCCGGCTGTGGTAGATGCTGAGGCTGGTTCTTGGGCTGCCCTTGTGCAGGGGATTCGTGTGCTTGAATGGCAGTTTCTCACCACATGCATGCCTCCTCATTTTCCTGGAATCCGTCCTCTGGAGAAAAGTAGGTCCATGAGCATCTCTCTGAAAAGAAGACATTTGATGGTGTACCATAGACAGCAGCAGCATCCATACCTACGCTACCAGAGATTCTGGCAATCGGCCCTGTCAAGTGGTCACAGTCATGGGCTCGTAGGAGTGAGTGTGTTTCCACTGCTGCTGACTTTGTAACACACATGCCCACACTCTCTTACTGTTTCTCCTTGAAAAACCAGACAGAAAAGCAGGATGATGCAGGAGAGGTAGCTGAGCTCTCTCGTGGGGAAGGAAGTTGGAATGGTTGAGGATGTCACATCAGTAATCTGGGGGAAGTTGGTTCCACTTTCTGAGGCCTTGTTCCTCTGGGTCATATGGAATTAGAGACCCAAGGAAGCTGGCAAACTTGAAAGTATGCATTTAAGGAGAGTCTGAAACACACTATCACCTATGAACAAAAAGGAAAAATTCTACAATGCCTGTGACTGACTGATAAAGTTTCAACACTATTTAAAGTGAGGTGTAGCTGGTATTATAACACGTGCAGGAAGTGGGGGTAGGGTTGGGGGTGGTGTCAATTTGGTCCTTTTAGGCCATTTGCTTGGCTTAATCCACTCTTTTATAAAAATTTATTCTTCTCTTGTATATTACACCCTGATCACAGTTTCCTTCTCCCCCTAGCAACTCCCCTTCCAGATCCATTCTTTTTCCTTTCCCTTCAGGAAAGGGCAGGCCTCCCAGGGATATCAATCAAATACAGCATATCAAGTTATAATAAGACTAGGTACAAACCTAATCCGATCTCGAGAGTTTGCCATCTAGAAAAATTGCAGTTCCACTGTCAAGCTGAACAACTAGACATCCTATCTGTTAGACTTGAAGCACAGTTGACATGTCAGATAACTAAGTATGCTTTTCATGTAAACCTACATTATTATTAATTAATTAGTTAGTAGTGTTAGAAGTTAAGCCCAGGGCAGGTGCCTTATATATCCAAACCCCTCAAAAGCAGTCTTTAGGGTAGAAGAGCATTTAGAAGCCTCTGAGTGCGAAAGTACTCTGTGTTTGTGGACACAGGTCTGTATGCTTTTTCTAATATTATAGTCTTCCCAAATTCTGTCTAAACAGATCAGACAGTATAGAAAGTACACATAAGATATAATTATTGTTGTAATTATGATCTCTTTTTTTAAAGGCCAATGGTCCCACATATCCTACTAAGTGAACAAAATATTGTTGATTTACTATGATTATAAATGGGACAGTTTATTGTGTTTACTTGTTTATTGGGTATTGAGGTTGTGTGTCCCTGCATGCCATTACACAAATCTAAAGGTCAGAGTACACCTTGCAGAAGTCACTTCTCTCTTTCCACCATGTGGGGCCAGAGAACAGAGTCTTCATAAAACGAGACTGTAAATGGGAAAGAAACATTTATTACCTCCATTCCCAGTTACTTTGTCCCAGTGTCTGAAGTTGGCTGTACACTCTTGGCTAATTTGTGTGGAATATTTTATGTTTGATTTTTTTTTTTTCTGCTCTGGAAATGACTTCCAAAGGGATGATGGTTCTCTCTTGGAGTTTCTAGGTCCTGCCCTGTATGAGCCACTGGCGGTTCGGTTCTTAGCTTGGGGAAGAGGAAGATCTCTCCTTTCATCTTTTCAACCCCCAAAGATACCCATTGCAGGACAGTTTTCCTAGGAGAAAGGTAGTTAAACAAAGGAGTGCCAAGTTAGAATGGACATGAAAGTTATTACTTTAAAGTGGTCGTTTGCTATTTTATGTTAATAATGAAAAGAGTGTGCTATGACAGTATTAAGTTTGCTAGTTCATGTTGACATTGAGAAGGGTACGCTATTACAATAATAAGTCACAGGAAAAGGACCAGGACAGTTAGGTTTGCAGGTGGGGGCTGAGACACAAGCTGCATTCACAGGTTCAAAATCATTCTTGTGTTTCCTGTATTGGGCCGGACATAGAGCCTGTGCCTGCCCACATGGTGTAAATTCACCAGGAAGGTACGTAGACAGGAATGGAAAGAAAACTGGCCCTGGGCCTAGGGAGCTGTGAGGACATGGAAATTTCTAGGTTCTGTAGAACGTACCATTTTTTTTTTAAAGTTGATGTTTAGAAATGTCATGCTGGACCCTAAATAGTACATAGCTACGCTCCTACCTGGAAGTCAGGGAATAAAATGCAGCTTCCCCCTCTGCTGTTCCCCTCACCTGCATATCTCAGAAAAAAAAATAAAAAGAAACTCGCAAGGATATAAACTGCATTAAGGATAGAAGCTGAAATTTAGATATCTGTTAAAAAACAGAGTTAGCCGGCATAATCTAGTAATAAGAAAATAAACAAAAGACATTCCCCACCCACTGAAAATCTGTTCACTAGACAATGCTAATGGTTAGACTCTTTGAGGATAATTTTGTTTCTGCATTTTCCAAACTTTCATCCTGACTCACAGCAAGGCGTAGCTTTCGTGTGTTGGCTGTGTGCACACCTACTAACAGCCAACAAGAGCTTTTGAAATAAATAGTACATATCTCTGGTATAGGCAACACAGTGTTTATACTGTATAATTTTACTTATTTAAACTTGTTTGGTCAAAGCTACTAGTAGTTCATTCAAATTATGCCCTTAGTCCTAGAAAGAGGTGGTGGGTTGCTGTCTGTATCTCTCCCTCATGAGGCCTATTTTCCATTTTGCATTTTCTTGTATTCATATTGCCTCCTTCAGAGGCTTGTCTGGTTGGCAAGATCTTTAGATCTACTTCTCAAGTGTGTCTTCCATTTGGCACAAAGAAAACCGTAGGGAATAAACAAAAGCAGAGCCCTTGACTGCAGGGTTGGCTGTCCCGAGAGTAAAGTCACGCTCTCATGACAGACACATTCTCTGCGTCCAGGGATGTTTGTGTTTGAGCTGACCCAAGGCTCTGAAGTTGGCTTATTAAACTGCCTACATTCTGAACAAAATGAAGCACATCAAACACCATGTTTCCCGTGACGTTTGATTAGGTGTTTTCGTTCTAGATTCATAATAACCAAAACCATGGATTTAAAGCTTACAGTTCAGAAAAATTGCATGCTTGTTAGCCAAAGTAAATTATGAGTATCTGAATATAGAATCCAAGAAACAAATAAAAAACCTGCTGTTTATGGAAGTATTGCAACATAAAAGGCATATATATGCATGTGCATGCTTGTGCACACATACACACACACCATGCACACCCATACACAGGCGTGTGCATGCACACACATACCTACCTGTGATGCCATCATCAGAAGTGATCACTGTTCATATCTCTGTATGAATCTACTGTACTCAGTTTTAATTAGCCATAAAATATGTCTAAACAACTAGGTACCATTTTTACCATTTTAAGTTTAAAAGCAAAGCCAGGCGTGGTAGGGCACACCTTTAATCCTAGCCCTCAGGAGGCAGAGGCAGGCAGATCTCTAAATTCTAAGGCCAATCTGGTCTATCAACCCAGTTCCAGAACAGCAAGTCCATTACACAGAGAAACCCTGTCTCAAAAGAGCAGAATAAAAAGTTTAAAAAGAAGCAATTTTATTATATTGACTGAAATTTGCCTAAACACCATTTGCAACAGCTTGGTAATACCATATCTCACAATGTAAACTTCTATTGGTAACTACTAATCTACTCATACAAGTGGCTCATAGGTCTTCCACTGTCCTAGATTACGTAACGCACATCTTTGTGTATGAAACGATTTTATGGATGTGGAGCAATACCTTAGGACAAATCTGAGAGGGGTTGTGAGACCACCTGAGAGACTCAGGGCAGGATGAGCTCGCTGTTCTCCAATGACATTTGACCGAGAACATGGGTGCTGTACTCTTCCAACAAACCAGAGGTTTTGCAGAACAAGCCCAGGAGACAGTCAGGTGGTCCTCCCTGTGTGCGTGCTGTCACTGATGAAAAAGCAGTTTGCTTGGAGTTTGAAATTCTTGCCTGTATCCCTTAGGAAGTGGATTTGGTACAATGATCATTTCATTCTCATTTTTAGTCTCATTGTTCTAATTCAGCTCATTATAAATAAAACCTTTATGAATATATTATTGTATTTTAAGCAATAGAAATTTGATGTTGACTTCCTGGGGCTGTAGTGAGGGTTTCTTTAAAGTGTTTTGTATTTTTATATAAATGTCACAGATGTCTTCCTAGCCTTTCCCTGCAGCTTTGCTGTATTTTGTTAAATTAACTTCCTGCATCTTCAGAGATGTAACTTTCCTGCAAGAACTTATTTTCCATGTTGCGTATTTGTGCGTGCCGTCAAATTGGGAGCGATTCCTGTGTAATGTGGCTTTTCCCCTTTGATCTAGATTATTCTTCATTCCATGCACAAATACCAGCCACGCGTGCATGTCATCCGCAAAGACTGTGGGGACGATCTTTCCCCCGTCAAGCCTGTTCCTTCTGGGGAGGGAGTGAAGGCGTTCTCCTTCCCAGAAACAGTCTTCACCACGGTCACCGCCTACCAGAACCAGCAGGTATTGTTTCCAGCAGTCCTCTTGCTAGACTCCTGCTCTCCATATGATTATATCCAAACCTTAGGACTTACTGTAAGACATTTGCTCTGCATGATGCCCACAGGGTATACATGTGTGCACACAGAGACAACCCTAGTGTGTAAGTTCCCAAGCAGGCTACTCCAGTGATGACTTAAACTGAGCATATATCTTGGAATTAGCAGTGCAGTTTTACTTTCCATCTTGAGATATTGAATCATAGTGTCATAATTAAAGTTAGAATGTTACTTGCCTAGACAATAGACAAGTAAAATGTGAAAAGCTAGTTGTATCTTAGCATGAGATGTGGTTTTAGTACTGCAGCCTGTGAGTTATAAGAAAAATTTCAGACAGGTTTATCCTGTACATTCATTTTGTATATTTTTAAAATATACAAAACTATTTTTAACTATGTTTTAAACTATTATTCAGGGTACTGATAGACATTATAGTCTGAGAGATGGGCAATTTTGAAGTGATGCTTTTATAATGGTTTAAATAATTTGAGAAGTGAAATTTTTTATTTTTATATGGGCAAATGATTGTGTTTCTTTAAGGTTGTTTTACATGGGTCAAGAGTGTGAGTGTCTCTTACTGATTATTCAGTGTGCGCGCGTACACACACACACACACACACACACACACACACGGCTTGGCACATTATGGTGCAGGACACTGCTCAACAAATGCCAACGACTTAGTTAAGAGTCAACAAATTAGAATGGAAATGGGAAATGCTACCACCTTCTGTTTTTAATTTTTCAGAACTATCATTTTTAAGAATTTAGGATATTTATAGACATTCTCATTAATGTCAATGTGATATTCGTATCCTGGGTTCATGAACCATTGTACATAATTTTTAAAGTATTGCTTTTAAAGAAAACATAAAACTAGGGTAATAGCTATGAATAAGTTGCCATAATAAGTGAGGAGTTTGCACAAAACTCTTTATGGCATCCATAACCTATGCTGAATAAATCTGATAACATTAGCTAGCACTAAAAATAATGATGATAATAACAGAACTATATTTTTGTTTAGAAAGGTGCTTTAGAAAAGTATAAATCTATACTCATAACTAACATCTGAAATATTTAAATTATTTAATGTTATTTAAACATTACTTAAATGAACAGAGAGTTGAGCTTAAATATAGTCTGTAATAGAAAATTCTTTTCAGTGATAGAATGACAATTAATTAATGATAAATTAATCAGCAAGCTTTCATAACATCATTTATAATGTAGTTATAGCTACATACCAAGACGATATCTGATGGAACTCTTGTGTCTGAAATATTGCAAGACTGTTGAGGCTAGGGGCATGCACAGGCCAGGGAGGCCTTCCATCTCCACCATGCTACCCAGCCAGTCTCATTCTTAGCAGGTTAATGTAATCACAAACATGCTCATTAATGTCATAGATTTTATAAGCCCAGGAATTTAGAAAGCAAAAGACAGGAAATGCCTTTGTGCAAAGGACAAATCTTTTAAGAAACGGAAGTGTTACTCAAATGTCAAGTTTAGGATGATGTGAGTCCACCATTAATGGAGGTGGTGAAGATACTTGTAAACTACTTTCTTCTAGACTTTGAGACCTTAGTGGGCAAGAAGCCAGTTTTGAGGCAACAAAATTAAGTATTTTTAAGCTAGCATTTTTTTTCTGCCACTTTCATATGATTTTGCTCCATTAGAAACTTTAAGTCAGATGTTTAGAATCATTACAGTTCGATGACCGGCTAGCACTGTACGGATGAGAGATGAAAGAAAAAGCAAAGGGTAGGGGAGAGACAGAACAATGCTGTGGCAGGAAGGTTAGGGAGTGTGGGGACTTCCAATTCTGAAGAAGGCAAACAAGCATATAGTTTGTCAATAAATGCAGGCTCTGGTTGACATTCAGTTCTCAGCACTTCAAGATAATTGGGGTTAAACCATACTCTAGAGTCGAAGGGAGTAACTTCAATTTGAGAGGATGGTCAAATAGGACAGTGTGGCAGGAGGCTATTAAATTCAGGTTCTTCCTGCAGACATATTCAAAATAAGCCTTTATCCGTGTATTAAGATGGAAAATGAGTGAAGAAATACCTTTTTCACAGCAGATGACTGTTCTGGATGACTTCTGAAATCTTTTATCTTCACTGTTAGGATATTATACCTAGAGAGGGGAACAGGGAACACACACACACACACTCCTCTGTCAGTTAAATTTTGCATTGTCTGTATTTCTACAGTTATCTTAAGTTTTAAATAATACTCTGTAATGTTTATATAAGATTCAATGTGGTTTCTTCTCTACTCTGCAGATCACTCGCCTTAAGATAGACAGGAACCCATTTGCCAAAGGCTTTCGAGACTCCGGGAGGAACAGGCAAGTGCAAGTAAAAATCTCCTGGTTGTTTTAGTAAATATATATAAAGTTTTAGTGTGTTTTTTTTCTGTTATGAACTTTTAAAAGTTAACTTAATAAACATAGTGTTGGAATCACTTGTGATGAGAATTTAAGTTGGTAAACATTGTGTCTTGGAGGTAACTTAGGTATAGAGTGTAGTCATATGGCTGCCCTAAGGTGAGCTTTAATGTGTGAGGCTGGGGTGACGATGCCAGCTCTTGGCATGTAAATTGCATGTTATTTCTAGAGAGGCCATGCAGCAGCCGACCCAATGGCCCCTGTGTCTTCATACTCCAAGAAACTGTTCTTTCTGCCTCATTTATTTATTTGTTGGTTTAGAATGTTCTTAGTGATGACACACTGTCTACTGATTCTGTGTGATGTGGTAAGAGTGTGATACTCTCTTATGAACTCAGATTTTCAACTGGACTATGAAATAATTTCATATTTCCAAAAGACCCAGACTTCTTCAGTTTTCAAATTTGTCTTGGCCCTACTGACAGCCACACACTTATTATTTTTTTTCTATGTTGTGTTTTACGGTGTTTGCACTAAGTGGGCCAGCAACAACAATTAAGTCCACTCTATCATTTTTATCAAAGAATAGGTCACCCAGGCTGTTTGCTGCAAGTTTCTAAATTTATCGATATGAGTCTATTCCAGTAAAGTTCAGTGTTACATTTTCTAAAATAATTGCTGGACATAGAGGGTGATAATAGAGGAACAGTCTCTAAATGCCTTTTCAGGTAAGGCTTTGATGTGCATATGATAAATACATTTTTATAATAAGAAACACTTGAACTCTATTACTTCACTCCCCAAATTATTCTGATGTGTTTTGAAACTGGAATTAACTGGGTTTGTCTACACGAACTGAAAACCCTCAGTTATCAAGAAGCAATTTCACTTGAAACTTTAGAAGGAAAAGCAATCAGGTAATATTTTAGGTTTCCAGTGTTTTCAGCTGATTAGGCCATCGAGATAGGTGACAGACAGGACTCAAAATGTGCCAGAGAGACTGGGTGTCATCCTCGTTTACAGTGCTGTTAGTTACCTAAGCCACACACAGCTGAAGTACTAAAAGGCACCTAAGATTCAATGGGACTAGAGTGTCCTTCCACTTAGTGTTAGGAGGATCAACAAGACTGGCCAATAGGAGAGTCCTTTGAAGTGCTTCACTCTGTGAGGTTTGCAGGAGTTAACAAATTTATCTCGCCCTGAAATTGCTTTAATGTCTTTTTGGAAATGTTTCACTGTGGTGAAAAGTTGTGCCTGGTGGTTGTTATATTAAGCTTCTAGTTAACTTGCTTTTCAGGGATGTTTTGGAAGATTGAGTCAAAGACCAATAACTTAGTAGCTCTAAACTGATGAGTGCAGTGGTAGAAGGCAACTGTGAAGTGAACCTTTTTCTGCCTTGGAAAATGTTTGGGTGAACTCTTCTTGAGAACATCAGAACAATACTTTAAAGTCTTGCATTGGCTCTAGTTAATGTTTTTCGTTAGCAGAAAAACTATATTTTAAAACTCTATAGGAGGTCCACACTTAAATGCCAGAAGCCATACCCAAGTTGTTGATTAGTCTGGGAAAGATCTCGCGGCTGCTGACACTGGAGAGAGGGTCACTATGAGGCAATGGCTTATGAAGTCTTAAAATATATTTTGGACAAAAAGTAACAAGTGACGTTTCTATAAGAAGCTGGATGATGGGACTGGAGAGATGACTAAGTGTTTAAGAGCACTGGCTGCTCTTCCAGAGGTCCTGCGTTCAATTCCCAGCAACCACATGGTGACTCAAAACCATCTGTAACGGGATCTGATGCCCTCTTTTGGCCTGCAGAAATACATGCAGGCAAAGTACTGCATACATAATAAATGAATTAATTTTAAAAAAAGCTAGATTATGGGTTTATAAGATAAAATTTGAGGTGGAATTTTAGATATGCCAGTGTAATGAAAAGATTTGGTGACTTCAATTGTGCCATTAAAAATCCTCAGTCTAATTGGTGAAAATAAACCACGGAGCCTGTTGTTCAGTTTGGAGGCCACGGGCTTGGTTTGACATGGGTTCCCTTCACTTCTGGCTGTTTGGAACTACGCAGGCTTGTCATCAAATGGTGCTTTGCATTATTTCTTTTGATTTTAATAACACCTGTAATGTTTTAAATCAACACACAGAAATAATGAATTATGTTTTAACACTCTGAATTCTGTTAAAATCAAAATTCTTATTTTGCTTCAAGTGATGGTCTTGCTACAGGTGAAGTGAGTTGTGTTTGTATAGAGCTGTGGTTCTCAGCTTGTGGGTTGAGACCCCTTTGAGGGTCAAATGAGCCTTTTGCAGAGTTTGCCTAAGACCACAGAAAAACACAGATGTTTACATTACAGTTCATAACAGTAGCAAAATTACAGTTATGAAGTAGCAATGAAAATATGTTATGGTTGCGGGGACACCACAACCTGAGGACCTGTGTGCTCAAGGGTTGCAGCTTCAGGGAGGCTGAGAAGCACAGTGTTAGAACTTTCTGGTTAAATAAAGGTGGAAATAAAGTTTCCACCTCTTCTCATGGAATACTGTTCCATGTTTAAAAAAACTGACCTTAGCAGTGTGAAAAAAAATCCGCCAATTTAAAATATTTCAAAGTTATGTGTTATTTTTCTTAAAAAATTAAAAAGAACCAGTGTTCAATGAGAGGCTTCCTTAAAAGTATAGTGTCTCTGAGGGCATAGAGGGACAGAATATTTTTTCAAATATTAATAGAGGAAAGTCTATGAAAAATATCCACAATATTCCTTTATTTTCTCTGGTTCTGCTGTGGAGGTTTACTGTTTTCTAAAACAAACTTTGATTTTTATTTCCCTCGTATATGAAATAAACAAGTTGATCAGGACACAAAATAAATACAGGCGTATGATTGCTTCGGCTTTATAAACACCATTCTGTTTAATTAAAAAGTGTCCTTCTCTGGCTGCTTGTGGCACTGCGGCCTGTTTTACGGGAATCAGTAGCCTCGGCCCTTGCAGCCCTCCTGCAGGCCTTTGCTCCGAGAGTGAATTTATGTGCTGAGAATAGCTCCATTCCGCAGTTGGGCCTTAGGTTTGACCCTATAAAAGTTTTTACTCAGGAAGGTACAAAAATTTCTTCTCTTAAATACTTCAGGAAAAGCATAACCATTTTACTAAATAAACTCAGCCATTTGATAGCATAAATGAGGGAGCTGGTAAATGTGGAGGCTGTTCAAAGGCACCTTGTATAAATTATCGCCTTGGCTACTCTCCTGCAGGAGAGACCTTTCATCTTCTCTTTAACTAGATGGGAAAAGTCTCCATTACTGGAGAAAATGAAGGCTTTTTAACAAAAGTCCAGATTCAACTAATAAATATTTTATAACTGTTTCCTGCAAAATCTCTGAAATCCTCGGTGGAATGGGCAGTGTGAAGTAGCAGCCTCGGGCAACGTATCAATAGCTCCCAATCAGAATGCTTGTAGTAGGGGTGTCCCCTCCAAGTTGTCACTTTAGGCATAAATATTTGCTCTGCTCAGTAACTTCTCCCTATGAATTTGATTTGTGGATTTGAAACATAAGTCAGTTAACATTGCTAAAATAAATAAAGCAGCAAAACACATCTATTGAGTCTACAAACTGCTGGTTTTAGTAAAAGTGTTTCATAATTATATTGGTATTTTCACTATCCAAAACTACCTTTATTAAAATTAACCTGCCTGAGATTAAAAGGTAGGTAGTTTGTTTTTAAAATAAAGGTGTGAACTAATATACTTTAACAAAAAGTGCTTTTCTCTTGAAAACAGTAAAGACTTAGTATTGGTTTAAGCTAAATACAGAGAGACCATCAAAGCAATACTCAACACTCGTTAGACCAGAATTAAATAAAACCTACAGATAACACGGTATTGAGACAGACAAGGGCCACAAACTTCATAGAAAAAAATTAGTTTACCATAGAGAAAATGTTATTGTGTAGTATGACCTCGGGTATTTGACTTGTAGTTTGGCCGCAGGTATAATATCTGATTTACAAAAAGTAGAGTAAAATAAAAGCCATTTAGAATGAAATGAATTATAGGTGGATATAATAGTGCTTTGGAGCTTTATAGTTCAGTCTCTGGAAACTGAAATCCAGGGAGGGCAAATGAGTTAGAGTGACTTGGAGTCACTGGTTCTTCTGATTCCAGGCTAGTACACACACATGTATGTACCCCATACAGTTCTTTCTGTGACACAGCGATTATATCAGAGGTCAGACTCCTCTCTTCCCACCCACGTAGCCCGGGAGAAACAGCTGGGGGTGTTTTCCCTGTGGCAGACTGCGGTAGCCTCTGTATGGGCTGGTGATGGCTCCTCCGAGACTGAAGAAATTAGAAAGGTCCCCATGCGAGTCACGGCAAGAGGAGGTGTAAAACCTTGAAGGATGGCAATGGGAGATGTTTTCCTTGCGTAAATCGTTGCTGCTCTTGGAGGAGCTTTCACGGTTGGAGAGGTCATACGACTGGCAGGAGGATTTCTCTGCCTTAGGTTTTTGTTCATGGTTCGTGGGTGCAGGGAGGCAGCAGCTGAGTTGAAAATAGTAAGAAATGTTAACAGTCACGAGAAATTTCCAGGTAGAACCTTACCCAGAAGAAGGTTTTTCTGTTTCTGTAGTGCTGAGGATGAACCCAGGTCTTTGTGCATCCTAGATACACTGGCTGGTTTGTAGGCATCAGAAAGGAAGGAGCCTCAGCTGAGGAAATGTCTCCAAGAGACCCAGATCTAAGGCATTTTCTCCACTAGTGATCAGTGGGGCAGGGCCCAGCCCATGATGTGTGGTGTCATCCCTGGGCTGGTCCTGGGTTCTATAAAAGAGCAGGCTGAGCAAGCCAGGGGAAGTAAGCAGCAAGCAGCACTCCTCCATGGCCTTTGCATCAGCTCCTGTCTTATTGCTGCCTTGTTTTAGTTCTTGTCGTGACTTCCTTGAGTGATGAAGAGCAATGTTGAAGTGTAAGCCAAATAAGCCCTTCCCTTCCCACCTTGCTTTTGGTCATGGTGTTTTGTTACAGCAATAGAAACCCTGACTAAGACTCTAGATTTCTGGTAAAGTACTGACATATAACCCTGGCCCTGACTGTGTTATCTTTCTAACAAACTGCTCAGGGTTGAAGTGGTTGAAGATGACTAGTGAAGTCCCAGGCTGTCTTGAGAATGGCTAATTGAAGGGAAAGGCTCAACCCCAGATGCCAGGTTGTAATCTTTAGCCTCCACATATAAGAGGGAAGGAAGACTGAGTCACTATGGTAGGAAGTTATGTTTGCATTTAGAGGAGTTGCTTTTTTTTAAAAAATACACAGATGAGATACAAATAGTCTGCCACGAAGTTTGTCACTTTACACATCAGTTCACTAAGTGTGTTTGTGAGGCTGATTAATAACTTACAGTGTTGCTACTAACTCTGCATAGAAAATAGGTAGCTTTGGTGATCCCTTTCCACCCTTTCAAAACTGAGGGGGAGGTCAGTGCTGCCCCCTCCTGGCCTCCTGGTTGGTAATGGAGATTGTGCCCCAGAGCAGAAGTTGGTTTTCTTTGATTGGTTCTTCCTCTGAGCTAGCTCCTGAGGTACCAAATGATAGCAGAAATGTCTCTTAGAAAAGAGAACTTGGCATAAAGATGCTTTTGTAACTATCTCCTCCATTGTCAGAGGGCAGACTTCTTTGACAGGAAGAAAAGCCCCAGAGTTCTACAGAGCCTTGGTCTCAGAGTAGCCAGGATGGACTCAGATCCTCAAGTCCATGTGCTAGCTTTAGGGTATTGAGAAGTTTGGCAGGCATCTTGGTAGGTTTCCATTTTCTTCCCTACATCCCTGTGTGATGATGGAAGTCGCAAAATAATCCGACACCAGTTCAGAATTACGAATAATAAAAGGGTTATTTATTTAAGGGAAACACATACAGATCACTGTCCTAGATAACAGTCTTCTAAGCGAACAGGAACAGAGTCTAGCAGCTGAAAGCGGGAGCTGGAAGCAAGAGAGAGGGTACACGCTTTACAACTGCTTTTAGAGTATCAGTGACCACATCCAAGTGGGCTGGTATCTTAAAGGCTATTGGCTGAAGGAGTGGCATGTGCTCCCACAGCACCTGTGTGAAGCATCTCTTTTTGCCCGTGGCAGTCTCCTAACCTGACACTGAGTTTATAATGCGTACGGCATTGCTTACCATGGTGTTTATTCAAATGCATATTTGAATAAACTA
The DNA here is from genome assembly GCF_014885135.2 of Alexandromys fortis. Taxonomy (NCBI): domain Eukaryota; kingdom Metazoa; phylum Chordata; class Mammalia; order Rodentia; family Cricetidae; genus Alexandromys; species Alexandromys fortis. The sequence continues at coordinate 819,289 of NW_026068047.1, forward strand.
CTAGTGAAAACCCTTCCCTAACTAGACTCCATTTGTCCTGACCTTTCCATGTAGAATGGGATTGGAAGCCCTGGTGGAGTCTTATGCTTTCTGGAGACCATCACTACGGACTCTCACCTTTGAAGACATCCCTGGGATTCCAAAGCAAGGTAATTCAGTTTCCTGGGTCATGCAATCAGACCTGAGAAAAGGTGAGGCGTAAGAGGTGCACACTTTGATATTTATACCCACAATGTTGACTCTATCACCAACATCCTCCTACTCCAGGACCGATCTCTTTCCTCCATGACAGGAGACAGGCCAGGAAAGATGGCTGTCCTGTGGCGTTAGAGGTTAAATAATGCACGGTTTAGCTGTTTATTTCATAATGCTTGCATCTTCCTGACATCTCTCATGGAGACGTGTGATGCTGGGCTCCAAAGTCAGGCGTGTGCTCTACAAGAGTTGCTCATGCCAGTTCCTCTTATTCATCTATTGTCTTTCAGCAGGGTTTTCTTATTGGGTCTGTGGTGAGATTTGGCACACTGGATCAGACCATTTTGAGCTCATTTCTCACAAGCCCGGAACTTCTATCTCCTTAGAGAAGGGTGACATCTTCACTCTGGTCTGCTCAGACGGTAGACTCTCATGTCACCCATGTAAGCAGATTTTACCAGGATCCTGCCAGTTCCCAGCGAGAATTTCACATACTCTGGTTTAGATTATTATCATTGGTTGTTTTAGGCTTTTAGATTATTTAAAGAAGCAGATGAAATACCGTTGTTAGAATAATGAAGGTTTTACAGCTTAACCAGCCCTTTGGAATTTTCCATTCTTAAGTTATGTCAAGTTTGTAAGTATCAGTCTGCCAGCAAATGCAGAGAAGGGAGTTGGAGAGCAGCAGAAGGGAGTTGCTGGTGATTGGTTGTGAGATTAAACCACCCTCTCTGAGTGTCACAGTCTTGTTTATTTCTTAGACCTTTGGTTTGCGTTGCATGTGATTTGCCAACCTGGTTTCTAGCTGGAGTTGAGATTTTGAGGGTCAGAATGATGGCCCAGCGAGACCTGAGTGGTACAGGTGTCGATGCACACAAGCCTCAGTGGGAAGCTACAGAGGTTCGTGAGGCATGGCACCCTGACCAGGCTGTGCTTTCCTCTGTGAGGAAGTGTATTGAGCCTGAAAAGACCGTGGGGAGAAAAGAAATAACACAGGAGGAGAAGAGCAGTTTATTATACTGTTGAGGCAAGAGGCAAAATGAGATGAAATTTGATTTTATAAAATTTCTGCTAAGTTTGGCATTTGTAATATTTGTTTTGGCAAATAAGAAACTTCCAAGAAAGCAAACTGAGATAGAACATGAAAATTCTATGTGATCATGTCTTACTGTATTTTGTTGTTGCCAAACATTTTGTGTTCATCATTATCTAGAAAGATTTAGTCCTAAAATAGTCTTCCAAAATTTCATCACATTTAATCAATTAACTAATTTATTATTATTATTATTATTATATTTATGTGTGTGTGTGCACACATGCGCTTGTATGTGCAATAGCACATGTGTGGAGATCAGAGGACAAATTTTGGGAGTTCATTTTCTCCTTCCACCTTGTGGGTCCCAGGAGTTGAACTTAGGTTGTTGGGCTTTGTTGCAATTATTATTACCCTTGGAGCCATCTTACCAGATCTTGGCTTAAAAATATTGAGGAAAGGTCCAGGAGGTGATGGTACATGCCCTTAACCTCAGCACTTGAGAGGCAGAGGCAGGTGGGACTCTGAATTCAAGGCCAGCCTGATCTACAAGAGCTAGTTTGAGAACAGCTATCTGGAAAGAGAGAGAGAGAGAGAGAGAGAGAGAGAGAGAGAGAGAGAGAGAGAGAGAGAGAAAATGTTTGTTACTCAATATGAGTTCAAAGAAATGAATTCATTGGAAGCTAAACCACTTTTCACCTTTGTAATTCCCACTCTTGAAACAAACCTTATGTATCATTTGCTGACCAAAATTTAAAGGAAAAGATGACAGTTGGAGTCATTCTTTACATTGCAACTTTTATTATAGGAAACACAAGTTCTTCCACTCTACTGCAAGGTACTGGGAATGGTGTTCCTGCCACACACCCTCACCTGCTGTCTGGCTCCTCTTGTTCCTCTCCTGCCTTCCATCTGGGGCCGAACGCCAGCCAGCTGTGTAGTCTGGCTCCCGCTGACTATTCTGCCTGTGCCCGTTCAGGCCTCACCCTCAACCGATACAGCACGTCCTTGGCAGAGACCTACACCAGGCTTACCAACCAGAGCAGCGAGACTTTCGCCCCACCCAGGACTCCTTCCTATGTGGGGGTGAGCAGTAGCCCATCCGTGAACATGTCCATGGGTGGCAGCGATGGGGACACCTTCAGCTGCCCACAGACCAGCCTGTCCATGCAGATCTCGGGGATGTCCCCTCAACTCCAGTACATCATGCCATCACCATCCAGCAATGCCTTTGCCGCCAACCAGACCCACCAGGGGTCCTACAACACTTTCCGGTTACACAGTCCCTGTGCCTTGTATGGATACAACTTCTCCACATCCCCTAAACTGGCTGCCAGTCCAGAGAAAATTGTTTCTTCCCAAGGAAGTTTCTTGGGGTCCTCACCAAGTGGGACCATGACTGATCGGCAGATGTTACCCCCTGTGGAAGGAGTGCACCTGCTTAGCAGTGGGGGCCAGCAGAGTTTCTTTGACTCTAGGACCCTAGGAAGCTTAACTCTGTCATCTTCTCAAGTGTCTGCACATATGGTCTGACGAAGCCTTTAAGTGAAATTGCGTTTGAATCGAATGGATCTTCCTTATTCTTGAAAAAGGCAATATGGAAAAAATGTGCATATACTAGAAAATGAAGGCTCTCTGAGGATTTGTACTTTCTCCTGGCAAGACTGTAATTATCTATGCATATATGTATGCTGTATATTCATAGCATGTAGTATTCGGAAAGCTTCTCACTGCCGTGTTTATCCAGTGTCAAAGAATATTGACTACATGTACTGTGTTTATCCAGCGTGAGCAGACTCTAAAAGCGAAACGGTACACTTGAAAGTTGGTAATGATACTAACCAAAGACTTCTCTATTGCTCCTGTGCAAAGTGATGGGGTTCATCCCGGCAATTCCACACATTCCTAACCAAAGATTTGCAGCTTCGGTGTCAGAAGAGCGCTCTGAGCAGTTCGTATCCGGGTGTTGGTAGCATTATGATCTCTATTTCTGGACATGATGTGAGACCCTCCAGTGCAAAAGCCAGTTAATTCGTAGTGCGTTTCTGTGGTGTCTGTAACAATAAAGGCTTAGCTTTCCATCCCTGCTTATTCTTGTTTACCGTCCACCTTGGGTCTAAAAAGCCATGGCTCGGCTGGTGTTTATTTCCTGAAGGAAGGTGGAGCAGACACTTGTGGCTTTTCACTTTCCATTGGACAGAAAATCTTACCTGCAAAAAATGCATCTCTACTATTTTAAAATGGTTCCCCCATTTCATTTTGTTTATCAAGAAGGCCATTAAAAATGTTCTGTAAACAATCTGAAACTTTAAATTGTCAACCAGGGAAGGGGTTGGATTATGTGGTATGAGAAATTGCAAAAAGAGAAAGTCAGTCCAGCTCAGATTCTTTTGTCCCAAGGAGTAATCCTTATTTATTGACTTTTAATTAGAGGAATACTGCCATCCCCCCCCCCCCCCCCCCCCCGCGGCCTTGGTGTGGCTTGGTTTTTAGATTTAGGGTCATTTGTCCATCTTTGAGCTGCCTTGACCCCTGGTCTGTGAGTAAGGAAGAGGCATTTATGCTACTTATTTATGTCTCATAACTCCAACAAATCGAACAGTTCCCCCTCCCTAGCCTTATCTCCCTGTCTGACTCTTTTCCAAAGCAGATAGGTCCTGGCTTTATGGTGCTAATGCTACAAGGAATTTCAGAGGGTTATCTCCAGCAATCTGTCTTGTGTTGTAGTCAAAGGCCAAAGGCCATTTCTAGAAAGGCCTCCTAGGAAGACCAAGGAGGAAGACACTCATTATGATAAGTGAGCTCTAAAACTTTTAACCTCAACAGCATTCTAGCTTTGGAAGTGAAGAAATGAAAACACAATTGACTTCTTAAAATGCCTGAAATGAGCATGACTTGAATTTAAAAAAAAAAAAAAAAAAAGGAACTTTGATAGTAGTTAGGGAGATGAGCAGAAAAAGTGAGGCGTGTGGGATGGGGCCCAGCTCCTTCTGCTGAGGACCCACAGCTTTCCTTCTGATTAGCCACAGGCTTCCTCTAATTGGTCCCTAATTTGCATGGGGAAGGAAACTACCCCAGTTTACTTCTTTACTGAACAGGATCATTGTTGGATATTTAGGGGAATGTTATGTTTAGACAGAACGCATTGGATTTGTCTCTGTTTATAGATACTGACAGATTTTCCCATGGATTCTATAAGAACGTCATCAGATTAGTAACAATTTGAAAATCTCACATTAGCATAAAGGAACATGAAATTTGTGATAGGTTTTATGCATGGTTTTATTAACTTGACAGAGATTTGGGGAAAAGACTTTGACAGTGAGTTCAATCTTTGTGCTCAAGGAGATAGTTTTCCATCTTGAGAAAACACTAAGTAGAACATTTCCCTTTTTTGCTGTTGGTAATTTGAGATGACACCATGATGTGGGTAGACTTTTTTTTTTTTTTTAGTCGTTTTGGTAAAATTTGCAGTATTGTTCAAATGCTGTTTTAGGTTTTGCAGTAAATAATAATCACCACTTCTCTCCAAGGACTAACCTTTTATTGTTGTATTAATGACATGCGTACATTGAAAATTATAACTATCTATCTGTATTTTATTAAGAAGTACTTAAGAAATTATATTAAAGTGCATTATTAAACCTTTCATGGTTTTGGAGGGTAATCATTTGAATTGCTTGTAAATATTTTTTTTCTGAGCATAAAGACATCCATGTGTGTTCTAGAAACAAACTCTGTAGCTCTCAACTACCAAGCAGGGAGGACTGGGTCTGATGTTCATTTTTCAGGTGTTCAATATAATTTCTTGGTGTGGTGACCATGTCATTGAAGGTGAAGGCCCTGACAGATGTTGAACGCATGACTGTTTGGATGCGTTTTTCAGGTCCAGAGAGAAAGGCACGGATGCAGGAATGATCTGCTTGAGCTGCTAGCCAGTGATGACAGATTACGTCTAGGCCTCTTGACTGGAAAACATTCCAGGGCTCATGGAGATGGGAAGAGGGTGTTGTTATCAAGACCAGTCACATTCTGAAAATTAATACCTGCTTCCATACAAGCCCCCTTCCAGAGGTCAACAGCTTTTCACAAGTGGGGCACACTGTGGCTGACTCCTGATTTCAGGAATGCAGGGGGTCAGGAGACCTTCATGCCTCCCAGAGGAGGCACAGTGTGGCCTCTAGAAGGAAGGGCTCACTCTTTATTTCAGTTCATGAAATTGTGAGAGATAAAGAAACCACTTAAAATGCAAGGAGGTCTTCACTGCCCCTGCAGGTTTAAACTTACTAGTAGCTGAGATTTTATTGTATAATCAACAGCAGCTTTGGGAGATAACTGGACATTTGATTAGGAGAAAAATAAAGACTAGGTTTTTTCTGTAGCAAGTTCCTTCTGGAAGATTTGAAGGAAGGAGAAGGTACAAAAAGAGATCCTTAGTGACAGATTTTTCTACATGAAGAATTTCCCACAGTTTGCATTGACAACTAGATATTCATTAGATTTTTACCATGTTATATTTTAATCTCATCATCTTTTCTGAAAATAAATGAAAGTTGGGAAGTTAGACATGAGGATTTAGGTTAATTAATATGACAAGTTAAAAGTGGATAACAATACAAATAAAGTATAGGAACCTCTAACAGATCTTAAGCTTGGTATTTTTCTATATCCTGGTATGTTTTCAGGTAAGTTGTTATTTTTGAGATTTTTTTGGCAGAGTGAAAATATAGTTGTCTTGGCAATTAGAGAAATTGGTTTTACATCATGGATTCCTCAGTTAAGATTTTGTGTAAAAATTGTGTTTCATTTTTCTAGCGTGTAAAAGGTATAGTTAGAATGGGAATCTTCACCATTGCTTTCAGTTTTGAATTCATGTAACATCTATTTATTAATACTTACCTTAATATCAGTAAGCTTGTTCTATTGAAATAGTATATGCTTTGGAATGTGTATCTTTATTTCATGATATACACATACATATTTATAATCTATGCAAAGGTCATAGCAGTGTTAGGATTATTTTCAATATACTGGATTAATTAAAGATGACTAAGTGGAATGGAGCTTTACTCAGTTATAAGATATGAACAGATTTTAATATTTTCACATTTGAATAAAACTATTTAGTAATGTATTTTCTACTGTATAGTATACACAATGCCATTTCCTTTTCATAATGGTTTTAATTGCATGGCATAAATCATCCCATGGAACAAGCATGCAAATCTTCTTTCTGGTCATCTTTCTAAGTCCATTAAATTCTTGAGAAGACACTCAAACTTGTCTTTCTGAAGCTTCATTCATGATGGAACTCAGATGTAATGATATCAAGTAATTTATTAACTGTGTTGTTGACTGAGTTTGTACAAGACTAGATAGAGCCACATAGACATTCCAAGTCCATGTTTGAACCCTGTTTCTATCAATCAGTTTTATTGAGATACAGTTCACACATCATACAAATTATCTTTCTGAAGTGAACAATTCAAGGGCTTTAGTATATCCACAGATCTGTAAAACTATTATCATTATCAATTCTAGAACATTTTCATCACCTTTTTTGGTTCCTTTCCTCCCATGCCTTTCTTACTCCCAAATCCTAGGCAACTATCAATCTACTTATTCTGGGAATGTCATGGGAATGGTTTCATTATATGTGTGGTCCTTTGTGACTGGTTTCTTTTACTTAGCATAACAATTTCAAGGTTCACCCATTGAATACACATACTATATGGCTGAACCACAGTGTGCGTGTGCTTATAATTTGAGGCCTTTTTCACTTTTTTGTTTGTTTGTGAGACAGAGTTTCACTGTGTAGTCTTAGGTAGGCCCCAAAACTCATTTAAGGCTATATCAGACTAGCCTTAAACTTGGAGTAATCTCCTGTCTACTTCTTCCTCCCAAGTGAACCTCCCAAGACTGCAGGTGTGAACTAGCACACTAAGCCTGTTTTTACTTTTAACTATCATGGGTAATGCCATTGTAAACACTGTAGATATTATTGTGAGGACACACACCTTCATTTCTGTTGGAGCTGTGAGATGCTGAAATATTCTTTCCCTGTCTTCCAAAGCCTATTTCTCATGTTTTCCAGAAATGCAGAGCTATGATTTTCCCATACCTTTGCTGACCTTGTTATTGTTAGTCTTTCTGATGATAGCCAGTGGGTATGCAGTGCTATCTTACTATGGTGAGATTTGCTTTTCTTTCATGACAAGAATGATACTGAACACCTTTTTCTGGTCTTTATTTGTCATTTGTTTATCTTCTTTGGAGAAATACCTATACAGATTCCTTGCCCACTTTTAAATTAGGTTGTATCTTTTTAAAATTGTGCTATATTTTTCTTTGTATGTAACTAGATCCATGCTTTTTATAAGATACAGGATTTGCAAATATTTTCCCTCATTCTGTGTGTTGTCTTTCAGCTTTCTTAATGGTGTCCTTTATAGAACAAAGACCTTAATTTTTGGGAGGTCTTGTTTATTTTTCTTTCCTTGATAGTGCTTTTGATGTAAAGACCAAGATATTTTGATGAAGTCTTCAAATCTGATGTTTTATATTATTATTATTAGTGCTATCATCATCCTTAATAGTAGCAGTAGTGATAACTGATATGCATTTTAAAAGTGCTTTTAGGGTCCATAAATTTAATAGTACTTGATAAATTACCACTCCTCCCAACAGGTCTGAAATGTTCTTAAGGAGATAAATCATCTCTTCAGTATCCTGATAAAAGGATTCTAAAACACCATGAAGTTTTTATTTCCATAGAAAATGGTCAGCACTTTGAACATTTATTCAGTCAATGACTATTTATTAAGCCTTCACTATTTGTCTGATATAGTTTTAGACAGAGGGTAGCATTGAATGACGCCATTGGTGCCATCAGTGCCTTGTAAAATGGTTTCTGAAAAAAGGGAAAAAAACATTCTTCAGACTGCAATATATCAGAGTTGGAGGAAAAAATATTGTAGCTTGATTTTTCTATGAAATGATGCCCTTGCCCTTGTTATAACATTACATATCCCAGATGGTCACTGCAAATTTGCTTGCTCATGTGCCAAGGTACAAGCAGGATGTATTATTGACTTAACTATGAGTTTGTTTTGTGGTTTTCTTTGGAAATCCTAGCATCATTTAGGATTCATTTTTCCAATTGACATTATTTATAGAACAGTAATAAGATATTTCTCCATTATTAAAAGGAAAGGAAAAATTCTGCTTATTTAGGGTTTTGGAAAACTGCACATTTTTCTTAAAGGTTTTTGGGGAAATGGATTGCAGAGATTTACAGACTCCTTTTTCTTAATTTGCCTAATTGAATCTAAAGGAAAATGAGTTGAACCAAATGTCTCTCATACAGAATAGAAGCTCTCACTGTGCAGCAGGAAAGGGATTCTTTAAAGAGGCTGCCATTGAGAAATGTTACAAAATGTCAGAAGGCCTTGCAATGAATGAGCATATATTGGGACCCTCATAAGTTTGTGCCCCTTTGTTTCCCTAAATTTCATAGCCTTGGTGTGTGGAACTATAAGGTTGTTTACATCTGAATGTTTGCTGCCTATTCAGATTTACCTTGAGGTCACCGAAAAGGCAGGGAAAACCTCACAAGTTCTTGATTGGAAAACCCTTACACATCGCATAGGAGATATGTATAAAGATGCTTTGTGGGTAGCTTTCTGACCCAGCTACAAATACTGGGATGCTATGGAACAAATTTAGTGCGTCGTCTTAATAGCTTCCTCCAGCATTTCTAGCCTTCCTTGCCTTTCCATGCCATTCTCTCTGTCCTGAATATCCTTCCTCTTCTGCTTTCTCAGCTGAAAAGATTTACTCAAGAGACTTCTTTCCTCAGTGAAGTCTTCTTCAGTTTCCGTTCCTCCCAACAAGAGACACAAACTTTCCACAAGAGAAACAAATTATTCCTGGAAAGTATAACAGCACTCTGAACACTCCAGTTTTTGTGTTTATTTACTTACCTATGCAAGGGTGCTTGTGTGAAGGTTAGAAGATGACTTGTAGGAGTGGAGCCTACCTTTCTCCTTCCACCAGGTAGGTTTCAGGGACCGAACTCAAGCTGTCAGACCTCGGGGCAAGCACCCTTACCTGATTGAACCAATGTGCTTGCCCTGTATATTTCTCTTAAAGAGTATACATGTGTTAATGTGTGATTTTTTTCATTTATGTCAGTCAACCCACCGAAAATATGTACCCACCCACTGCTAATGGACATGTATTTCTGCCTCAGCACCTAATACTAAGTAACAGAAACCAGAGATTAAAAAATATACACCTGAAGAGTTAACTATGGTCATTTCTATTGTGGTTTAAATGTGAAGCATCCTCCCCAAAGGCACATGCGTTAGAGACCTGGTCCCAGTTTGTAATACCAACCACTGAGAGGTAATTGGATTATGAAGTTTCTGATAGGTTAATCCACTGATAGAGTCAGAATTTGATGATGATTTGGGATGGTAGTAGAAGTTAGGGGGTAGGACTTAGATGGAGAAAATAGGTCTTCAGAACTTGCTCCTTTGAAGGGTCTATCATGTCACAGGATTTTTCCTTGTTCTTGCATCTCTGGCTCACAACACAAGTGTCAGAGACCACTTTCTCTGCTAAGGACACGTTCCCAGTGAATTCCTTTGTCCTTTTCCCACATTCATTTTACCTAAAGGGCACCCATTGTCAAAACACTAGACAGACCCTTGCCTGTTATTTTAAAGTCCTCTTCCAGTGTCAAACCAGACCAATAATTTACTTGTGAATGCAGTTATTTCTCTTGCCTTACTCAATTAAATAAGATAATTCCTCATAGAAAAGATAGGAAAAAGTCAGTGTTGAATCTTCCTCACACTAGATAGAAAAGCAGCTAGAGTTTACAGCATGATAGTACATAGAACATTGTTTTATTTAGTCTAACAACTGTCAGACGAATTTTTGTCCAAGTTTCACTAATGGGAAAGTAAAGATCATAGAAGTTAAAGACTTGAGTTTAAACATTTGACTATTAATGATAAATTGGGATTAAGCCTAAATTCTCTAATGTCTAAATGGTGTATGACAGAAAGAAAAGGAGATTGAAATAATAATAATGGTTTGGGAAATAATCTTGACTGAGGAAGGAGGATGAATAAAAAAAAAGGGAAGCACAGAAAATGTTCTTTGTTAGTATTTATTTCTCTTTTACTGGGATCCCAAAGCATGTTAGAGAAAAGCCAGTGAATAGCTGATGACCTAGCAGCTGACGTCCCTTTAGGGCTGAAGTTCATGCTAAGGATCAGCCATTAATTGACAGTTGTAGGTGGACTTTTCTCTCCTTCCCACTAGTTTCCAAATAATCAGCACATATACTTAATACTAATTATAAACACTTGACCAAAAGCTCAGGCATATTACTAGCTAACTCTCACATTTTCAATTAGCCCATATTTTTATCTGTGCTTTGCCACATGACTTGGTACCTTTTCTCAGTACAACATGTCCATTTTGCTTCTCTATGAATCTGCTCACTACTCCTCTGACTCTGCCCTTTATATTTCCAACATTCTCTGTTTGGCTCTCCCAGTAACCTTATACTATAGAGCTGTTGGCTAGTCAGCTTCTTTATTAGGCTAACCACAGTGATATATATTCACACAGTGTAAAAGAATACTCCACATTCCCCTTTTTGTCTAATTAAAAAGGAAAGTTTTAACTTTAACAGAGTAAAATTATATACAACAAAACAGTTATTAAGAATTACAGTTGCACTATCATTAATTTGTATTTGGCAAACTCAGAAAAAATACTCTGTTATTTATCTTTGTGACTCTAAAGTTTTATATCTAATTTACCTTTTATGATAACTAATAAAAACTTTAACTATGACTATCTACTCTTCAACTACATCAAAGACCCCAGAAGAATTAAATGTTACCTAATGACAGGGACGTCTGGCTGCCTGGACAGTCACCCAAAGTTCTTCTGTAATTCTGAGACATCCAACTTTGTCCTAAAGGTCTAGTATATCTAACAGATATTTTTGAGAAGCTGAGAATTTTGAAGGACTTACCTACCTAGTCTTGGTAAAGTTTGGCAGTTATCTTTTTTTTTGGTGTGGCATTCTACTGGTCCAGTTTGGACAGTATACAGACAGCAATTGAGACAAGGATAGTTTCTTTGCCCAGATGGCTGGCTTTTGCCATGAAGAAAGCAGAATGTATACAGAGTTTCTTCAATGCCCATTATTCTCTTTTTTTTTTTTTTTTTTTTTTTTTTTNTTTTTTTTGATTTTTTGAGACAGGGTTTCTCTGTGGCTTTGGAGCTTGTCCCGGAACTAGCTCTTGTAGATCAGGCTGGCTTTGAACTCACAGAGATCTGCCTGTTTCTGCCTCCCTAGTGCTGGGATTAAAGGTGTGCACCACCACTGTCCGGCCTGTTATCCTCTTTTGAAGTAAATTCATGCTATAGGAGCAGATGGGTCTCACTGTTGTGAAAAGTTTTAGGTTATGAAACATATTATTAAATGACATACTCTGTAGGTCTTTGAAGTGTTTGAAGACTATCTATCTATCTAAATAGATATGTGTATGACCTTGAAAACATACCTAACATGACTATAAATTTGGCTATTAGAGATGACTATTAATCTGCATTTATTAATTATATATTACATTTTTAAAATGAGTTGCATAAGTACAACTCCCAAATAAGGGTAAAAACATACACATAGTATGGTAAAAAAAAAAAACTTTAAATTCTTATCAATAAACCATAATCCATACCAGTGTAAAATATTTTGAGATTAATAGTCTCATTTTGGGGTTAAAGTAGGTTCAATAATCTCTATTCTTTAATCCTATTATTTCTATACCCCCCATTTTCCAGAATAAAATCCCTGAATCTAATCTCCTTTGTTCAACTTTTTTTTTTTCTGAGCATTACCAGTAACAATATGTAACCAATGTCCCTAATTGATAACAAGCACCCATAACCAGTATTTTTGGAATGTAGGGACCATTCTCTAGACTACTTCCTGTTGTATGGGGGTGCTGGTATCTTTGAGGGAACATAGAAAAAAATTGGGATAATAATGAAGTCCTGGCTGGGAGTAGTCTGCTTTGGATGCAGAAGTTTGAGAGGACCATAACAGATGCATTTTAAAATGCTGAGTCACCTAGGCCATTCATTTTCATTGTTGTTTGGTCCCCTTGTTCTGAAAACATATAAACTTTTAAAGCTAACATATATTATAAGTATGGAATATGTTGGTATAGGAGGTCCTTCTTTCTATGTGTTGCTTGTATTGGTTAATGAATAAAGAAACTGCCTTGTCCTGTTAGGGCAGAACTTAGGTAGGCGGAGAAGACAGAACTGAATTCTGGTAGGAAGAAAGCAGAGTCAGGGAGAAGCTGTGGATCATCTGCCTGAGATGGATGTTAGTTAGAATCTTTTCCAATAAACCATTGCCACGTGGCGATATACAGATTAATAGAAATGGGTTAAATCAAGATGTGAGAGTTAGCCAATACGAGGCTAGAGCAAATGGGCCAAGCAGTGTTTTAATTAATACAATTTCTGTGTGGTTATTTTGGGGTTAAGCTACCTAGCAGGTTGAGGAAGCCACAAGGAGCAAGCAAATCAGAAGCATCCCTTTATAACTTCTGTATCAGTTTTTGCCTCCGGATTCCTGAGTTTAGTTCCCACCCCAACTTTCTTCATTGATGAACTGTGATGCAGAACTGACTTCAGTTCCCACTCTAACTTCCTTCAATGATGGACTGTAATGTAGAGCTGACTTCAGTTCCAGCTCCAACTTCCTTCAGTGATAGACCGTGATGTAGAACTATATAATCTAAATAAACCCCTTCCCAAGTTGTTTTTGGCTATTTTGTCTCATCACAGCCATAGAATCCTTAACTACAACAGAAGGTGAAAGTTTCTGGAGATTGAGGGCATAGAGTTGGTTACTATATCAAGTGGATCTAACACTTAAAAACTAACAGGCTCGAAGCATGCTTCAGCAATTAAACAGTGCTTGCTGCTCTTGCAGAGGACCAGAATTCAGTTCCCAGGCTCCATGGTGGGTTCATAACCACTTCCTAATTCTGGTTCTGGGAGGTCTGATTCCCTCTTCTTGCCTGTGGGCATACACACAGACATTCGAGTGTGGGAGAGAAATAGCCATAAGTAAATAATAAAATAAATCTTAATGAATCATCTAAAAGGTGAATATTTATGTTTATTTAATATATGTAAATAGTATATATACATATCTATACTACAATAAAAACCCATTGTGAGTGGGACAGTGGTGGCACATGCCTTTAATTCCAGCACTCAGGAGGCAGAGGAAGGCTGATTTCTCTGAGTTCAAGGCCAACCTGTTCCACAAGAGCTAGTTCCAGGACAGGCTCCAAAGCTACAGAAAAACCATGTTTCTAAAAACAAAAAACCAAACCATTGTGCTAGTATATTCATAGTGCTATAATAATCCTTGTAAGGAAAATCTAATCTTCATGGATTTAAGTAAACAAATCATGACATTAGTTGGTGATTCATTTCAGTTTTAATATATGTGTTGAGCTTTGAACCAGGCATAGTTCTAAATGTTAGAGGAAGTTGTGCTGAAGGAGGCATAGGATTTCCCTGCACACACAGTGTATGAAATTTATTAGAGAAACAGAATAATCATACCTTGACTCAAATAAACATAAACTTACTACAGAGTGAGCGTTTCTTGTGGAAAGGCATTGGTGAGATGTGGTGGTGTACTCTGATTGAAGGGGGGGGGGGGGCATGTATGTTTGACACTATGAAGAATCCCCGAAGTGTACCCGTGAGTACTGGACACAGTTGTATGCTCTTACCATAGCTAGAGAGGCAGTAGCCTCCAAGTCCTCTTTCTGCAAGCAAAGGACATTGGTAATAATGTTCTAGCATTCAGGCATGGTGGTACACTCTTACAATCGCAGTACTCAGAGGCTGAGGCAGGAGCTTTATGAGCTCACAGTCAACCTGGCGCATGTAGCCACACCTCATCTAAAGATGCGAGCAAGCAATAAATAAAAAGAAAGGATGAAAAGTTTTTCTTATGTGAACATCTATGTATGGCATCCCTTTGAGACTGTCTCAAACATAATCGAAGTTTACTTTCTTTGTTGTTTGCTCCCATCTGGTACTGAGCTGCTGTTTTTACAGAAAATGTGCAATGCATGCCATTCCTTCCATGATAGCCTCGCTAGTGTTACATTCATGCCCCATCCTTCACGTCTGGTGCCTTTTCACACGCGCATGCCTTTGTTTCAACGCTGTGTTCTCAGGTAATAGTTAAACTCATTCTTGAGACAGTTGTGCAAAGAAGTCAGTAAAATTGGAGCCGCATGCTGCCTGCCTGTCCCACAGTGTTTGTGAGCTGTTGTCCACTCTAAGATGCATTTCTTTTTGGGAGATTTTTTTTTTTTGAATGTGAAAAAACACCACATAACCGCAGACCTTTGAACTTCGGCACAGTATAAGTTACTTAAAATGTTTTATGGAACACTTATGGAAAGTCGTGTCATGATTGAAAACTAAGTGTCAATGAAATTAATGTGGTGTCTGATCCCACGCTGCTCTACCTCCTCCACACTCTTCTCAGTTTTGCAGGCTTCTCTTTCCTGAGGGAGTAGAGGCCTGGAAGATACCTTTGAGGTGTTGTCATGAACTTAAACCTGGTGTCCAGATTCTTGGCTAGGCTCAGCTAGAGACACCTCAATAAATACCGAACGGCTTTTCTCGCCTGATCTGTGGACACTTGGCAGAAGCATTGATGACAGTTGCAAGAACATGATGCACAGCAGTGTGCTTTACAGCCATTTAATCTGTGTCGTCAGATCCCCAGAAACCATGATTAATAGCAGCACTTGAGGCCGTCCTCGAGTTGTATATTTGGCAATGGTGAACTTTGATCTGTGGCCTCACTTTAAAGAATGATTTTGACACGAACTTTTCCTGTAGTCCTCCTATCTCATTAAGGCCCGCACAAATAGCACAGCCGAGGATGTTTAGTAGTATTTCTGCTAACGGTGTGTTTATTGTAACATTTAAGCCCTTTGATAAGGGGTTGGGATCACGTCTTGTCCAGACAGTGAGAAATCAGCGTTTCGGAGAGCTGTATCATCTCGGAACCTGCCATTGTAGGCTCTGCAAGGTCAGTTTTGATGAAGGAGGAATGAAAGCCTAGGTCTATGGGGAACTAAGGACCTAAGATTTAGTCCTAAATGGGATTATCCTACTTTCATACAGTTTTCTGGGCTAAATAAGTCTTGTTTTCTCACTTTTATCAATTCTCTGTCCTCTGCATTTCAATGTAGAAGAAACATTCTTTTCTCCTTATAATTTTCTTTCTGGAGTATCATTACTCAGTAGTTATAGAAAACAAACCGCATACGTAATTTAACATTTCCTGGTAGCCATATTACAAAAGAAAACGGGTGAATTAAATTTTAGCAGTGTACTTAGCCAAGTATATTCAAATTTAATTACTGTAAAACTTCTTACTGAGAGATTTTTATATAGTTTTGCTGTTTGTACTGAAAAACTTTGTAGTTTGAATTCCAACAACACTTACAGCACATGCAAATTGAATACTAAATTTTTATATAGTCCTTTTTAAATGGTAAAGTTGTATTTAATAAGAATAGTATGGGGCTGGAGAGAGATAGATTAGAGATTTAGGGCAGTGACAGCTCTTTCAGAGGTCCCGAGTTCAATTCCCAGCAACCACACAGTGGCTCACAACCATCTACAGTGAGATTTGGTGACCCCTTCTGACATGCAGGCTGAACACCATATACATTATAAACAAATACATCTTTAAAAAAAGAAAAGTATTTTACATTGCCCTCAGTTCTTTAAAATTTGAATTTAATTTAATTAAGATTGAGTAAAGGTAAGAACAAAATTCTATAATTACATTGGCCACATTTCAAGTACCCAGTAGCCACATGGCTGCCATGTTGGTTAGACAACACAGTACTAAGAATCAGTGAGAAAATGGTGCTAGAACCTACAAACTTCATTCATTCTATTAATATCTTAACACATGCAGTGTTGATCCCAAATTATTGGAACAATGAGAAGTCTAAACACTGGAATTTCTAGGACCTCTGCAAAGGCTTAGAGCTAAGACAGTAAGGACTGGAAAGAGAAGCCCACCCTGGCATCAGAACGGTCATGTTTTAGATCTTGTTTAGGTAACCCAACAAGTTGAGATTTCCTGGGTTCAGCTTCCCTCTCTAAGCAGACATCCCATGTGGTTCTCTGGCTCTGACAGTCTTCCCACGGCCTCATCTGAGACATTTCTTGAACCTTAGGCGTGTGGGTTGTATGGTAGACTTCTTGATTGGAGCTGGGCAACCCAAAGTCAGTTTTCCTCTGCATTTTGGTTAGCTGTGGCTTTCTGCAGTCATCTCTGACTGATGCACAGCGAAGTTTCTTTGGTGGGGAGCAAGAACTTGTATGTGTGAGGCTGAGGTTGGGAATTATGCTGTGTTAGAAAAGTGACAGAGGTCTCTTCTAGGCTCTGTTGGTGGTGGTCTAGCTTTCCTGTACCAGGCACGAATTCCCTCTTGTGGAGCGGGCCTTAAGTCCCATTAGATGACCATTGTCTGTTCCCAGGATGTAAGTGCCACTACTGCACCTTTGGGGAAATTGCATTACCATTCTGCTAGTGTTTGTAGGTGTTACAGGTGGGGAAGATGATTGTTTTCTTCCTTAACAGCTCGCACAGTTCCTTCTGCTACTGTGAGAGCTAGTCCTTAGAAAGGAGGCTGCTAGGTCAGTTCTAGTCCAGTTCCTCTAAGGTGTCTGGTCTTCAGAAATAGGTTTTTACCTTCAATTTCTGGGAGGGAACCAAGGGAATTGGCAATAGTTCATATTGTTTTTGGAAGGTTTCCCATCTGACACTATTTCTTTCCTTCACCCTTTCTTCCTTCTTTCCTTCTTTCCTTCTTTCCTTCTTTCCTTCTTTCCTTCCTTCCTTCCTTCCTTCCTTCCTTCCTTCCTTCCTTCCTTCCTTCCTTCCNCTTCCTTCTTTCCTTCTTTCCTTCTTTCCTTCTTTCCTTCTTTCCTTCCTTCCTTCCTTCCTTCCTTCCTTCCTTCCTTCCTTCCTTCCTTCCTTCCTTCCTTCCTTCCTCTATTCCTTCCTCCCTTCCTTCCTTCCTTCTTTCCTTCTGTTTGTTAATCTATGGCTTTTGGCAATATGTTTATATGACATATATCTCCCAACTTCATTAAAAAAATAACAACTTCATTAAAAAAAAATAACACACACACAGCACAAACTTGGGTGGAGGAAGTCTCAAAGAAGAAGAGTCACAGGCAATTAATGGTTGCTGAAAAATCAGTCTTCTCCAGGGAGGAGCCCTTTAATAGGTTAGCCAATCCCAACAACACTATAGGAACACTAAATGAGTTCTATAGGTGTGTGTGTGTGTGTGTGTGTGTGTCTAAAAATTAAGAGGGCATGAATTTGAGAAGAACATGGGAAGAATTGGAGGCAGGAGAAGGAGGAGGGAAAGAATGATTTATATACATTACTCATGTATGAAGTTCTCAAAAAATAAATAAAAAAATCGAAAAAGAATGAGCTGAAATAAAATATCATCTGACCCTCTTCAAAAGTGTTAGCCACTATTGTGAGCTTGTTAACCCATGTTGATAATATGAATATCATATTCTTAAAGTTATAGAATATGACCGACAGATAATGTCTGGGGCCTATCTTACTAGTGGAATAGTATGTAATCTAAAATAAAAACAAGCCTATTTATCCTTATACATGGCGAATGGTTGTGACTCAGGGTAGGTTTTTCTATAAAGACAACCCTTGAATAATTGTTGAAGAAGAGGAAATTTCCTTCATATTTCATGAGAATAGTCTTGGCTTAGTATTAGTAGTGTTATTAGCGGCATTAGGTCTATCTAAACATGCATATGAAATATATATGCATATTTCAATTCAAATATATACATCGTATGTATATATTTGAAAGGGGGTATAGTTTAAATCGAGGTTTGGATTTATTGAGCATGCAGTAGAAGTCTTGAGTGGGATGCGTTGGGCAAGTGGTATGCAGCAAATGAAACAGCTCAGAAACATGTCAGGCACTGATGGCCGGCTAGTAGAGCAAGTACGGCACTGGTGATTTTTTTTTTTTTTTAGTGTGTGGTCTGTCCCCGGAGAGTAATGCTATATTCTCAGCCTGAATCTACTCTTAATAGCCTCTTTTTGGTTTCTCCTTTGCCACATGGTTTTAGATACAATCCAGGCTCTGCAAGAGAGCCCCATACCAAGGCTTCTAGATTGGAACATAAGACAGCTACTTTTGATGGAAATATGCCTGGCTTGCATGATGCAATGATTTAATTAATGATGTTCAAAGTACTAAACTACCATGAGCCCTAACAGTTACAGGAACTGAGACTCCATGAAGAACATTGAAGTAATGGAAATCCAATAAAAAGCAAAGTTGAATTGGCTTAGATAAGGGGAAAAAGGGAGATATCAAAGAGAAGGCTGGGCTCATCTGTTTAGTTGACCTACCATAAACTTCAAGAAAAATCTGCAAGGCCCCAACACCATCTTTCATCCTGAAGTGAAAATAGGTTGGATGAGGAAGATTATCACTGTGACTTCTAGAGACCGTGATTTGTTTCTGCTGTTACTGAGTTTATAAAAAGAAACTGTGCTCTTCCGAATGACTCATTTATGGGCTTCCACATTGGGGCTCGTCTCTAAGATTTTATAGCATGTGAACATAAAATGTCCCATCAGGATGACTGTCACTTTTAGGGGCTGAGTAAAATGTAATATCTCATGAAGATTATGGTCACATTGAAGTTATTTTTGATAGCCTTTATTCTGTTGGCCTTTTTAGCTGCACTTTTAGGTATACAGGCCATTGATGTTGTGAAAAATGAGTAGTTTTTCTTCTAAATTATTTGGCATTTGGTGTTCATGTCAGCTCTCTTTTAGACAAGTTATCTTTCCAGAATGAACGGCCTGAGGTTTTTTTCCTGGCCTGCTTTTCTACCAGAAATTAGGGGTAGGCACTTGGAGATGGTTAAGCAGCCATGGCCTGAATGGAAAACTGTCAAAGGGCAGGGAGGTCCCTACTTCCTTCTCAGTGCTATTAGAACAAGCCTGCCCATCCCCACATCTCCCTAGCTTTGAGCAGGGGCTGGAATTTGACAAAGTGCTCGTGCACAGCTTCCACTTTGTCTAAAGGGATAGGAGAAGAGAAGGAGGGAGGGAGGGAAAAGGAGCAAGGTCACGTGGCCTGGTTTCTCTTGTGGTCATTGTGATTGTTAAAGCCTCCATCAGAGGCATGTGACTGTCAACAGGAAAGCCAGTGAGCATCTGAAACTACCCGCCATCCCATACCACCACCTTTTCCCACACAGAGCTGCCTCGCTCCGTCCATCCCTTTATTTCTGGGGATTAAACCCAGGGCCCTGTGGATGCTAGACCACACTCTACCACAAAGCTGCATCCTCAACCCTTTCTCTTCCTTTTCTTAAGTCACGGGGATCACAACACTGCTGTGGGGGTGCTGTTCCTTGCTGGCTTTTGGAAATGTATGAACTTTATATGGACTAAAGGTTGAAAAAGGGAGAATAAGCTTCGTTAGAACACAACAAAAAATTAGACAGACAAAAGAACTAGGAAGTCCAGGACAGAGTTTGGCCTAGTGAACGTGGTGGTAGAGGGTGGGGAAGGTTATGAAATGGAAGAGGGAGATCTTTTCCCCCCAATTCTGATAGTGTGAGTTGTGAAATAATCATCTCTCGAATGAGAGAGAGGGAGACTGGTTTGAAAAGAGCACGTATATAAAGCTTTGTGTCAAGCATGATTCTAAGGCATCACGTAGCAGACACGTTCTTTTATTTTTATTTTTAGCCAGCGATTCTCTATAATGAATTCTACTGTTTCGATAGGCCCTGAGTATCACCGAGAAATTCGAATTACTAAGGTTTAATAGGCAGCAAAGAGCAAAATCAAGATGTGCACCCAAGGGTCTGGCATCGGAGTCTGAGCCCCTTGTCATCACTCTGCTGCCCTATGACCTTCACCATGTTCTGAAGTTCTGGGACTCCAGAGCCTGTCAGCAGTCAGCGAGACTCGAGAGCTGGTGGGCTGCAATACCGAGTCCTTCTCTGTCCAGGACACTTCCTACTGCGTGCCACATACAGTTTCACTCTATGTGTTCAATTACAGAAAACACGACAGAGGAGAGACGGAGCTGGTGCTTCTCCAGCTCTGTGCTGCTAGCCATAGACACTCTTGGTTTTCATGTGTGATGTGTAGCATCCTCTGCATTCTACTCTCCCTCTCAGCACATGTGCACACACACACACACACACACACACACACACACACACACACACACACCACAGTTAGTGTCCAACTGGGATATTACCCCCAAAATGATGGGTGTTAAATACTTATGGCCATACGTCCCTTGGGAATTTCTTGCCAGGAAAGGGTATGCGGAGTTTTCACAGCTTTACCCGGATATTCCTTATTTCAGACTCTTTGTAGCAATTGCCTGCTTGGATCTTGGCCCAACCCCACAGAGATAGCCCTGTGGACAGAGCAAGACTGTCCTGGAGTGTCCGTTCAATTCTGCAGCTGAGTGTGGCCCTCCGCAGTGACTGAGGAGAAAACACGCGAGCCAAAGCACATGAGCTCCTGAGCGCAGCCTGTGTCGTCCCCCGCCCCCCCTCCCGCCCCCGCCCCCCCTCCCGCCCCCGCCCCCGCGCCCGCCTCAGCTCTGTGAAATCAAAGTTTGAGGCANGCCCGCCTCAGCTCTGTGAAATCAAAGTTTGAGGCACCACAGGAGCTCTTTCAAACTGTCCTGGCTAGCTTGCTGCAGGCCAGATGTTGTTCCAGTCCCCGGCTGCAAGCTCCCATCATCGCCTGACCCTACCTACCGCGTGCCTGCAGACCTGCCCCCTCGGCTGGCACGGCTCTGTAGATGTTGCAGATGCCACCGCTCGTTTCTTTGAAGTCTGTATGTTTTTTTAAAAAAAACACCCCTTTCGACAGTTTTGGCCCAGCTTCTTATTATATAAGCTGATCTGTTGGAACATCTGTCACCGTGTGGCTTCAGTCCCCGTTCCCCACTGAAGTGTAATAACTTGACGTTAATAAATAATGAGGCGGTGGTGAGTTTAACACATATATTTAGGAGGCACCCGGGGCCAAGATGGCAGACTTTCATCTTTCAGGAAGACCAGCCGAGATTAAACAAACAAGGGGATTTCAGCTAGGGCCCCGGTGAACACCCCCCAGCCATTGCTCACTTAGAGAATTATAACGTACCTTGTATGCATGATTGCCCCTTCATTGTACAACTTTCACAAGGTCAACGAGAAAGGATGAGGCTTCGCAGCTGAGGTTGTACTAATGCGATATAATTTTTAGTTTACACTTCCTGTGCTACTGCTTCTTGCAACCCACTCTTCCTAGAGAGAGTATTTTCTTAGTACTCTCATTTTGGCCCTTTCGGGAAGAATAAATGGTTAAGTACCCGGCACCTGAGGCTCTCCCTGGCACTGCAACTCTGTCCCCCTCTTCTTCTGAAGAGTCACTGAAAATCTGGTATGTAAAAATGCTTCGCCATGTGCTAGTGAATGCCCTTTGGGAAAATAGAAAAATAGGTAGAATCTGCTCATTTCTTGGAATGAAACCCAATATTTTTGAAATTCAAATTCATTTCCATCTAGTCCTCTCCAAAGATAATTTAAAATCAAGGCAAACAACCCAGAGAAACGGCAAATGGAATGTGTTTCCGGCTTTTGTTCTCCATTCTGCAGATGCAAAAATCTGTACACTCTTGCCTTTAGTTACGTGCCCCAGACTGCCTATCTTTCACATCATAAAAGCTCGCTTAAGTTAGGGACAGCTCTGTCTGGCTTAGCTTGTATAATCCAGCTTTGTGTCATGCGTACTGATGCTTAATAAACGTTTAATGGTAGAGGAAACAGTGCTGGAAGTGAGGTTGGCTGGTATTATTCCCATTCAGAAGTGAGGGAGTGGAAGAAGACAGATGAACTGCCTGAAAGCCTGTTGTGGAGGAAGGTTGAATCTCTGGACTTGGCCTGCTTTCTTTGGATTTGGGAATGGAACTCAGGCTTGATGCAAAAGGCACAACCCTCTGGGGAGCTCATATTTTAAGGTAGAGATGATATAGAAGCCAAGAGTAATAATTAAAACATGAGAAGATCAGCTCAAGTCAGAAGGTACTGGTGGCAAAGTGAAAAGTTTGTGTGTGTGTGTGTGTGTGTGTGTGTGTGAGAGAGAGAGAGAGAGAGAGAGAGAGAGAGAGAGAGAGAGAGAGAGAGAGAGAGAGAGAAGCAAGAGCATTTCTCTATAGCAACAAAGTCCAGTGACTCCTCTTCTGGTCCCTTTAGGGAGTGCTTCTGCTTCTACCATGGTTGACTCTGGTTATGGGAAAAGGCACTTTCCATCTTGGCAACAGTTCTATACATTCTGGCAAGTTCTTAGATATAAAGACTGTGATGTATCACAGAATTGGTCACAGAGACAATTTCTCCTGCTCACTCTCATCTCTATAGTTGATCTGTGTGAACGTGAACTAGAGAACACATACATCCTCTGTCTTCACAGAGATGACCTACTTGCATTTCTTTGAACTCTCCAAGCTGGTTCTTATATAGAAATTGGTTTGTTTTGAATATAATCTTTTCCATTAATGCTATTATAGTACGAAAATATTTATGTCTCTTTTTTGTTTGATTCAGTATAAAATAATCAGTTACCTTAATGTGCCTACGTGCAGACAACTAAAATACTGGATAATCTTCATATCCAATTTATTTCTGCAGTAAGTTAAAATACTCATGATTAAAAGGAATAGTTGAGTTGTTGATGTTATGGTAATTTAGCCCATTTGTTTTGTCACATGTCTGTAAACAATTCATGACTTTAGGACTCATGTAGAAGAAAAAAATGATTTCAGAATTATTAGTATTTTGTTTTAGTAATTTTTATTAGTTTTTCCCTTTTCTTACTGTCAGAACCACAGGTTTCTTTTGGGAATTTTTTGTCATTGCAGACACCCTCAAAGCTCCTGGGGACCATGGAAACATTTGCAGCTCCAGAGGTAGCGGTACCTGGTGTGCTTTAGAAATTCCTTGAAGTACCTTAGTGTTCCATTTTATTCCTCAGCTCTTAATTAAAATACAGATATAAGCCCAGAGGCAAAAGAGCTATTTTTGTGAGCACCCTGATTGAGACAAAGTAAAGATAAATTTAGAATTAAAAACTTGAGCCTGTTGTCAAGGACTGTACTTTTCCAACCATGGGCTCTGGGTCTTTCCCAGAGGGGTAGACAGAGACCCTGGCAGTGTCTACCCTTAATGGAGTATACTGGTGGAGCAGCTGTAGAGAAAGAATACTCTATCAAACACTTATTTGTGTGTTTATTTTGTTTGTGTGTGTGTGGTGCATGCCTGCTGCATATTTGGAAGGCCCCTTTGTGATAAGTGTTCAGTTTATTGCTGTTTGAGGGGTGGGCTTGGAAAGTGAGAATGTTGTTGTTGCCATTTCAGTAGACAGTCAGAAACAAACAAACCAAGAAAATCTATAGACTTCTAACAGATGGGTTTTAAAAAGTAGGTCATGTTTTGAGCCCACCAACTTTGATGACATCTCTTGAACAG
Source organism: Alexandromys fortis (assembly GCF_014885135.2). Classification (NCBI taxonomy): domain Eukaryota; kingdom Metazoa; phylum Chordata; class Mammalia; order Rodentia; family Cricetidae; genus Alexandromys; species Alexandromys fortis. Next base: position 843,233 of record NW_026068047.1, read on the forward strand.
AAACTGGATTCCTAAGTGTCAGGACAATATAAATGGGGTTCTAAAATGGTCTCTGGATTTGTTACAGCTTCCAAGTACAGCTGGGAAAAAAGTTGTAGAGCAAGGTCTCTACGGGTTTGGAAAATTAAAAACCATGTTGGGAAACCCTGAATTCATCAATCTGTCCTTTTTTACTTTGATAGAAGAGACTGGAATTGATTCAGTCCTGAGGGAATATGGTGATAATAGAGAGATTGTAGAGGAAAAGTGTGTGTGTATATCCATCTCTGTGTGTGTGTGTGTCTGTGTGTGTATCTGTGTTGCTGTGTGTCCGTCAGTGTCTTTGTGTGTCTGTATGTGTGTGTCTCTGTATGTAGATGTAGATGTATGTGCTGTGTGTATGTCTATGTGTTTGTGTGGTGTGTTTGTGTATGTGTCTGTCTATCTTGGTCAAGGGAGGAGCCATTTTCTAGAAATCAGTAGTGTATAGAGGCTACACAGGTGCCTTTTCAGCTTTGACTTAAAAGCCCCTAAAAAGCTAGGAGGGCAAGCTGTTCAGTCTGTGAGGAGGGGGGAAATCTCACCCATTTTCTGCCTAGCCCAGGACAGAGGGCATTTTTTGATAACAGAATTATGTACAAATCAAGTTACTGAACCTGAAGTTCAGGGGAAGAGAGTTCCAAGGCTGTGAGAACTCACAAGATTAAGATAAAGGGCCCTTGTGTATTTTCCACTCCACAGCCCTAGAGAGTGAAATAAATACCTTCTTAGATCCAAGTATCTGTGCTTTCCCAGGCTTCATGCCTCATTGCTGAATGAGAACAATTGGAAAACAGGACACACATTTATACATCAACACCATTTTGCCTGTGGTGGAATGATGAATGGAGCCCCTCCCTATATCACCCCTTGCTGATTGCCTGGCTGACCCAAGCACCAATCCATCAGAAGTCTGTTTCCCAAACTCAACTACTTCCAAATGCTGTTGATCTAGAAATACTTCTCTTCATTTTTGTCTTGATTGTAGAGATCTTATGTTCCCCCTTTCAGGCCCCACCTAACCAGAAGGCTAAACATTGAGATGTTTTATCTTTAATACAATCATTACCAATATGGGAATTTACTTTACTCCTGTCCCCACAAATCCCATCCACATAGTGTTTGACTGATATATCTGTATTTAAATACACTTCTCCTCTCCCAGTCCACCTCATCTTGCCTCTTTTCCCTCATATAGAATTTCTGTGGGACAGAACTTAGGCCAATATGGGATGGGGAAGATACTGTGTAGATGATTACAAGAAAGTATTTCCACACTAGCTAATACTGTGGGACAATGGTCTTGTACCCTGTAAAGATTTGTCACTTGTATTGGTTTAATAAAATGCTGATTGGCCAGTAGCCAGACAGGAAGTATAGGCAGGGCAACCAGAACAGGAGAATTCTCGGAAGAGGAAAGGCTCAGTCTGTAGTTGTCACCTAGACACAGAGGAAGCCAGATGAGAATGCCTTACTGACAAAAGGTACCAAGCCACAAGAGTTATGGGCTAATATAAGTTATAAGAGTTAATAAGAAGCCTGAGCTAATAGGCCAATCAGTTTATGATTAACATAGACCTCTGTGTGTTTATTTTGGGACTAAATGGCTGTGGGTAGAATGGCTAACATAGAGGGACCTGTCAGGACAGAAATCTTAGGCAACACTTCATAGAGTAATATTGTGAATACACAGAGCTGCTTCTATGCCTGGAATTAATATAAGGAATACTCCTTGTGCTTAATAGAATGATACCATGAATACACAGAGCTGTTTCTATGCCTGGTATTGTCACGGTGCTTTGCATTTATAAGATGATTTAATATCGCAGTGTATCTATGAAGTATATGTTACCAGCATCTTATAAAGATTAGCAACCGGACATTTAGAGGCATTAAGGAGCCACCCAAAGTTTTATACTGCAAAGTATCCAAGGACCTGGTGGCTCTGGAGGCTTCATTGACTCATATAATAAACCCCTTCGTCCCATCAGCTTGACTGGCAAATGTTCATTGCTATGAGTCTGGCCTGGTTCAGGGCCTCTGGATTTTAGTACACTGTCCTCACTGGCTCCTCACCAGAGCTCCCCTGGGGTATCCTGTGGCCACCCAGAGTATTAAAGATCTTGCAGGTGTTGTTTCACAGGGCCAGCCCATTCATGAGCTCCAGAAGGTCTCAAATGGAGTAGATGCTAGGATGGGTCAAACTAAGGCCCTATTGCCCAGTTGTGGGCCTGGGTGGTAACCAGGCAGGTCAAATTCAGTCACTGGGCCACCTGCCTTAGGTGTAGGGGGGTGGAGTCAGCTCCTCTAGGTACATACCTTCAGGGTAGGTTCATCCTCGCCTGTGGCGATGGGTGGGGGCCCTCTCTTCTGGGTGCAGGGCCAGCTTTCTCACTGCATTGGCCAGCAAGAGGCAAGGCTGGCTTTCCCAGGGTAATGAAGGATGGAGCTGCTTCAGTATAGCCCTCCGATTTCATCTTATGTGATTCCTAAGGCCTTCTGAGGTGATACTGGCCACAGACATCAACATAGACCCCAACTTTGGCTGCACCATGGAACCAGACATGGTCCTTAGCACAACACTTAACAAACCACTGTTTCATTGCTGTGATAAAATCCCAACATAACCAACTAGGAAGCAGAGTTGATTTTGGCTCATGATTTCAGAGGTTTCAGTCATTGTCAGCTGTGTTCTTTGTTTCTGGGCTTGTCGTGAGTCAAAACATTATGGTCACTGGTCATAATGAAGTGAGGCTGCTCATCATATGATTTCGAGAAGCAAAGAGAAAGATGGATACAGCCCTCAAAGACATGTCCCCATTGACATCCTTCCTCCAATTTGGACCTCCATGTCTAAAGGTTTCTAACAATTCCAAGTATGCCACTGAAATTATAAAACTATTAGTGGATTAATCTACCGGTTCATAGGTACATGACCAGACCATTCATGATCTAATTATTCATCAATGATTAAATCCACTAGTTGGGGGCCACTGAAGCTTTCAACACAAGTCATTGCAGAGAGCACTTACATTTAAGCCATAGGCAAAAGAATTATTTGTTTCTAAAATTGGGTTGATAGTAATGCAATTTTTTTCCACTCAATAGTTTGGATATTTTAGTTTGGAAATAGTGACGAGTCTTTTAAAGAAACACACGCAAACGTGATCATTGCCTTGCTTGTTAAGATGTTGTCATCAAATGCGTAGTTAGGAAATTCAAGTTCATCATTTAGAGGATCTTAATCATAGATTCATCTTTTAATAGGTGTATTTAAGTCAAAGTGTTTTTAAAAGTAATATCAGCATGTGTGAAGGCTGACACTCAAGCACATGTTTACTGAAGTACGCAATTCAGATGCAGCCTCTTCTCCCAAAGAAAGTTGACATGAAAGAAAAAGTCCCCAGTGATAGCCAATAAGAGTGGGAAGATGTTGGTAAAAGAAGTGAAATATGATAAATTCTGGGTTTCAACATTCATTTTGTTCATTTTTGGGTCTTGACAAGTCACTCTTAGGAACAAAACTCACCAAGCGCTAATAGTTGTGGAGGTTCGGGTCTTTTTGGAATAAATTGTTAGACAGCGTGAGGAGAGAGACACAAAAGCAAGAGAGGCCATGACAAAATGTATGTGAGAGTTGGTTCTGGTGACACATACCTGTAACACCAGGTGCTTTGAAGACAGGCAGAGGCTGGCTGGTCATGGGTTGGAGGCCAGGCTGAGCTATATAACAGAAGTGCCTCAGGAAGCAACAAACAACCACATCTTTGTGGTGACAAAGGAGGAGTGAGTAATTTGGTCTGAGACAATCTGGTCAAAAATAAACTGAGGGTGTCAGCCTGCTTGTGGAGAGTCACTTCACAGTCTGTGAGTACAGGAAAGCAACAATTTCAGCAGAAAGAATTTGTTTGTCAGTTAAATGCCAATAAATCTGGGAAAAATTGAGTACCATTGCTAACTTCAAATAAATACATAAAGTGCATATTTAATAAAATAATGAAATGATCAAATATTAATGTTCCCAATTATTGTTTTTTTTTAAATTGAGAGATTTTTGTTTCATTCTGACCTTAGACTTTGCAGAACCAAACTACTTCTGGGTTATATAGGTGCCCACTGATGACCAGCAGGGGCAGATCCAATGTTCTTTACACAACCATTTTCTTCAGTTAAAGCTGCAGAGAGCAGAGAGTAATGTTAAACCACAAGTTCACATGCAAAGATTACAAACACACTGGAAGTTAATACAGGGATGATGGAGGTGGGTCTTGTAATAATAAAGAAACTGCCTCAGCCCTCATAGGACAGAAAATTAGGTAGGCGGAGTAGGCAGAAGAGAATGCTGGGAGAAAGAAGCTTAGTCAGAAGAGTCGCCATGGTTCTCCCGTTCCAGACAGACGCAGGTTAAGATCCTCCCTGGTAAGCCAGCTCGTGGGCTACACAGAATATTAGAAATGGGTTAGAACAATATGTAAGAGCTAACCAATAAGAAACTGGACCTAGCCGGGCCAGACAATGTTTGAAAGAATACAGTTTCCGTGTAATTATTTCGGGCATAAGCTAGCCATGTGGGCGGCCGGGTGCCGGGGATACAGCCCTGTCGCCGCTCCTATTTCAACAGATGGCGCCCAGACGTGATGGGCTAAATCCACTTAAAAATCTGAGAGGGCTTAAAAAGGAGAGAGAGAGAATTTAAGACAGCTTTTTGCTGTTTCTGGGTTGCGTGCTGCAAAGAAATTGTCCTGACTCGGCAGCAGGAAAAAACTGGCTGTTTTAAAATGCCGGCTTTCTGGGCTGTGCCGCCATTGTGATCTCTGTCTGGCTCCGGCGGAAGACAGAGCGTATGAATGGAGCATTTGGATTAAAGTGCTACGATTTGTTTGATGGCAATTAGACTGCTGTGTGCCTAAAAAGGGGGACATTGTGTGCTGCAACTCAGAGGCACAAGCAGCTCCGCCATGCTAAGGGTGCAATGTGCAAGGATCAGAGGCACGATCGGCTCCACCATGTTGGAGTGGGCGGAGCCAGCATACAGTACCTGTTTTTGACCTAGGAATGTCACAGCTTAGATTCTTAAGCGCTTAGTGATTTAAAGGCGCAAAAGAAAGTGCTCCTGGATAGTAAAAAAATTACAGATTCACAGTAAAACAGATTCAGACACTGTTGGATGAATGTACGTAGGCTTGGGAAAGAGAAGAAAAAAAATATAAAAAAGTTAATGTCTTAAAAAGAAAAAGGGTAAAGTCTTTAAAGAGACAGAGTACAGAAGTACAGATAGTTATAGATTAAGAGAAATAAAGAAAAATAAGCCACGTAAAAATGGAAAATTCACAGAGAGTCTGGATTATGTACATTGTGTTTTCTTTAAAGTTTTTGACTGTGAAGGAGCTAAGTACAGAGAGACATTTCATTATATGGGCTGCCAAGCTAAACCAAAATGGATTTCATGAGGGTATTATGATTTCAGAATTTGGGTCTAAGGATATGATGCTTTGGAGAGGGTCTTCTTTTGTTTTTGCAGAGGATGAGACCCTGTGGATTGCATCTATTCCGATTTGGTATGATAGACCACGCCCTCCTGAAAGGTTGCTGTGAACACCCTCAAAAAATTGCTTCGCTCAATTGCCAACTGAGATGAAACTAGCATACAGGTTATATCATGAACAACCTAATTAACGACGCCCCTATTCAGCAGGAAGCAGTTTGTAGAGAAAAAACTACGCCCATGTTCCCAAATATTGTTTATAAATGTTCTTTTACATTTAAAGGGGGATATGATATAGATATGAATAATTTGCATTGGTATGGATTTTATGGTCAATTTTGTTATATGTATATGTATTTTTGATCTTGATTAAGGTATTGTGATTGTGTAGTTCATTTAAAAATGTAATGTATAATTAGGAAATATAGGTTGTTAATGGATAATCATCGCTAATACTTAAGCTTGTAGTCATGTTAGTTAGATTTTCTAGATATATAGAGAGATATTTTAGTTAGATAGGCATTCTTCATATCTTTCAAAGGCTGCAGAATATGGCATTTAAGATATTTTAATAACTTAGGGTTTTTCATGACAATGAGACACATTTGCTCCTGGCAGCACCAATCTATTTCAAGAGGAAGATGGGCATCGAAGAGAATCCTTATGGAGTTTGATAGCCATTTGGGCAAGAAACTGCTCTTGCCTGGACTGTTGCATAAACTGGACACAGAGAACCCGCAGAGAGAGGACTGCTGAACTTGCCTAAAGGTGAGATGACCTTTTGGGGTTCCTGCTTCATGAAAGAGTCTGTGAGACATTCTGCAGGACACAGCAAAAAGTGACTGAACTGTCTTTGGAATTTCTTGCTTGATGAGAATGTCTGCTGGATACTATGGGCCTGTAGGCCGAAGATGGATGCCCCAACGGTACAGAGGAACTTTGGGTGACTGTCCAGGCAGCGAGATGTCTCTGTCATTTCTAGAGTTTTCTTATTTCTTGTTTGATAGGTAATATTATATCCTTCTGGAGTCTTTGATGGAGTTGAAGAATGGTTAGTTATAGTTTTCCTTAGTTATGATAAGAGATAAAATAGATATAAATATTGTAACTGTAATTCTTACTTGATAACTGTTTTGTTATATGTAATTTTACTATGTTAAAGTTAAAGCCTTTCTTTTTTGTTTAAACAGAAAAAGGGGAAATGATGTGGGAGTGATTTCTTATTAATAAAGAAACTGCCTTGGCCCATTTTATTGGATAGAAAATTAGGTAGGCGGAGTAGACAGAGGAGAATGCTGGGAAAAAGAAGCTGTGTGAGGAGTCGCCATGGTTCTCCCGCTCCAGACAGACGCAGGTTAAGATCCTCCCTGGTAAGCCAGCTCGTGGGCTACACAGAATATTAGAAATGGGTTAGAACAATATGTAAGAGCTAGCCATAAGGAACTGGAACTATCCGGGCCAGGCAGTGTTTGAAAGAATACAGTTTCCGTGTAATTATTTCGGGCATAAGCTAGCCATGCGGGCGGCCGGGTGCCGGGGATACAGCCCTGTCGCCGCTCCTATTTCAACACAGGGAGGAATAAACAGCAGATTTGGATTGCTATGAACAATCATATTTGAAACATTTAACAAAATGAAGAATGCAAGTACACAGAGAGAGCACGGGACAGTAGAACAGTTACAACAACAAAACCTTTACAAATTTAAGTTTTAGTAGTAATTGTGTGTGGCAATTTTTACAAAGACCTAGTGGATGGCTCAAAATAACAGACCAGACACAAATTAAAAAGGAGTCAGTGCACTGGAAATTATCTGTTACTCAGAAGACAGCCAGGGTGGTGGTGTGAAGCATGTTAGGAAGACTGGCTTGTATAGAAGAGGGAGACAACCTCACACATATTCAAGAGGGGGTCAGAAGAGATCAGAGAAGGAGCAGACGCAACAGAAACCAAAGCAATGATCATGAACTCTACAAAACTAGTAAGTGGTACGATTGTACGTTTTAATAAGTAAGGAAGGCATAAGCCAGCCAGGATAAAGGAAAAGAAATCTACTCTAAAAGCATCAGAGAAAATATTTCAAAACCCAAGGTGAAAAGCAAGTGTAGAGGGCAGTGAAGGGGAAGGTAAGCCACTCAACGTGGAAGAGCAGAATGGCAATGGGATCCAGGCTAGTTTTGGCTACATACAAAACAAAAGAGAAAAAAAGCAATGTATCAGTAAAAGACTAGGATTTGACCTTCTCAACACAAAAGAATGACTCATGTTTACCATGAGGAATGTGCCAAGCATCCTGATATGATCATTACACCTAATACACGTGGCTTGAAATATTACATAGTGCCACAGCACCACATATCAATTAAAATGAGAATATCTTCAAAGTTCCATGAAACAATATGTGATTCCATGTGATATTTTCTATGCTGACTCTCCCCATCTATTCAAAAAGTCACTTACTGTAACCTGTTAAATTGATCTAATAATCTCATAGCCTTAATCCACAGTTTGAAAAATGTCACGTGAGACCAATCTTTTTAATTAAAGGAAAGGAACAAAACAAAAATCAGAAGCTCAGAGGCTGAGGTCAGGTGATAGTTGTTGGTTTTGTTCTTCTCTTAGGGTGAGCTGCATCTCTGCTAGAATCCTTTGGGTTGGGGACAAGTGGAAGAAGGGCACACGCCATGTTTATGACTCTGCCTTGCCTGCTTCCTTCTGCCAGGCCCTTGCCAGGCTCACTAGAGAATAGGGCCTAAGGCCAAGGGCCCCAGAGTCAGTGGAGGTCTTCAGAGTCCTTGATTCAGGAATGCGTGGACTTGAAGACTGAGTGCATTTTTTTCCTACATTAGGCAATTTGGTTTCAAGGAAACCAAGCCAGTGCAGAATGTGAGGTGAGCTCGGCCTTGCCCCTTCATTTATCTTCCTTTAATCAAACAGACTCAACGTTTTCATTGGAGAGAGACGGTTGTTATCCTTGGCTTGCTTGTGTCTCCAGAGGTATTTTTCTTAGGAATGTGTTAATAGCTGCAAAAATCTTAACACGTCTTCAAGTGCCTCTCACGTTAGAAGATTCCTCTTAGTTGTGGGAAAAGTGGTTGTCAGTTAGCCTCGTATTTAAGCAAAATCAAAATGTTTCTGACAGGTCGATTAAGTTCTTCAAATGAGCCGTCTTTAAGCAACATGCAGCTGGAAGGTTCAGAAGGAGAGACGTTTTTCTTGCCAACTCTGATTTCTTCAGCCCTCGTTCACTTCCAAGGCAGTTGGACCCAAATAATGCTTAACTTCAGGCCCGATGGAAGCCAGACTCAGGAGTTTCCAATTTCAAGGTTCTGTCCCATTTGCTGTACTAAACAAGTTTCCTTGTGTTTTGTTTGAAGAAATGGTAGCATTTAAATATCAATTTAAAAATTAAGTAGGAAGTACATTGTGTAAAAAGCGGTTTCGGAGGAAGGAGGCAGGTAAATGTTCAGTTGAAGGAAGGGGATTCCTAAAAGTTACCCTTCTCGAGTATATTTTTAATGGAATTAAGAGATAGGGCAGAGTATCTCTGCCCTGGGGAGCTTTGTGATATGAACATCTGACTTGAGCTAAGGTTGCAAATTCCTATGTGTTGTATTGAAAGAAAGATTTGTTGTTGAACTCAAGAAAGATCTGCTGGCAAAGGGGTGTCCCTATGCCTGGAGAGAGAAGCTAAACAAAGCCCTTCTTCCTCTGAAGGCTGTTTGAGAGAGATCCATGCCTGCTGTTTCCTGCTCAGGTATCAGAGTGCTTCCTTCCTAACACCTAGCCCCCCCCCCCCCCCAGTCCTGCTGCTGTTTTCTCCTTCTTCTCTTTCTCTTCCACCTCCTCTTCCTCCTTCTCCTCCTCCTTTCTCCTCCTCCCTCCCTCCATTTCCCCCTCCTCCTTCTTCCTCTTTCAAGGAGAGGGACAAGAATAGGATGGGATGAATGACATCTTTCCCCAGAACAAGCTTCTCTCCCATTCTTAAATGACATTACTTTTGTGTACCTTTGGAAGTACATCAAACGATCACTTAGCACGTATGATTCACAGGGCAGTTCTGGAACCATCTGAAGTCAGTGTGTTCATCAGCCCAACAAGCTTCAGTCTGAGCCACTAGACCGCAAGCTCTTCCAGTGCAGTTTTTTTTTATTGAGAATAAGAAAAAAAAAAGTTTCTGCCTCCTCCCAGCCTCCCATTTCCCTCCCCCTCCCCCCACTCTTCTCCCCTCCCCCCACTCTTCTCCCCCTCCCCCACTCCTCTCCCCCTCCCTCTCCTATCCAAAGAGCAGTCATGGTTCCCTGCCCTGTGGAAAGTCCAAGGTCCTCCCCCCTCCGTCCATGTCTAGGAAGGTGAACATCCAAACTGGCTAGGCTCCCACCAAGCCGAAACATGAAGTAGGATCAGAACCCCTTGCCATTGACCTTGGCTTCTCATCAGTCCTCATTGTTCACCATGATCAGAGAGTCCGGTTTTATCCCATGCTTTTTCAGTCACAGTCCAGCTGGCCTTGGTGAGCTCCCAATAGATCAGCCCCCACTGTCTCAGTAGGTGGGTGCACCCCCCGTGGTCCTGACATCCTTGCTCGTGTTCTCCCTCCATCTACTCCTCATTGGGACCTTGGGAGCTCAGTCCAGTGCTCCAGTGTGGGTCTCTGTCTCTATCTCCATCCATCACCAGATGAAGGTCCAGTGCAGTTTTTATCTTCATTGTATTCCAAGAGCTAAGCGAAGGGTTTAGTGCCTAGTACTATGATCAGTAAATATTCCAATAAAAAAAGAAAACAACATTTAATTGATCTAAATCATACTGACCCCAAGCTGTCTTCTTAAAGGATGTGCCCTTCTGTTAGACAGTCTGCTCGCAGAATGGATTTCTTGTGCAATCACTTAGTTTCTGAAGTCAGAAAGTAGGGTATATACAGAGACGTACATTAGAGCCTTCAATTTCAAGACTCGAGCTGGATCCAGAGAGAGAAGGCATTTCTGAATGAGACGTTTGCATTCTCCTCAGGAAATGATGTTCTGTGGCTGGGCCTTCAGCTCGTTCAGTATCCCTAAGTGGCCCAGACACAGACAAAAGACGTGGCTTTTCAAAGGGTTTTCATGCATGCACTAGTTACCCTGCAACCTGGCTCCACAGCCCATTGCTGAAACTTCTATGGCCTTGGGCTGCCCAGGAAATAGTTTTAATTTGCTTAGGCCCTAAATTATAGACTGTGCATTTGCAATTGTTTCGAAGTAGTCAGCAAAGGCATAGTTTTCAACAGGTTTTAAAGGAGGAACTTCTGATCACAGGTTAGCGTGCTTTATACCATTGCAAAGGAAACTGAAATCTGACATTTTCCTGCCCCGAGGAACGGTAGAGTTGAGCAGTATGCAAGGACAGTGAGTAGTGCTCGTCCCCATCCTGCAGTAGACTCCTCATCAGAACACATCAACTTTTATTTTACCTTTTTTTTTTTTTTTTTTTTTTGGTGTAATAGACTATCCAGACAACATATATCAAACTAGCCCAACAAATTGTTCAGGATTTAACATAACAAGAGCAAACAGTGATCTTCGTGGTCATATGTTGGGCTTCTTCTGGGGGCTGTAACTTTTCATTGTGGCATGTATAGATTTAAGTAAGGAGCTGATAAATATGAACTCTTAGTAAGCACTGATTCTACTGTCGCGCTTTGGACCCAATGGATGTGTGTTCCCAGGTTCTCACTTGTCCCCTCTCTGACGTCAGTCTGCAAACATTGCTGTTTCCTAACATTTCCAAGCTTTGTTGTCACTTAGTTTACACTTCTGTCCTGGCAGCTCATGCTTTAGTTCTTCTTCTCTGTGTCTCTTGATTAACTTGGGGGATTCCTGGGATTTCAGTCACTAGCAACAGACTGATGCTTCTTTTGATTTAAATGTTTCCTGCAATCCCAGACAAACCCTGCAGGTGGACAAAAGAGCCTGCCTGCTTTGCTTTTGAGGTGGGTGGTATTTACCAATACACTCCCACAACGTGGACTTGTTGGAAAGAGATGAAATAAGTACAAAGGTAAGCTTCAGTATATTTTTTTTTTAATGAGGCCTCACTCTGTAGCTGGGGTACCATGACCTTGAACTCAAGTTCCTTCAGCCTCTGTTTCCCCAATGCTGGCATTACAGACATGCACCAAGATATCCAACTGAGAAGTTTATATTTTTAGACAGAATACATGAACTATTATTAAAATTTTGTTGTGCTTTCCACTTTTGCTTTGCAAGAGATTTTCCTGTAAGACCTGCTGGCTTTAGTTCATCTCCACACAGGTTCTGTATTCGGAAGCTGGCCTCAGCTTTAGAGGAAGCCCTTTTGGTAGTTCTCCCTGACCTGGTACCACATCTGTTTCTTCCCATGTCTTTTTGAAGGCATTTCACCTGGATGCTCTTTTCATCACCTGGCCTCTGCTTGCACACTTTCCCCCTTTGTCTCAGTCATTCTCTCCTTAGGAAAATTGGACAGAATTAGTTTTCATCAATACTCCAGACTTTTAAAACATTGTTAAAAGTGGCAGCCCGAAGCTGGTACAGCCCCTTTCGATGTCAGTGTGGCGATTTCTCAGAAAATTAGGAAACAACCTTCCTCAAGACCCAGTAATATCACTTTTGGGTATATATCCAAAGGATGTTTAATAGTGCCACAAGGACATGTGCTCAACTATGTTCATAGCAGCATTGTTTGTCATAGCCAGAACCTAGAAATAATCTAAATGCCCTTCGACCAAAGGCTGGATAAGGAAAATGTGGTACATTTTCACAATGGAGTACTACACAGCAGAAAAACAAACAAACAAACAAAAAAAATGACATCTTGAATTTTGCAGGAAAATTGATGGAGCTAGAAAATATTATTTTGAGTGAGGTAACCCAGACACAGAAAGACAATTATCACATGTACTCACTCATAGGTAGTTTTTAAACATAAAGCAAAGAAAACCAGCCTACAAATTAAAATCCCAGATAACCTAGACAACAATGAGGACACTAAGAGAGACTTACATAGATCTAATTTACATGGGAAGTAGAAAAAGACAAGATCTCCTGAGTAAATTGGGAGCATGGGGACCTTAAGAGGGCTAAAGGGGGGAGGGGAGAGACAGGGAGGAGAGCATAGAAAAATGTAGAACTCACTAAAAATCAATTAAAAAAAGGGAAAAAAATTGGCAACCCAATCTGTAGCTTGGAAACTATGAGTTCTAAACATATTTTAAAGAGAAAGGCCTCATAATAAACTCTTTTATTTTTTAAGGTATAATACCCAAAGTGACTTCATGAAATAATATTAATAGGTCCCCACATTATCTGCTTGCTGTCAGACTGTAGGCTGTATAAACTTTAGATTATACACATCAGTTTTGAACTGAATGACTAACATTGTTGACTTTACTGTTCTTTATGCTAGACATTAGTCATAATATTATCCTATAATGTGCCAACTAAAGAAAATCCTTTCCTTTGCTCTCATTTGGAACAAATCACAATACTTCTGAGAATTATTATTATTTTTGACTGTGTCATAAGTGATACTCAAGAAGGCACCCATAAAAGTTAGACATTAGTAGAAAGTAATAAAGAATGAGAGTGAGCCTGGTGTCACACATCTGTAATCTTTGCTACTAGGGCGACCAGGAGAACAGGATTGCAAAATTAAGGCCAGCCTGAGCTCTTTAGCAAGATCCTGTCTCATTAGGAAAGAAAAAATGGCCACAGTGTGACTTGGCTGTACAAGTGCTTATATCATGTGAGGCCCTGAACTGAGTATCTATTACAGAAAGAGAAAAAAATAAACCCAACCCAAAACATAACCTTTAATAGCTAGAGTGATCCTGAGCAAAAGAAGTGACGTTGGGAGTACCCTTGATGCTATACCACTGCCCCACAGTGCTAAAAACAGTATGGTACTGGTACAAAAATAGACCCAGAGCCCACTGAAGTAAATAGTACCCAGAGATAAACCCAGATAACCTCAGCCATCAGATTCTTGACAAAGGTGGTGCCAAAAATATATTTTGAAGAAAAGACATGCCTCTTAATAAGCAGTGTTGGGAAGACTGGATACCCATATGTAAAATAAGGAAAATTGAGTCTCATCACATTAAAATATTGACTCAGAAATGGATAAAAGATTTTAATAAAAGGAATGAAAATTTAGAAATACTAGAGAAAACTGTATGGAAGATTCTCAAGATACAGGATAGGCAATGACCTTTTGCAAAAAAAAAAAAAAAAAAAAAAAAAAACCCAACTCCTACATAATTCAAGGAATGATAAGAATTGACAAACAGGATCACATTAAATTAAAAAGATTCTTCATAGCCAAAGGAAACAATCAGCCTACAAAATGGAAGTCTTTTCCAGTTTTCCTTCTCCTAGCAAATTAGCATTCAGAATATATAAAGAAGTTAAAAATATTAAATGCCAAAAAATCCCCCAAAGAATTCAGTCAATAAATGTGCAAATGAAATTGAACAGACAGTTCTCAGAAGAAGTAAAAATGGACAATAATTGTATGAAAAAAATGTTCAACATCTCTAGCCACCAGGGAAATCCAAATCAAAACTTGCTGAAATTCTCTCACCCTGGTCAGAATGGCTATCATTAAGAAAACAGTAAAATAACCAATATTGGGAAAGATGCACAGGGGAAAAAATAAACACCCTGCTGGTGGGAATATAAGCTACTCCAGGCACTGTGGAAATCAGTACGGAAGTTCTTCCAAAGCTAACTCTATCCTATGACCCAGCTTCTCCTGGGCATGTATCTAGAGGAATCAGCCAGCTTGTTAGAGAGGTATCCAAACAGCCCTGTTTACTTAAGCCCTACTCACAATGGCTAAGTTATAGAGTCGAGCTAGGTGTCCGTCTGCAGTTGAATGGATAAGGAACATGTGGTAGACATACAAAACGAAGTTTTAAAGTTGTATTTATTATTCTATGCATGCACTCATGTGCCATGGTGCTCATGTGGACGTCAGAGTACGACTTTGTGGAGCGAGTTCTCTCCTTTCACCTCCATGTAAGTCCTGGGAACCAAAATCAAGTCATTGTGCTAACATGGCAGAAGTTTACTTACTGAGTCATCTTGCTGCCCCCACCCCGTGAAGTCTTATTTAGCCAAAAAAAAAAAAAAAAAAAAAAAAAACAGAACTGTGAGTGTAGTTTCCAGGAAAATCGATGGAGACGGAGATTGTCATGCTAAGCAAAATAAGCTAGTCTCCCAATGACAAGTATTGCATGTTTCCGTCATCAGTGGAATCTGAGGCACAGGGTGGAGGTTGGGGGAGGGGGATAAAGTACAGGAGCGAACAAAGGGCATGGAGGAGAAGAGGGGATAGGGAGCAGAGGGAATCAGAATGGTCACATATAGAAACTGCATAATAAAGCCCTTCCTAAGGCAGGTCTTCTAGAGCCATCTAGGCCCTGGCCGCGGTCACTGTCTTTAGCTGGTCAGATGGCTAGTTTGATTTTCTAGGTAAGGTTTTTTACAGGAAAGTTCCATTCTCTACATGTTTCAAAATATTCAGGACATTTTTGAAACATCTTTACCATGCAGAGCTCGGTGTTGGCAGGTATGGTGGCATATGCCTATAATTTTAGTCCCGTGGAGTCAGAGACAGGAGGATCACCACAAATTTGAAGCCAGCTTGGTTTAGGTAGTGAGTTTCAGGCCAGCAAGTGCTCACATCTAAACAAAGCAGTAGAAACCAAACTCAAACCAGAGCTCTTATTTAAGCGGTTTTCATATAAGTAAAAACAAAAATATTAAATGTATTAAAACTTTTCGTTTAGTATTTTTATGGGACTCCTGAGTGCGTGAATGAGTGGGTCTCTGGTTCTAGCACCTTCTCTTTTCCTTCTGTTGGTTTGCCTTGTCCAACTTTGATGTGATGGTTTTGGTTTTATCTTATTATATCTTACTTTGTTATGTTTGGTTGTTACCTCTTATAAGTCTGTTCTTTTCTAATGAAAGACAGAAGGGAGCAAATCTAGATGCAAGGGGAGGAGATGTATTGTGTGAGAAACGAATTTATTTTTAATAAAAGGGGAAAATTATTTGTATTTTTTTCCTTATTGAGACTTTGTGTGACAGTTTGAAAGAACAGCCCTCATAGGTTCATATGTGTAAATACTTGATCCCCAGTTGGCAGAAATGCTTGGGAAGGATTTGGAGGTGTGGCCCTGTGGGAGAAGGTATGTAAATGGGGCCGGATTTTGAGATTTACAAAACTCACATCATTGTCAGTGAGCTTGTGAGCTGTGCTCCCAGTGACTACCTTAGTCACCAGCTGCCACACCTTTGCTGTACCATCATGAACCACACCTTCCGAAACTGTAAAGTCAATTAAACACTTCGTTTTTATAAGTTGCCTTGGACAATAGTGTTTTATCTCAGTCACAGAAACAAAGCTAATGGCTTTTGTTTCTGTTTTGGAGTCAGAAACAGCTTGACTTGGATGACCCTTTTGTAAAATAGCACCACCACTAGGCTGTCATTCTATGTTTTTTTATTAATTTATTTGTTTATTAAAGATTTCTGCCTCCTCCCTGCCTCTGCCTCCCATTTCCCTCCCCCTCCCAAAATCAAGTTTCCCTCCCTCATCAGCCCAAGGAGCAGTGAGGGTTCCCTGCCCTGTGGGAAGTCCAAGGACCTCCCACCTCCTTCCAGGTCTAGTCAGGTCTGCCTAGGCTCCCACAAAGCCAGTATCAAAACCCAGTGCCATTGTTCTTGACTTCTCAGCAGTCCTCATTGTCCACTATGTTCAGCAAGTCCAGTTTTATCCCAGGCTTTTTCAGACCCAGTCCACCTGGCCTTGGTGAGTTCCCGATAGGACATCCCCATTGTCTCAGTGTGTGGGTGCACCCCTCGCGGTCCTGAGTTCCTTGCTCGTGCTCTCTCTCCTTCTGCTCCTGATTTGGACCTTGGGGTTTTAGTCTGGTGCTCCAATGTGGGACTCTGTCACTGTCTCCTTTCATCACGTGATGAAGGTTAATATCCAGAAGGATCATTTCATTAGGTGCTGAAAAAGCATTCGACAAAATTCAACATCCCTTTATGATAAAGGTCTTGGAGAGGTTAGGGATATAAGGATCATACCTAAATATAATAAAAGCTATTTACAGCAAGCCAACATTAAATTAAACAGAGAAAAACTCAAAGCCATCCCACTAAAATCAGGAACACGACAAGGCTGCCCACTCTCTCCATACCTCTTCAATATAGTGCTTGAAGTTCTAGCAATAGCAATAAGACAACATAAGGGGATCACAATTGGAAAGGAAGAAGTTAAACTTTCGTTATTTGCAGATGATATGATAGTGTACATAAGTGACCCCAAAAACTCTACCAAAGAACTCCTACAGCTGATAAACACCTTTAGTAATGTGGCAGGATACAAGATCAACTCCAAGAAATCAGTTGCCTTCCTATACACTAAGGATAAGGAAGCAGAGAGGGAAATCAGAGAAGCATCACCTTTCACGATAGCCATTCTATGTTTTGAGACAGTTTCTTGCTGACTTGGAACTTGTTATGTAACCCAAGATGGTGTTGAACTCTAAATCCTCCTACCCCACTCCCCTCCCCCAATGCTAGTATTGCAGGTGTGCATCACTACACCCGTACCATGTTGTTTGATGTGGTGCCTTGGGTAGACTGTCTTTGTTGTGTCAAGAACATTCATGACTCTTCTGACTTTTGAAAGTATTTCTTTTCTTTTTCTTTTCAAGACAGGGTTTCTCCGTAGCTTTTGGTTCCTGTCCTGGAACTCACAGAGATCCGCCTGCCTCTGCCTCCCAAGTGCTGGGATTAAAGGCGTGCACCACCACCACCCGGCTGAAAGTATTTCTTTCTTAAACTATAAATATATTGCTTTTGTTAGGGATCCTCATTGCTGTGAGGAGACACCGTGACCACAGCAACTCTTCTAAAGGAAATAGTTTAGTTGGGCTGGGCTTTCAGATTCAGAGGTCTCGTTCATTATCATCATGATGGAAAGCATGGAGGCATGCAGGTAGATATGGTGCTGGCAGGCAGCAGGCCAAGAGAACGATACCAGGCCTGAATTGAGCTTCTGAAACCTCAAAGCCCACTCCCAGTGACACACTTCCTCCAACAAGGCCCATGGTGATTCTAACAAAGCCAAAAGTCCTAATGGTGTCTCTCTCTATGGGCCTATGGGGGCCAATTACATTCAAACCACCATATATATGTTGAACTTTATTGCACTTTTCTGTATCTGTTAAAGTAGGTATGATATCTTCTTGGTGCTTTTTTTCTATTGTTAAACCTTGGATTATTAAACTTTTTGAATACTCTAATGAATTACCTAACACTTTATTTTTAATTCGTATACTGAAACTCACATTTAAATGTGCCTTCCTTTTATGTTTTTGATTTGCCCTTATGTTTGGAATATAAATTTTGCCATGCGATAGGTTTAATAAGATAAATCAGATTCTCCTCTTTGCCACATTTTCACACTAATTTGTATAAAATAAAGATTTTCCTGTTACAAACCATTTAAATGGTTTAATTGTATATATTTACTATGTATGCTGCTGTGTTACATAAAAGATGTTTTAATATAGGTACACAATGAACTTTGAGAAAATTTCTTATTATACTCTTTCTCTTCCTATGTCTTTGTTTTGTGACCCACTGAATTGTCTGTGTGACCGTTTATTGACACACGGCAGGCTCACCATTGCGTATACAAGTGAAGGCAATGAATCCCACTCTCCCAGAGTCTATCAATAGCCCGTAGTTCAGTAGGGAGACAGAGAGTCTGATCAGCCCTTGCCTCATTCATGACTTATTGTTGGCAAGGACTGGCCTTATGCAGACCAGGAGCAGGTAACTACAGCTGTGGGTTCGCGGTAGTAATGGCTATGTCATGCCCAGAAATGCCCATGGCATTTTTTTTTTATCCCTTTTCCCCATCTCTGGCTCTTGCGTTCTTCCTGATCTCTCTTCTTCTGTAGACTCTGAGCCTAAAAAAGAGAGAGGTACACATGTCTGGTTCAGAGCTGAGCCCTCCACTGTCGTTTATCCTCAGTGCCTTGGGCGAGTGGGAGTCTCTGCACTCATACTGTTCATTGGAAAAAGAGACTTTTGCAATTAAGGATGAAAGTGGCAGTTTTGTATGAGCGTTAACATGTATATTTATAAGATAGCTTGATGCTGTGTCAGCTTAACCAAGCAGCAGTAAGTGATTCCTAACTGTGTCTTTGGACTGGTTTCACAAGACCAAGATATGGGTCACTCCGATGGTGCAGACATCAAATCCATTCAGAGATAGGCTGGTCACCGATTTCTCTATTGCTGTCAAGTCAGCTTACAGAAGAAGGAGCTAATTTGGGTCTTAGAGTTTCAGAGGGTTAGACTCCATGACCTCATGGTGGGTAGCATGGCAGCAGGCAGGTAAACATTGAGCTGGAATAGTAGCTGACAGCTGGCATCTTAGTCCACCAGCACGAGTCAGAGAGAACTAACTGGAAAAGGCATGAGTTTTTAAAACTTCAAAGCCTACCCCTAGTGACACAGCTACCCCAAAGCCACACCTCTCAATTCTGCCCCTGCAGTTCTACTACCTGGGGACCAAGCATTCAATATATGAGCCTATGGTCCAGTCTCACCCAAAATGCTAATGATCCCTCTAATATTCATGTCGCTATTATACAAATGAGCATATCTTGCTGGTCAGGTTGGTATTAAAGTTTGTGTGGGCCATAGCTAGGTAAGAAGTTTTGATCCTAATCTCTCCCCCAGCAGCTGGCATAACACCTTCTAGAACTATAAAACTGAGCCAGAAAGGAGGAAGTTTCCAGTTCAGTTCTAGCTTATTTGTCTCTATCAAGGAAGGGAGGAGTCAGTGCTGGGTTTTTATCTGGACATACTAAAGAAAAGCATTAGAGAAGGGGGGGAGTGTGTGCTTAGGGGATTCTGTGGTGTCTCATGGCTAGACTGGACCACAAAGCCTGGAGGAAAGAGAAGGGAGGTTAAAAGGGAACATTCTGTGATGAAGATGAACCAGTCAACTCTTTACACACAGTTTTAAGTTAGAAACACTTGAATTTCTAACTCAAGGGTTAAAACCCATTCATCTGGAAGTTTTCCTCACTAGGGAAGAATTGGCCTAAACATTTTAGCAAAATTCACTCTATAGAGTTTTTTTTTTATCTTCAATTCCTCATTCCAATGGAAGAAAAAATATTTCATGCTCTCTGACATTAACTAGAAAAGCTAATTTCCTATGTGTTTAATTCTGGCAATTCTTCCCTTTACATAATAATGGGAAGAATAAAATTCTTTGTGACACCTCAAATGTAAATTTGGTAAAATGACATCTCTGAACGTTTCCCTGTTTATGATCAAAGGCTTTTTTTTTGGCAGAGGGAGAGAGAATTAACAGGTTAGTTTTAGAGGAGAGTCTGTCTACTTCTAACAGCTTTTAAGAGAAGGTGTTTCTTCCTTTAATAACACCAGCAGATAGGTGAATTTAATAGTAGCCTAATTCAGCATGTTTCAAACAGAACCAATGATCTTACTCCCCAAACATGTTCTCTTTCCCATTCTCCCTGACTCAGGAGTCTTGTCTATAATTGTCACCTCCTGAAACTGACCTTCCTCTCCACCTCACTCCATATTCCCATCAAACCCTGGGGCTGAACCTGCCTCTCGCCTGTCACTCACTTCTACCCACCAGCCTCAGGGATGATCTCCTACTCCTTCCTCAGTTCTTTATATGGATTAACTACCAAAGTTATAGTTATATAACCAAGGCTAGTTACAGCCATTTTCCCTCATTGTACTCATATTAACCTCTGGGTCTGAATCCTTCCCCTTTCCCTTACTCCCTCATTCAGTAACCACTTGGACTTGATTTTATACACCTATCCTAGACATACCTCCCAAATATCTAGGGGCCTCTTAGCTCAAGTAAAACTGTGAGGAGTATGTATTTTGGAGAAAGAATGTGTCAGGCAAAATGTTGTCTTAAAACCTGTGGCTTGATATTTAGATTTATAAGAAGTTGGAAACCTAGGTCACATACAATTTTTTTTTTGATTTTGTACGTCAACAAATTCAGGCAGATTTGGAAGGCCAGTTGTATTAGCTCAGTTAACACTCTCATGAGGCTTGTAGTGGCTCAGACCTATGAGCAGCGCATCCCGAGCGAAGGCCCAAATCTCTGAGAAAAAACAAGTCTGCTGTGTTTGAGAGGCAGACAGGAAACTCTTCAACTGTGATGGAGGGATGCTGAGATTGGAGAGGTGGGCATAGTTTAATCATAAGCTATTCCAAAAATTTTGAATTTTATTCTAATTATTATCTGAAGGGTTTAGAATCATTCAGGTATGGAAATATCTAGGGCTGACTTGTGCTCCAAGAGTTTGCTTCTGTGTGAAGGATTGAGAGTCGGCGATAGAGATGGAGAGGGTAAACCTGGGTACCAGGAAGTAGCAGGAGCGGAGGAGAGAAGTGGGGGCAATGGTAAAAATAGGAAGTGGTCAGAATTAGGCTGCATTTAGAAGTAAGGCTGAGGAGAGTGCCTGATCAAGTGAAGAAGGGTTGAGAGAGGAAATGGAGACCCTAAAACTGCTCCTGGATGCCTGAACCATTAGATGGATGGTGGTGCTGGCACCAAGATGGAGAAACTTGGGCAGGGAGCGAGGAAAGGAATGAGACAGATGGTCATACTTCGCTCATCTTCAATGCAGTGAAAGATCCAATCGTTGACAAGTAGCTGTGGATTTATGAATCTTGGACCTCAGAGATTGGTCATCTCTAACACGGGATTTTGAGAGTAAAAGTCAGTAAAAACCTGTAAATTGCCAGGAAAAGAGGAAAGATCCTATACTTGCCAAAGCAAAAGGCTACCATTCAAAATGTTTCCTGTGGGATGCAGCACTCTGGCGTTGGGTAGTGACTAAGGGAAGAAAGAACTGATGTCTGCTTTGGCAAGCTGTAGTTCCCATACAACCTTGATAAGAGCCATTTTATTGAGAAGGTGGGAGTAAGGGTCCAGTGGAATGAGTTAAAGAAACAAATGGAGATGCTAGACTCGCTGAGAAAACAGCAAAGCTTTAATGGTTTGAAAAGTACTTTAAAATACATTATTTGGCTGACCCAATGCTAAAACAACCATTAACACAAATCTGCATACAGGAACTTGCAATTATTTATTTTAAACATTGTTTATTCAGGATTCTACTTCTTGTGTAAGACTTCGACATTGGGTAGATCCAGCTTTGTGGATCACATGCCTTAACTGATTGACAGAAGAATTTGTAGCAAGAGCGTAAGACAAACTCAGTTTTGATGCATTTTAAATCGCTGGTATGTAAAATCTAGAAAGACTATTGCATTAAATATCTTACACGCTTTAATTTCAGGAATGGACGCTGGTGGTTGTGGTATATTTTCCAGTTTATTTTTGTTCTGGTTCCTCTGTCCTTTCCTTTGTGGGTTGTTTATATCATGGGATACAGATAGAGCATGCCCTCTGCCCTTCTCACCAGATAGTTGCCATTTTGATCTGTCAGTCAAACTCCAGGGTCTGCCCTGAACATGGAGACAACTGATCATAGTTTGGACATTTGGGCCACGTCAACGCAGTTCAGTCGCCTAAGCTGGCTGTTGTGAGGAGTGATTGGCAAGGCGCTTGTCCAAGTCTCAGTGAGGTTAGCACCGTCCTTATGGCTAGCAACTGCACAAATAGAAACAGGCTGAGTTTGTGAACATAGTTTCAACAAATTATTTGAAGTACGAGTCTACCTCCTGTCTGTATTTATTATTCCAGCTCTCGGCATAACAAGAATGAAAACCTCTGCTCATGCAAAGCCTTTCCCAGTAAAGATCTGTGACGGCTTCACTCTCCCTCCATGTGACCATACTGATTACAAGCCTAGCCTAAGATACAACCTAAAGTAGGCCCCAATACCCCGTCCAGCACAAGGTGTGTGTGAGGGGCAAATGCCATTGGTTCCCTTCCCTCTTTTCTTTAATATGAAAGGGTTGAATGAAATTATACCTCTATTTTATCTGAATATATTCATAAATACAGAAAGTGAGAAGTTTAGAGCTTTGCTAGGATTCAGATGCATGCATGCATGTGTGTGTGAGTGAGTGAGTGAGTGAGAGAGACAGAAAGAGAGAGAGAGAGAGAGAGAGAGAGAGAGAGAGAGAGAGAGAGAGAGACCCAGAATTTTAGATAATAAAGCAGGCATGTGTTTCTAGTACTTTACAGATCATTGTGGATGGGAACGGGAGCATAGCTGTGTCTGACGCATTGCAGAGGGATGCCACACAGAACAGGCTCAGGTTCCAGTGACCTTGCTTGGCTGCCACCTGACTCTTATTGGCCTGAAAGCTGAGGAAACATGGCCATGCCAAGGTTTTATTGGGTTGCTGGCTGCCAGCAGAGTAGTTGCCAACTTTACCAGTTTCTATGCACAGAACCTTAGCAGTTCAGTCTCAGGCTATAGTCTCCGGGGTTTCTAAAAGAGTTGTTTGGCTTATCTCCTATCAGTATCTGGCCTCTGTGCTATATATTCTTAGCAAAGATCGACAGTCTTTTGTGATTGGTTGAAACAATGTTAAAAATAAACCTGAGGTTTTAAGAACACTAAACACTGGAATCTTGACCTGTCAAAATATGATTGCTGATGAGTTGAGTAAATTCCTAGTATTTAGTTTTTAATTGTGAAAATCACTACAAAACTTTAGAGAACACAGCAGTATATTGAGTAAAACATTCCGTCTTCCCAGTCCCTCTCTTCCCTGGTAGCGTCTTAGAGTCAGCCCTTGCAGGCATCCTGAGCTACTGACATGAAACTGAACCGTTGTGAACATTTTCACTCGCTATACCTTCGAAATGTTCTGCAAGTTTTCAAGGTTTAGTTAAATTTGTCACAAACATTTTCACATGGCACACATAGTGCATTGGAGTTTGGTAAACTCCTTTAAACACAACTTTCCCCTCACTGTACAAATATACAAAGGAAAGTCCTGCAAGGGAGAGACTGGAAGTGTCCGTTTATTCTCTCCCTTCTATGTGCTAAGAGGTGAATGAGCTTCGCTCTCCAGTTCTAGACGCTGTTTGTCCAATCTGTTCTCTCAAAGATGGGGATTTAACTCTAGTTTCTCTTAACAGTCATTGTTGTCTTTCTGTGTGTCTGTCTCCCTGTGTCTTTCTGTCACACACACACACACACACACACACACACACACACACACACACACAGATACACTTTCCCACACGTTTCAAAATAGTCATGGAGTTTTCATTGAACTGCTTTTCCATTATTGTGGCCACTAAACTTTTGAATGAAGTGCAGAGAGAGAGAGAGAGAGAGAGAGAGAGAGAGAGTGAGGCATTGATTCTGGATTCTGGATAGCCTGGAAGAGGCCAGAGCCCATATTCCCCATTCACTAACACACAACCTCCTTGTCGTTAGTCTTCTTTTTTTTTTTTTAAATATTTATTTATTATGTATACAATATTCTGTCTGTGTATATGCCCATAGGCCAGAAAAGGGCACCAGACCCCATTACAGATGGGTGTGAGTCACCATGTGGTTGCTGGGAATTGAACTCAGGACCTTTGGAAGAACAGGCAATGCTCTTAACCTCTGAGCCATCTCCCCAGCCCCTTGTTAGTCTTCTTATACCAAGCTAGGGTTTAAGTATTTTAACAGAATCATGTGTGTTATTCATTTGCTTTATTGCTTGTCCATTTGTTGAAAATCCAGGTTGAAATTTATCTTTTTATATTCAAATGTAAAGGCATTTCTCTCTTGTCTTCTGATTAGAGTAAAAAAATTTAAGGAAGTCAGGGTGTAGTGGCACCCACCTTTAAACCCAACATTCAGGAGGCAGAGGCAGGCAGATTTCTGTGAGTTGGAGGCCAGCCTGGTCTACACAGAGAGACCCTGCTTCAAAAAAGAAAAATTAAACAAATCTAAATTTTAAGGAAACTGGATACTAGTTCATGTCCTTTCTGTTTTTATTTTTATTTAGCTTATTTTTATTTCATTAATTAAACTTTATATTAATTATTTTGTTTTATCTCTAGAATTTAGAGTCTTCTCTCAGTATCCTTGTACCAATTCCAGTATTTCATAAAGCTATGCCTGCATGGGGATCTTTTAGATCTGGAGATCATACATTTAAGTCTAGAAAGTTGCCCCATTTTATATTTTTGACTGTTTGTTTGCCTGTAGCTTTTACTTATGTTCTCTTTGCAATTCTTATTAGCCATGTATTTGCTTTCTTGTCGCACGCCTCTGATTTTCTCCTTCTTTACTTCTTTCTGACTCCGATCTTATTGGCTTCTTTGTTTGGATTTAATCTTGGAGTACTTCTTCAACTTTGTCAACTTAGCTTTTTAAACTTTTAGTTTATTCTAAATTATCCTATTTCATGTGTATAGTTGTCTTATAGGCATGAATGTCTGTCTGTGTACACAAAGGCCAGAAGAGAGTATCAAATCCCCTGGAACTGGAGTTACAGACAGTTGTGAACTGCCCTTTGGGTGCTAGGAATCAAACCACAGTCCTCTAGATGGGCAGCCAGTACCTTAATAGCTAAGCCATCTCTCTAGCCTCATGAAATCTTTATTTTAACATCTTACATGTCAGTAAGTTAATTGTTCTGGAAATAGTACTTGTATTCCTCTAACAACGTTGTGCTGTTTCATGGCATAGTGGTTTTTTCTGCACACAGTATTCTTTGACATGTCCACTTGTACGTGGAGGACTTCTCCAGAGAGTAAACTTCCCTTTTCTGGATGAGAAAGTGTGTGCAGGGTCTAAGCATTCTTTACATGATTATTATAAATATTCACAAAATTGAAACATATTTATTATTCAGTTTGAAGATCTGGGAACTTAAAAAAATGAATGTGGAATTGATTATAGGATTACAGTGGAAAGGCAGGCCAGTAAAGAAAATCACAACATTAAAAATCATACCCTAAGTTTTTGCCCTAACAAGGGTGGAAAACTATGGAAAAAAAAAAAACCAACATGAATGCACTGTTTTTTTTTTTTTTTTCAATTGTAATCAGCATACAGATTGTTGGATTCCACTTTGTCCCTTCTGTTCTCACTTCTCCTGGATCTACTTTCGTGAAGACCCTGCTCTTCCTAGCCTGGCTTGTGTTCAGCTCAGGGCTGTTGTCTAGGCCTTTGTGGATTCCCGTCCTCCAGCTACATGGCCGTCTGCATTCTCCACTCTGTGAATCTCTTTCCTTACTTCAGATTTCTCTCCCCGTGTCTGCCTTTGCTTTCATCTTATGTTTTCACTATCCATTTCGGTAGTACTGCCTGATCATTTGTGCTTTGGTTTTCTTTAATTTTAGTTCAGGAGGGAATAAAGATAATAAACATATGTGTTCAGAAAGGTGTGAATAACCTGGAGTTGATATTTTCTTTTTGCATACACAAATATGACACATGCATATATATATATATATATATATATATATATATATATTTATACACACACATAGACAAATACACACACACACACACCCTCCCACCTGCTCCTCTCTTCTTTTGTTTACTAGCCCACAGAATCCAGTTATTTTCCAGGAAATGTTTTCAAGCACAAGATCGCTGTCACTGTCCTTACTGTCATTGCCCACTCTGCCAGCTCAGTGCCAGCTGCACTGAGGACCTGCTTCTCAAGTCCCTGGTGTTCGCAAGGTCTATTCCAAATGCCTTGAGGCCTCATTGAAAAAAAATCCTCCCAAGTGTTTCTGCCAAGTAATAAATGCATTGAATAGCTTCTCACCCTGTCATAGTATAGAATACGTTTAAACACTGAAACTTTAAAGAGCGTTCTGTTATAAGAGGCTCATAGGCTGGATTATTTTCCTTCCAGCTGATGGAATGCAGAGAACTCTTGCTCCCAGGTCTTCATACATGTGTGCTTGCACATGGCTTTGTGTCTCTGTGTGTGAGCATGGATATGCGTGTGTACACGAGGTAGTTGTAAGCATGTGTGTGGAAGTGTGCCTGCGCGCCTGCGTGCATGTGCTTATGGTGCAGGGAGAGAGAACCTTCCTGGCAACTAACACCAAGGTCCTCACATTAACTCCTCTGTGCTCCTGCTTCTTCATTTGCAGAATAGGGGTTGCGCTTCATGCGGATATGGAAGTGAATCCTACGGCAAAACACATGGAAATAGCCCTATTAGACGTAAAACTGCCCCAGACTCAGATTAATGAAATGTTAGAAGCAAAGGTGTTTTTTCTCCTGAGGTTTGCTGTTCACTCAGGCAGGATGGTTGGGTCTGGATTTGTTCTTGGTTCCTGGCATTATATTGCTTTCCCATCTGAGAGGCCCGTCTCTAGTTCGTGAGTGGTTGATTAGCCACCAGAGAGCTGCCTTTGTTCTTCCCCTGGAGGGCTGGAGGCAGAGAGCAGAGAGGAAACTGGAAAGGGACTCATCATTGCTCTAGCGGTCCTCTAGGGAGAGAATTATACAATTTACATAAGGGCGAATAAATTAAACTTTCCTTCCAACCTCGCCATGCACCACCAGGAATGCTTATCCACCCACATTCGACAATATTCGTGAAAGACTTCTTTGGCCCCGATATCACAAAGTTTTAGATAACAAATATGCCATCCTTCAGTCTGAAGTAGAGAAACACTTACTTCATTCACCAGTTAAGTGAGCTGCTATCTGGCCCTCATTATATCTGTGATTTACAAGGGCTCAGCAGGCCTGCATCATTCACGTCAGAGACCACCAGTATAAAACGCAGCAAATGGGATTTTTATCTTTCAGCACGCCTCAGAGTTGTTGCACAAGATCCGCTCCTCGGTCTGCATACAATCAATCTAATGTAAACCATTATCTCTGTGCAGGAGAATAAACCAAGCGCTCCCATGCTCTGGATCATACTTAAACACGCCTGACACTCACAGCTTCCAACACTCCTTGAAATATCTGTGCCACGCAAGACTTTCCATGTGGAGACAAGGCAGGGCCGCGAGTGAGAGCCGAGGGGTGCTATCTCACGAGGAGGAGTTTGTTGACAGGCCGGGGAGTGAACATTTCACCAGAAATCAAAGGTTGATTTGTTCCTGGGCTTCCAAAGGAACTGGCAAAAACTGATTCTATCAGAAGAGAGTCAGTCTCCTGAAAGGTCACACTCAAAGTCACGACCTTTCTTTTTTCTTTTTTTTTTTTTTTTTTTGCAATTAAAAAAAATATGCATGGGGAATCCTGAAAGATGATTGAATTTAAACCCCCTTTTAAATTTAAAATTACAGGAAAGGTATTTTGGGGGACAAAGGACAGAAGAGTGGGTAACTTGCCTCACAATTTCGGTTTTGTCCATTTTATGCTATTTTACTTAAAAAAAAACCCTCATTTTAAAACCCTTTTCAGGATAAATGTTTAATAACCTCCTCACCTATTGTCTTCAGGGACCTCGGCCTATGAGTCACTGAGCTCAGAGTTTTTCCTAAGTGAAGGAAATTCGGGAACTACATTAAGAGTGTTAATGAGGCCCAAGACCTCCACCCTTTGCCAGCTCTCGGAGGTAATAAATGAACGAATGAACATCTTGATCTCAGCTGTAGCCTGCAAGGGGCCTTCAGTGCCAGGGAGGTGTTTGAGAAGTCAGTCACAGATGAGCTGTCCCCTCAGGCAGCGAGCTGATGCCTAACGGGTAGGACAGGTCTCACAAACGTACTTTTGCAGATACAAGGGAACATGAGGATGAAAACATATGAATTAAATGACCAGCATGCTTGTGTAACTCAGCACGGGCTATGTTTGAAGAGAAATCGACAATGACCTGCTTTTTCAGTCAGCAGTCACTTAGAGATTGAAACTTGAAGAGAAGAATTATTACAGCAGATTCTGATTGTAGTATCTGGGCTCATGTTCACAGAGCAAACATTGTGTAGTGTGTGTGTGTGTGTGTGTGTGTGTGTGTGTGTGTGTGTTCATGTTCCCATATTCATCCATGGGTTTCTCTGTGTACAGCTCTGACTGTGCTGGAACTCACTTTGTACACCAGGCTGGCCTCGATCTCAGAGATCTTCCCGCCTCTGCCTCTCGAGTGTCCCCAGTGTCCCAAGTACTGGGATTAAGGGTATGTGCCACCACTGGCTAGATCTTTACCCTATTTTTTAAAGCCAGGATCTCTGAACTTGCCACTTCAGGTAGACTAGAGGCCTGCTAACTCCCAGGATCCTCCTTATCTACCTGCCCAGCACTGGGATACAGATGCATGCCTCTGGCAGACTTTTTACACGGGTGTTAGCACACCAAGTTCAGGTCCTCATGCGTACATACCAGGTACTTTACTGATTTCCCTAGAGCCAGGAAATGATTGATGTTAAGAAAGAGAAGAGCTGGACGGTGGTGCATGCCTTTAATCTCAGCACAAAGGCAGAGGCACGTGGGTCTCTGTGAGTTCAAGGCCCGCCTGCTTGGTCCACACTAGCTAGTTCCAGGAAAGGCTCCAAAGCTACAGAGAAACCTTGTCTTGACAACAACAGAAAAACAAAAGGACAAGACATGCTGGGGACAGAAAGCATGTCTGACAGGAACATCTTCCTTTGCAGGCCTCACCAGTGCAATGCATTGTTGGAAGCCATTTTGGCTTTGTTGCTTGACTTCCTAGAACAAAACTGTTCCCTCCTTGGGTTGTTTGCATCTGGTGTTATCTCACAGTTGTGGGGTCTGTTTTATGCACCTGGATGGCCTGATGTGCTTTCTTACTCCCACTTGGCAATTAGAGCGTGCAACTTCTTTTACCCAACCTCTGTATTTGGTGTAAAAAGAGCAAAACTTCTCCATTCAAACTTTCCATAATAAGTAAGAACTGACTCCTTTCTCAGGATGACTGAATCAGCTTCTTTCTCTACACTGTTTCGTCCTGTGATCTCAGTGACAGGGAGCATCATGCTGGATCCATTATCCACAACACGGGCAAGAAAAGGCAGTGTCTGTCTTGTGCTTTAACTAAATGTAATATAATGAAATCCGTCATTAGGATTTCAGTTATCAAAGACTGCTTGATACACACACAAGTTTCCCCATGTACACATATGCACATATATTTATACATGCACACACACACACACACACACACACAACCTTGGTGACAATGACTCTGCTTTGGCTTTGGAAAGGAGACGATCTATGGTCATTGCAGTGACCGAGATATAGACTTGGCCTTTAAGGACAAAATGTGCTTCCCAGTGATAAGACAGACAGCTAACATGTTAAAAATGTATTTTGTACAAATGTTGAACCAAATACCTGGTTCCTCTTCATTTTCATATTAGTCCTCTATGATAATAAGTTTTGTAAATTAGCTTCTAACATGTAAGGAGGAAGGTATTTAGCCTCAGAGTAACTTGCCCTGTGTTGAGACAGAGAGGAAATTCCAATTATTATTTTATGGTGCTTTAATAAGTTAATGCTGACAAATAAGAGAATAGGTTTAATAAAAAATATAGAAACGCTGTTAAAGAAGAGTTTGATGAATAAACAAGTGATGAGATAGTGGACCAAATAATAGAAAAGCAAAGCAGGTGATAAGGAGACAGACTTCTGGGTCATGAAAGGTTCACAGTGAACAGGTCAGTGAGGGCTTTTACCTAACACGAGCAGAGACAAAGTGTAAATTCCTACTGACCTCCAAATGCCAGGGAAGCATGACCACTACGTTTTATTTATTTTCTTTATGCGATGGTGGCACTGGAATCCAGGGCCTTGTGTATGTTAAGCACACGTTCTGTCACGGGTTCAACACTCTCTTCATGCTTTCTAAACATGCGCTCAACATAGCTGCTGACCCACGGGCTCAATATCTCAGCCATCTCTTTACTTCGGGCATTGTCTAATCTCCACGCGGCTTTGGGAAGTGAAGGTGTCTATTGTACTGTAGTGAACCGCTCCCCATATGCAATGCCTCCCATAGTCCACAGGAATCCTAGTGCAGTGTTTTGCACTGTGGGTAGGTGATAAAGTTTGATCACCTGCTGATCACCATCATCAATTCACTATTAGCAGAGAATGCCCATAGGTAGGATCCATTGCACAGGTGTTAATCAGGATAATTATTATAATCTCAAAGGTACATTATATTGGTAGCAAGTTTGTCATGTTTGAGAGAAAGTAGTTTGGTTCATGCTGTTTTTTGCTCAGCTTTAAATCCTTCTCCGTCTTATGACTTCCCTACACTGCATTCTCAGACTACTCTTCTTATTTGTAAGTATTAGTATAAAATTCAGTATTGAAAGAGTAACTGTCACCGAAAACCTGCTAGACAAAATTACAGGCAGGAAAATACTATTTTCTTACTAAATAGCATGCATTCTTTCAGATGTATTTTTGAACTTTACAAACCAAATTATTTTTCCTTCTCTTATAAATCCTTTATAATTTTTTATAAAAAATATGAAAGTGCTAAGCTCTTTCATGAACACTGAAGATGTTCCAGAATTTTCTTCCCCTGGGCATAGAAGAGTGTTCTTGCTAAGTAATATACTGCATACAATGCAGAGCAGAACTTGGGGTCACTAGTCGTAGTTTATCCCACAGGAGGAGTGAAGTGGAGGGCGCTTCATTTTCCAAGTCTGCCCTGTGGCACTGTGCTCCAGGGCATCTGTCTATTTCTGTTACTGCATTCCACATTTTTGAGGGATGACTAAACACATGCCTAGTCTGAAGAGCACTAAAGTCACCTCCTCTGCAAGTTACCAGTCACCTCCCATCGATCACAGGGCACAGCAGCCGTGTCTCACAGCAACATCCTCAGATACCGCCAGACACTAGAATATGGACAGGCAGATAGCACAGGTTTCCAACAAGGTGCCAGCTGATACTGCTCCATAAAGAACTGGTAAGTTTAATGTTAAAGGAATTGAAATTTCTGGGAAGGATGTCTTTTTAACGAAGAAAAGAAATACTGGCTCTGACATATTTTTTTTTAAAAGACGGTAATACTTCTTTTTACAACGTGCATTTTAGTGTGAGCTAATGTGTTTTCTTAATTTGAGACCGATACTCAATCGTGAGTATGATAGTAGTCAAGTATTCTTGCTTAGGATGTGACGACAGTGGGGATTTGGGGAGTAATAATGGCAGAGACAAGACTGAGAGAAAGACTTTGGGGGAAAATTTGGAAAAGAAATTTATATGCTTTTAATTATCAAAATTAATGATAAGCAACATTTGCTGTGGCAAGACACTGATCACATGCTTTGCAGCCAATATCTTACTTATCCTCACAATATTTCTTTAATTCCTGTCTACCTTTTACACATTAGTAGGAAGATTAAGTGCTTTATTCTGGCTCCTTTAGTTAGCAAGCAACAGCAACAGGACTAAATCTACAGATTTTGATTGCATGCTGGTGGTCACCGAGTGTTGTGGTTTGAATGAGAATGGCTGCCATAGACTGATATGTTTGAATACTTGGTCCCCACTTGATGAAACTGTTTGGGCAGATTTAGGAGGTGTGAATTTGTTGGAGGAGGTGTGTCACTGTGTGTGGGTGTGTGAGTGGGTGATCTTTGAGGTTTCAAATGACCCACGGTGCCATTCCCAGTACGCACGCTGTCCTGCTTGCAGTTGGAGATGTGGCTCTTGGTTTTTCCTGCCACCATATCGCCTCCCTGCCACCATGGGCTCCAACCATCTGAAACCATAAACCCAGTTAGAAGTCTTCTTTATAAGATGCTTTGGTCGTGGTGCTTTACTTTATCATAGTAATAGGAAAGTAGGTAATACATCCAGCTTCCTTCAAAGAAACTCCTGAGACTGCTTGAATAGGTTTATTCATTATATACATGGTTGTCAGCCTGAACCCATGCATGGCTCCTGTAGGCTGGACCAATGCTTCATATCTGCATAGACACAGGATGCTTTCTGAAGAGACATCCAGTCTCTTTGTCTTTTTAGAGGCATCTAAAATTTGTGCTTTTCAGTCTGGGGGCTTCTCAAAAGCACTCCAAAAGGCAGATTCCACTGAGCACCTGAAAAGACATAAGATTGGACTTCAGAAGGTACACATATTCCCTTTTATAGAAAAACAACTTAGCAATCATGAAACTTTCTCACATTAACAAGAAAAGCAAATGCAGTCACAGCCCCTTTAGGAACAGCTAGCTCAGCTGATCCTGTGTGGGGCACAGCCTCTGTTTCTCCTGTAGAGTAGGGCAAAAGTATTGTGATGAGTCCCTCTAGAATTATTTTCCTCTTAGAAGTGTTTGCAAATTGTGAGTGTGTGGAATATGTACGGACTCACACCTCACATTGGGTTCCCTCCCCTCTTCAGGACATAAAATTTTCATTAAGTCATGTCAAAGTTAACATACCAAGGCCCTACCATCTTATTCCTCTCCACTCTGTTTGAAAGGTGAGGTTAATAAACTCCTAGGAGCTCCCATTTGTTCCCCACACATTGCTCCAGTCTAGAGATGCTATCAGAACTGAAGTAACTGAGTTTTTCCCTTTATTTTGTCTTTTTTTAGGTCTGAGATGACAGCAGAGTTTCTGAACAACAATCTGCTTGCCTGTTCACTGGAGTTTCGGAAGGGAATACTTAAGAAAATGCACAGGAAATATGAACGTGTGCCCTATATGGTGCTTAATGAATGATCGCCTGCTATAAGAAAAAGCTTAGGATCAGCTTGCATTTAGACCTCAACACCTCCATATACGCTGGCCGTGAACCTCATGGGGCATGTTTTCCTAAACAAATCAGTGTCCTGGGGACATAGGTTAATGACAGGTCCTCCGAACAGTGCCTCAGTTTTTAAGTTCCCTTTTTTTTTTTTTCTGCATCTTTTTCCATTTTGCTCTTGACAAGTGCCACCTCCCAGGTGACGAGTAAGCGCCACACGATCTGTGAAAGCCTAGACTCTCCATTTCCCTCACCACGGCAGTTCTCTGGAGGAGACAAGGAGAGGCTGGTGCTTTCAGGAAGAGTAATTGCTATCGGGACACAGCCATTGCTTCAATCATCTGGGTGTCAATCAATCTCTGCAAGGCCAGAGTTCAATTAATTGACGACACCCTAGAGACACCCAAAGCAGTTAACATGTCTCTAAACCCAGTTGAAACCACAAGCTGCAGGATCTGATTTCCCATAAATTCCCATTGCAGGGTTCCATCTCTTAATTTATCCTGCCATGCTGAACACACCTCTGTTGATAAATACTAGAAGGAAGTATAGAAGTCAGATTCTTAAAGGCCACACTGTGTCAACATAAAGCATTCTGATGGCTCACTTAGTCCACACCAATAAGAAAATGCCATTTAATTTTAAGTTTGAATCCATCCTCTAGTTTCAGAAGGAAGCATGTCTTACTTAGAAAGTTTCACAATGTTACACCCTTCTAGCCAGCATGTATTTCAGTTTTTCTCTCTTTTTTTTTCCCCAGAAGAGAAGCACATCATTGTTCGTGCCTTTACATGTGATTTTTCAACAAACTGATGGTGTATGATGTCCTCCTGCTTTATGGGAGTAAAATAACCCAGAGAAGTAGTGATGCTGAGATGAGATTATTTTTTGTTGCTTAGCCAGGAGGAGAGGAACATGAGGTGAATCAGTGTTGTTCTCTGGTCCTTGATTCAGACACTTAATCCAAAGACACTTAGTGGGTCTCATCTTGACAATGTATCTGAAAGCCCCCAAAGGTCCTGGAGGTCAGACTACAATAACAACATTCCATAGATGGAGTGTGAAAAGTAAGAATTTATTCTTAATAGTTTTGGACACCATGAGCTTAAGATCAGGGTGCCAATCCATTGTATTCTTTGATGACTGTCTTCTTTCCGGATTGAAAATAGTTATCTTATGGGTGCCTTCTCAAACAGGCAGGTGAGGGAGGGGAGAGGAAGAGATAGGAGGAGCTGAGAGGAGAAGAGGGGACTCCAGTCCCTCTTCCTTTTCCTCTAAGGACACCAATACATGACGTCATTTAGACCTAATTATCTCCCAAAGACTTCACCTCCAAATATCATATATTGACGGTTAGATTTTCAACACTGAAATTTAGGGGTAGACACAAACATTCAGTCCATAAATGGAGATGATTTTTCTTATAGGACAGAAGAACAAAAGATTGTAACCATACCTGACCACGAGAGACGCAGTAGGGAAGAGAGAGGCCAAGTCAGTGCGTAAGGATAAAGGACAGGTTCATATTTGCTCTTTCTGTTCCACAGAAGCATCATCGGATCATGGCTTTCATAGGATCCACCACAGAAACCACACTCTTAATGTAGTCAGTCATGCCTGTTTCTGTGTCCTGTGGGAATGTGGAGGGGTTTTCATTTCCCCTCAAATCTTCCAACCACCAGTACAGCCCTCAACCTGCTGCTTTTCTAATATCATAAATACTTTGGTCATTGCCTCATGCGATGTGTGCCTGTGTGGCCCCTCTTACGATATAAATCTTTTGAGATTGAAGGGTAGTAATGTCTGTATTCTGGAGCTAACCAAATTTCAGAGCCATAAAAACCGGATTATCAGTGAATATTATTGGTCTCCCTAGAGGTAAAATATCTCACTCTCCAGTTTGAACTGTGGTTTTTTTTTTTGAGTTTCAGAAGGTAGTTTATTAATATTAAAGAGTATGTTAAGAAACCATTTTTAGGCATTTTCAAATCTGGGCCACTACAGATTCTTTTTTTTTTTTAATTTTTTTATTGAAAAAAAAATTTCTGCCTCCTCCCTGCCTCCCATTTCCCTCCCCGTCTCCCTTTTCCCCCCTCCTCCCTCTCCTCTCCCCCTTCCCCCACTCCTCTCCCCCTCCCTCTCCAGTCTGAGGGGCAGTCAGGGTTCCCTGCCCTGTGGAAAGTCCAAAGTCCTCCCCGCTCCATCCTGGTCTAGGAAGGTGGACATCCAAACTGGCTAGGCTCCCACAAAGCCAGAACATGAAGTAGGATCAAAACCCAGTGGCATTGTCCTTGGCTTCTCAGCAGCCCTCATTGTCCGCCATATTCAGAGAGTCCGGTTTTAT